>NW_028258296.1:12822666-13141500 GCF_053883595.1 Heterocephalus glaber | reverse complement strand
TCATAACCCTGATCCATTTCCTGTGGTTCCTGTTTTAAAAAAATGCACTTTTTTGCATTCAGTTGTATAGGCCAGATACCTGAAAGGTATCTTTGAAATTGTCCTCTCTCTCTTACTTCCCAAATATAACCAGGCATCACGTTCTTTCAGTTGGAACTTTAAAAATCTATATTAGATATCTTCATTTTTATCAACTCTAAATACTCTGGTCTAAGTTACCATTGGCTGGACTATAGTGATATCTCCCAACTGCTCAGCCTGTACCCATTCACCTCATTGGAGCCAGTATAATTACTTCCATTTGGAAGTTTTTATAGTGCTCCTAGGATACAGATAAAATTCATAACCTCATCCTCAAAGCCCCGAACGTGGCAGCTGCTCTGCAATTCAACCTTATCTGACAGCAGTCTTGCTTTTGTTCTTCTGCAAGACCAATGCCATCCTAAAATTTCCTCTAATAATTCAAGGTCCTTTCTTCCTCAGTTTCTGTAAGGGTAGTTGCTCTGCCCAGTCAGCTCTACCATCTCCTCCATCTTCAACTTATTAACTTATTAACTTCAGCTCAATCCATTTCCTCAGGGAAACCTACGTTGGCTTTTCTTAAATGGCTGGATTGCCTCAGTAGAAATTCTCTTGTTTGGCTTTTACATTTGTTTAAATGCTCCTACTATTAGCATCTGGCTCCACTGAACTGTGAAATCTGTGTGGCCAGGAATTTGCTCAATTGTTTGGTCTCCCTTGTGTTGCCTGTGTCTAGGACAGTGTCTGGTACACAGCTGATGCTTAATAAGTATCAGTTGAGCGAATGAGTAACACAGTCATGGAAGAACATAATTGTATTGAAAGGAAGACAGAGAATCAAAGGAAAAAGAAGATATGGAAGCATTAAAGGTAAGAGGAGGTGGCAAGAATAAACAGATTGATCCTGGCGTCAGTGAGATTCATTGTAGAATCATTTGAAGTACAATTTTAAGAACATCATGAATACTTTGTGGTGTGACTTAATGGGAGGGTCATCTATTTAAAGTTTTATGAAAGAAGCCAGAGATGTGTGGGTTTGTGTAATTCTGATCAAATACTTGCTTTCTCTTTAGTTGCCAAGGTTAGTCTTAATTAATTGACTTACTTGAAAAAGTTTACAATTTAATGAACAAGGAATGGAATTCTAGTCTAAACACAGACTATAGTTAACAGGTCCGACTAAGCAAATTAGAAGCAATGCTATATCATATTTCAACATGTGTTCTTTAATTAGGAATGAAGGGTCTTTTATTTAGGTACGAAGCTACCTGTAGCCTGTACTTGACAAACCAGTGGTACAATGTAAAAACAAAGATGAATAGAAATCTACTTCAACATTCCAATGGGTATTCTGATCTGAGAGCTAAAGATAGACTGATGGAAAGGTGCTAAACCATTAATTATAAGACAAAAATAATATTAAAAAGTTGCTGCCACCAACATTATTAATATTGAGTCATAACATAAGCTATGAAAAAGAAATACAAGAAATAATGCTATAAAGGAATAGACACAAAAGATAATTCACAGCTATTATTTTAAAATTAGAAAAGGGAAAACATTAGATAAAAGGTTTTAATAAATTTCAATATTAAAGTAATAAAATCATCCTTATTAGACTAATAAACAGACACAAAATGTCCTACATATTAACAATAACTGATGCAAATATATCATGAATATAACATGAAGATATAAATAGAAAATTCATGTCAGAAGACATAGTTCAGAAACACAAGTAAAAACAGCAGATATTGATAGTGATCAAGTTTGACAATATTGAGGTTAACATTTTTATGTCAAGGAATTTAAGGGGGAAAATGGAATAATTTTGTGTTAGCTTGCATATTCTGAAAACACTAAGTTTGTACATTTTGGAAAGCAACATCTGGATAGCTATAAAAATATTTTCAGGGCCCGGGATTTAGCTCAGTGCCACTGCACCTGCCTTGCAAGCCAAGGTCCTGAGTATGATCCAAAAATCAAATCTTTTGACCCAAGATTTTCTTTCCCAGAAAATTATCCAAAGAAAACAATTCCAGAGATGTAATACACCAAGTACACAAGGATACTCTTCAAAATATTGTTTCGTAGTAAAATTTAGAAGACTTGCTTTACTTAGTAGAGAGGCAATTGCTTCTGGCTGAAACCATCAATAATGGATGAAATTTCATGTTACCACTAATTGTTAAAAATTGTGAAGATTATGAAGCATGGGAACATTTATGTCATACTAGATGAAAAGCAGAATTTAAAATTGAGGGTATATAGAAAGAATGGTGAGACATATGCACATATTCTTTCTTTGAGGTAGGTTTTAGCTCCAAAATTACAGAATAAACGGAAGAAACAAAAATTGAACTCCTTCGTGCTTGTATCCTTTTAAAGGAGAAGGGGTTTATTTGGCTTACAGTTCATAGAGGTTTCAGTCCACAATCAGCTGGCTCCAAGACAGGGATGGCAAACAGGGATCACAGAGGAGAAACAACATGGCACACACAAGGCAGCAAGGATAATAAAAGACCTTCACCGAGTCTTTCTGCCTCTTCTATCCCATTTGTATCCTTTTAATAATAGATCTTAAGTCTGAGTTGCAGCACCTACCTATATTTCCTCTCGAAATTTATCATCTTTTGTAACAAAAAGTTTATCTTTCCCACCACATCTTAACATTCAAAGAACTGATAGCACTACGCAAAAAGAGAAATAGTTTTTTAAAGTTCGTGCATTCATAGGTTTTCCTCCTCATTTTTCAATAGTTTTTTCTTATATGTAATGTTCTACAATACAAAAACTGAAAACGCGGTCAAGGACATAAAGTCAATATTCTCAATCTACCTTTTCCCAGGTACTCAGGAAACCCAAACCCAAGGGCCCGCTTCCAAAACCTGGTGAGGGGCGGGGCTCCAGAAGGCGGAGACGGCGCCGCAAAACGAAGCACCCACGACCCACCGCGCTGCTTTACGGCACTCGCTCCGCCCCCTGCAGCTGCCGGAAGCGTGAAGCCGGCAAACATGGCTGCTGCTTATTTTCTCAGCCGCTCCGCGAGTACCCTGGCAGCGTTCTTGCTCTTGTCTTTCGGCAGCGTGGCTAGTCAGGTCGAGGTAGGAGTCAGGCTCTTTTGACGACTGAGCCCTGGGAGGACGGCTGTGTCGTGGCTGTGAGCGGCCCTGCAGATATCAGATGCACTGGGAAGCCTCCGGCAGTCATCAGCCCGCCTCAGGGCGTGCTGTGGGAAGGGTGTCTTTAGTAGAGGGTCGGTCTGTTTCAGCCTTTTAGATCTGTTAATTAAGAGAAGCAAATCCTCGGAGTCCGAGGAGGACCTGATCCATTGCTTCTACGCCTGTGCAATCCTTCCTAGCAGGTGAAATGTCACCCCCGGAGTGCAGCACCTGCTTTTCTCCTACCAAAGTGCATCGCAGTGCAGTCTTTTGATAGGAGTGGGATGGGTACGGTGTTTTGTCCAGGGCTTCCCCAACCCACTCCTTTTCTGAGACATGATCCCTCTCATTGTAAACATGGCCACAGGACGTTTTGGTTCTTTATAACGCCTTCACTGCCCTGGGCCCGGGTGATTCCGTCAGTGGTGTAATTTCGGTCTTTAGCATCATTTTCAGACTTGCATATGCAGCTGGCTAAGAGGCCTAGTTAGTCGCAGATATTTGGAAATCCGCTTCTGAAGTTTTATCTTTTGCTTATATTACCCTCTTCAAAAAACAAAGAAAGAAAAATGAAGCACCTCTTTTCTTCTCTCATTTCCTAATCCAGAAGTGTTGTTTTTAACCCAGAAATCTGGAGTTTAAATAAACTTTATCCCGCATGGTGTCTTTATGCCACATCGTGATTATCATGAATCTGTCTTCTAGACTCTTAAAAATGCTTTTATTTCTCCAGTTCCCCTGGTTTAATCCATGCCTACATCATTTCTTGTCTAGACCGTTGGAATTAAGTTGTTTTCTCTAGGCTTCCATACTCATATTAATGCTAGTCTTCATAAAATATAAGCCTCACCAGGTTATTCTGATTGAATCCTATTAATGTTTCTCCATTGCTTACAGAATAAAGTCTAAATATTATGATCTGGTTCCTGCCCATTTTGCTAGTATTCTTTATTGGAAACCTCCTTCCACCACCTTCAGTACTATGACCAGTGGACCTCAGGCTGTCAGTTGAAAAACAAAAAAAAACCTGAGCATGAAGTCCTGCTGGTTTCTTCCTTTATCCTAGTGAATTATTCTACATACTTCATTTTGGATACCATTGTTGTTTTTTGCAGTTACATACTTGCTGTGCTTTTTCAGGCTTTATTCCTCTAGTTTCTTCTGTCTTTATTAGATGCAATAAAAGCATAACCTCAGTAGAACCTTTCCCTGTCACTTGCCTTTGCCTTTACTTTTTGTAGTTCGTATATGTAGTTAGTAGAGAACTTGTTACAACCCATGTATTCTTTGACTATTTTACTCCATTATCTCTCACTTAAGGTGTAATAGTTCCCCAACCGGTCTGCCTAGAGCCATTATTTTTTCCAAGCTGTTCTCAGAGTTGCAACCAGAGTAACTGTGTAAAATGCAAATCTTGATCATGCCACTCATATGTACCTTAATGTTCCTCAAAACATAAAGAATAGATTCTTTATTATGACTCACAAAGCCCCTTGCCTACATCTCCAATGCTCTCACTCACCCTCTCAACTGTCTAGTTATGCTAAACTTCTTTCCATTTCTCAAACCTTTCAGCTCAATTCTGCCATTGGCTCACATTTTCTCTGTCTTCCTTTTATTTTTTCATCTTTTGGATCTTAACCCACATGCCAGTTTTTTAGGGAAAACATCCTACTCAGGTCCACCTGTTACACTTTTAAAAAATATTGGGTGTATTTCTATTACAGGATTTATACTTTGCTCTTATTTGCTTAATGTATGTCCACTAGAAACCTCTTTGAAGGCAAGTATTATGACTAATTTTGCCCATCTTAGTCTTTTGAGCAATCAGGGCAGTGACTGCCCCATGATATCTAATGAATATGATGAATTAATGAATTTTATGTAGTAATATAATGTGTTTGGATGCTTGTCTTATTTACTAAACTCTGGCCTTCTTGAGAGAAAGGGGAATTTGCATATCATTGTACATTACATGGTAACTAAAGGACCCTAGTTAGCAAGACAGACTCCGTATTGCTGCTTGACCCACCTGCCTGCCCTTTAGATGAACTTAGAAGGAGGAAGCCTAAAAACTTCCTCCCCTTAGAAAGTCTCTTTAGAAATAACAATTAATCAACTGTTGTTTCACAGATGTTCTAATAGCAGGACGTTCTGCTTCTGTACATTTTGCTTGCTTTACTAGTTCTATCCCATAGGGTGTCCTAGAAACTGTTGGCCTCAAACGTGTATAAAACATGTTCGTCTCCCGCCAGTCGGGGCTCGAGTCCGATGCTCGGCTCGGGTCCCGGCCGGTAATAAACTCCTGTGTGGATTTAATATCGGTCTCTGGTTGGTTCTCTCTCACTGGTGTAACGGTAACTGACCCATAATAGATGATCCATTAACTATATGAAGATGAATAACTTTACAGTGACTGTGTTTTCTAGCAGAAGAGTTTTACCATCTCAAATTTTTCAGTGAAGTCTTATTGATATTGGACTTTTGCTGGGAAATATATTGGAGATTATTTGGGTCAAGACTCATTTTTCTACATGAAAAGGCAAATCTAAAGAGCTAAGTGACTTACCCCAGCTCAAGTCTTCAAATTCCCAAATCCGCACTTGACTCACTATAGCATGTTTCTTTCGTTGATATCTAGGCAGCTACTGAGAATTGTTTGAGGGGGAGGGAGATACATATTTGAGTAGAAAAATTTTTCATACTTCTTGAAATTTTCTTGTGAGGCAGAAAATTAAAACAGTTGTGCGATTGTTAGGAAATCACTATTCCTGGATTCTGTGAGTCAGATAGTATTGTTACTGTTTTATAGATAGGGAAATGGAAGCATAGCGAAGTTAGCAACTTTCATAAGTTTATTTAGCTACTGAGTAATAGAGCCAGATTTGAGTCCAGGCATTCTGACTGTTCTAGTAATTAATATTGTTTGGTACCAGATCTGAGATCATTGTGGTTTAGATCTGTTATTACTTTGATATATACTTAAAAACATGTTTACCAGGTGTCAAGATGGTGTTGGATGATGAAGTTTTTAATGTCTGGAAATGACATATATAATCCAGACTTACTGTAAGAGATTTCTGAAATGGTACATGGCAGTGTGCTAGAGAATATGTTCAATCAGATATAGAATTGAGTTCAAGAAAGCAGCCAACATATAGCAGAAATGGGGACACTGAATGAAATTTTAACAGGAAAACGTGAATTTTTATGCAGGGAATCATGACATGAAATAAGTCATTCACAATTTTAAGACTGAATTGAAAATGAGAAGCATATGCAAGACTTGGCTGCATTTGAGATAAAATGTTTACAAACAAACAGCCCTCCAGTAATATTGCCCAGCAAAAACAAAAAAATTCAGTGGTTTTTATGGCTGCTTCAGCACATTTGTCTGATTATTAATGTTTAATATTAAGAGTGAGTTGGCATAATTGCAAAGACTTTAGAAAACCAACAGCAATGATTATTAAAGGATTAAAATGATTTCTGTGAGGGCTGGGGATTTAGCTTAGTGGTGCCACTGCCTGCCTCTCAAGTGTAAGGTCCTGAGTTTGATCCCCGGTAAACGCCCCCTGAAAAAAAAAAGTCTTCTGTGAGAAATTCAAGAGTTGTTTTGGTCGAAGCCAGCAGTCTTATTTCATGGGGATAAAAACCATCTTTATGATAGTATTTCACAAAAAGTGAAGTATTAATTCTGAGAGGTTCTTGGTATGAACATTGTCATCTTACTTTCTCATTGCAGGAAGTGATTGCTACAATCTAGAAGGAAATTGTGAAATTTACAGCTTTATGTTAAAACCTTTACTTAGTACCTTTTTATTCTGAACCTGTCATCCATGTGGTTTCAGTTCTTCAAGAGATAGCAACATTGGAACCATGTATTCATTCATTAAAAAATACTCAAAATCCATTTTGTGCTAAACTTGGAGTACATTAGTCAATGTAACTGGGGGCATGGCTCCGTCTTAGTGAAGCTTGTATCCCATTGGACGAGACAATGACATACATCATAAGTTAATGATATATAATGTGAGGATGATAGACAGTGGAGAAAATAAATGATGGTGAGGCAAATGGTGGGTAAGATAATGGTTTTAACTGATGGCCTGTTAAGCTTCCAAACAGCACACTTTTTACTTCCTCAGTAGTTCTCAAGGTATAGGAAATAGTGAAATGTGATCTATATACTATGCTTTCATTTGTATAATGCTTAGTAATTTTTAAAGCTGAATCTCTTCCTCACATATCTTTTTGGACCTGTAAAATGACACTGTGATGTGGGGCTGGCATTGCTTTCATTTTGCACAGAAAGAGTCTTGAGCAAGTTAAGCCCCCTGTCCCAGTCCAGGGCCTGGTGCATGCTAGGCAAGCACCATACCACTGAGCAAGTACTGTACCGCACCTCAGTGAGGGTTACTGTGTTTAATCATGGTCTCATGGTTAAAGATGGAAACCTACACCTCTGATTTTCTAGTTCAGGGCTTTTTTTTTTTTACAATATTATATCTTAAACTGCTTTCCAGTTTAAGTTTGATTATTTGTTCACAAGGTCAAATACTAGTATCTTCATACACTTACACGAATCTTAATTTATGTGACTCTTAATTGTCCTTTGTTTTTATTTTGGGAAATTGTGGCTTTTTCTTAATCATTTTGCTTTTATTTGACCGACAGGATCAAGCAGAACAATTTTTTAGAAGTGGCCATACAAACAACTGGGCTGTTTTGGTAGGTATATTCTATAAAGATGTATCTTGCTGCTCATATTAGATATGTATCTGAAAATTTTTACATGACTCATATATTTGAAAATAAAATTTGTTTTCTTACATTTTTAACAGAAATTCTTTTTTGGGGGGGTACTGGGGATCGAACTCGGGACCTTATGCTTGTGAGGCAGGCGGTGGAACTACTGAGCTAAATCCCCAGCCCCAAATTCTTTACTTTGATTGGGCCATATTTTAAATTGACCGTATCTAGGAGTAAAATTTTAATAATACTCCTTTCCCTTCATTTATTTGTCAAGTGGCACCCTGTAAATAAACAGAAGAGCTGGGCGTGGTGGTGCATGCTTGTAATCCCAGCCCTTGGGAAGCTGAGGCAGGAGGATTGCTGTGTGAGTCCAGCCTGGCCTACATAGTGAGCTCAAGGCCAGCCTGGACTACATAGCAAGATACTGTCTCAAAACAAAACAGATCAAATTTAACATGTAAATAAGCATAAACATAAATAAGGGTACTGTTGTTAAAGAAAGAGTGTTGTAACAGGGCCGGGGATTTAGCTCAGTGGTTTCGCCGCCTGCTGCACAAGCGCGAGGACCCAAGTTCGATCCCCGGTACCAAAAAAAAACCAAAAAAATGAAAGAGTGTTATAAAATGTCGAATTATTTAATGCTGTAAATGAGTAATTATATATCTTGCTGATAATACTAGTTTATAAATGCTCTCTAGGCTGATTTACTCTTATAATTCTTTGTTTATAAAAATAATAAATTGTAGTTGTAGGAAATTCAAATCATACAGGAAGTTTTAAAAGAAGACAGATGAATCATATGTGAATTTCACCTCAGTTAAGAAAGATAGAGGGAAGTGTCTTAAAGTCTTACATTCTAGAGCCCATACTTTGGTGACTCGCATCTCTCCTCATAGAAAGAAGAAAGTTATAAAGTTAGACGCATGATTTTATTCACCTGGGATCATTATACCTGCCGTTTTGCAGTGTCTTAGGATGTCTTGAGATCCTTTTCATACGGGTAAATGCGCAGGTATATAACATTTTTCACAGGCTGTATTTTCTATATTATGAACGTACAATAATCTGCAGTTCATGAACATTTGGATTCCAAATTTTTTATTATTTTAGTCATGACTGTTTTGAATATTCTTATACATAGATTTTTGTGAACTTGTCCAATTTTCTCTTTAATATCAGTTCCTACACGTAAAAATATGAAGTCATGGAGCATGATCACCCTCCAGAAAGACTGTTTCTTTTTCTGAATCCAAGTCAACCATGTATTATTAATTCTTTCATGACTTCTGGCAACAAATTAAATTTTATTTTAATTTACATTGTTGTGATCCTAAGATTTGCTTATTGGGCTGTTTTTTATTTTTCTGCCTTTTCCCCCATTGGCATGAATTAACATTTTAATTTGTCTAGATTCATACAGTTTTATTTTTACTTTTCTTACATTTGGATGATAGTTTTACTGTAGGGTTCTATTTAATGAAATTTACACGTTAGAAGCTAGAATAGGTTTCACTTAGTGAGAAAGCATACAAAAGGGTTGGTTGTCTTCCTGTTTTTCTGTCCACAGGATACCTGAGTCTGGGTAGTTTATAAAGAGTAGAGCTTTATTTGGCTCACATTTCTGGAGGTGAGGAAGCCCAAGAGCCTGCCCCCAGCGTCTGTTCTGCACCTGATGATAGCCGTTTTGCTGCACTGACCGCGGGAGGGCGTAGCAAATTTGCTAGCTCAGTTCTCTCTTTCTTATAAAGCCTCTGAGGCCATCTGGGGGCCCCACCCGATGGCGTCATTCGTCCCTGGTGTCCTCTCGCAGGTCCTACCTCCGAGCACCATCAGTGTGTGAAATTGGGGAGTGAGTTTTCAACACACAAAGTTTAGGGATCACATTCAAAGGATAGTAAGAGGCAACAGGAAGAAGAAATAAGGAAATGAAGTGTAAGTTCAAAGAGACAGGGGAGGAAGCTGATTATTAACTTATGGTGGAAAAGAAGAAAACTGGGAAACATGAGTTGTAAGAATATAGGGGGAAAGTAAAGAAAGTGGGTCGAGGAATTCAACTAAAAGAAGGGCAGGACAAACATGTAAGATCATAATGCACTTTATTAAAACCAAAGGTAGATTGTCAGAATTTTTGAGGCCTTATTAGTTTATTGAGAATTGTTTCATAAAAGCATATAGTTATCTATAGGTTGCTAGAAATAGAGTGGTTACAGTTGGTGTAGATGTTTGTATTAAATATAGTTGTATCGCGTTTAAGATAGGTTCGTGGCTCATTTTCTTGCTCTCCAAGGAAGAATAACATCTATATGGTGCTCCTCATAAGAGAGATTATGAAGGAATTGAACAAAAGCTGCTTGAAGTTAGGAGAGAGGTTTTCAATGACTGATTAAAAGTGAAAAAAATTATTAGGAGCCAGGCCACAAGCCACCAACTAGAAAGGGTAAACTTTATGTACAAGAAACTAAGGGCTCTTCCATGATAGTCTCTGTGAAGAATTCTTAGAGGAAGGAATAACTGCCTATGTGCAACTACCAGTTGTCAGAGGACTCCTTTTATACAACTAAGACCCTGTTAGCTTATGCTACGCACATATTAAAACCTACTTTGTCTGGGAAACCTCTCAGTAAGTCCCTTTCCATTTCAGTAATGTGGATTCCAGATGAAAAACAGAGGGTGGTAAAGGCCTATTACTGCAGTTTCATGACAACTGCAGGTTTTATATTTTGCCCCATATTTTTGCATTAGACCTAGTACTACACAGTGAAACTTAAAAAATTGTGCCTTTTAAATGGAAAATTATGAAATTTGACCAAGTCTAACTTAAAGTCCTAAAAAGTGCATTCTTTCAGTGTTAGGAAATTGAGATTTTTTAACAATCTCAATTTCTCCTCAGTTTGAATTAATTTGATTTAGTCTTGACGAGATGACCAGAGGTGAGTGAAATGCCTGTTTACTCTCTGAGGAAGCTCGCCAACAGAGGGCAACAGAAGGAAAATTGGGTTCCATTTTGTTTTCTAATCTGTTTTATATAAACCTTTTTGCTGTGTTTAATAAAAATGGTAAAAGGTAATCCATACTTAGGAGTGGACAGCAAAATTGCAGCAAGGAAATGAATCAACTGCAAAGTTATCGCTCCCGTTTTGGCCCTCCCTTTTACCCTCTAAGGATAATTACTATTATCAGTTTCTTGTATATCCTGTCAGACATTTCCAGTGGGTGTAATCACATCTGTGTCTACTCTTTCCCTCTTCTCAGAAGATTAATGGACCACAGCATGTGCCCCTTTTACAACTTGCATTTTAAAAATTACATTCAGGGAATATTTGATAACTTCTATTAAGTTTGTATTTCCTGGTAGCTTATATTTGCTCACCTTAATTTTCTGTATAATAAGTTGGTTGTGAAAATGAGCTTAGTTCGTTAGGTGTATGCTCTTTAATAACATAATAGATGCAAAAAGCTTTTTATATATGCAGAAAAGACACTGAAAATACTGGTTTTTATATGATTAATTCAGATAGAAATTGTTTTATGCTTTTTCTGTTTCCCATGAGGGAACATGTAGATTTTTTACTAGATTTTCTGGTAGTGATTTGGCTTCTAGCTTTTGGTTTTCATTTTTGCTAATTCAGGCAATGTTGTAGGGAAAACCCTAGAGCACATAGCTTTGCATACTTGTTTGAGGTAAATGAAGAAAGACAGCTATTTTTCCAAACTTGATATGTATTGCAAATTATCTTCTTAGAAGGTTTATATTAATTAACATTTTTTGGGGGGGTACTGGGGATCGAACTCGGGACCCTGTGCTTGCGAGGCAGGAGGTGGAACCACTGAGCTAAATCCCTGGCCTTAATTTACATTTTTATCAGTAAGCTATGAGTATTATGCTTATTTCCCTATACCTCTGACAATAGGATGAATTGTCAGACGTTTTATATTTATCAATCTGATATGTAGTTTTGAAAGTATTTGTGAGGTTGAGTGAGCAATTTTAAGAGTTTCATAGTCCTGTTTTGTTTTATTTTACAGGCTGTTGTTAAGTTGCCTAGGCTGGGCTTGAACTTGTGGGCCTCCTGCCTCAGCCTCCCAAAGTGCTGGGATTATGGGTCTGCACCACCACACCTGGCTTTTTGTCCATTTTTAACACTTTTGTTATGATGTACTTATTCTTACCCTTTCCTCATTTAAACTTAGTGCTTTTTTCCTATTGAGTTATAATTAAGGTAATCAGACTTTTATTTTTTTGAGCTTTTCCTTTGTTAGGATTTATATTATTTTTGACGTGAAGTTTTATATTTTTATGTGGCTCAAAATTTTAATCTTTTCCTTATTGGATTCTGGAATGAAAACTCACTTTAATAAAAGAACATCTAGTTCCTTTTTGTTTGGCAGAGACAAGAGTGTTTATACTGTCTCGGAATTGTCATCTAACTGCTGGAACACAGGCAGCAGTTTGAGGCAGGAGGGTGCTCGGTGGGCATCCTACCCATGATCCCACTTTCCGTTTACCCAAGGGCTTTCCCGTAAACTAACTTTTAAAGCAGAAAGTCAGATTTTCCTAGCACCTTTGATATTATTTTTAGCAATCTTTTTTTAAATGTAAAATTTGGTTAAAATTGTTCCTAGTTTTCTGTTCAGTTTGATAGGTTTATAGTGTATTTTTTATGTACATATAAAGCTGTTTTGCAAGTTATGTTTTAGTCTGTGTCCTACATTTCTCACAACTAAGAAAACAAGAGTGAAATGGATATTATATAGCTCAGAGTGGCTAGTTTTCTTCTCTAGTTTATGGGGATTGTCTTTGAGTCTAAAGAATATACTCTTTTAGAAATAGGAACATTACAGAATCAAAGAAATTGAGAGTAAATCGGTCCAGTATTGATTAAGTTCCCCCTAAATTTGTTTTCTCTGAAGGTGGTCTTTCGTAGTTAATATTAGTTATGAAGGCTTCTCTTTACAGAGCTTGATTTTATCGATAGTTCTTTATGTTCTTTGCTGTGTTTAAGTCTGAAACTCTGAAGGAATTTCTATGTCATATTTCAAGAAAAATAAGTCTGTAACTCCATAGCGTATTGTGACTTATAAAAATCATATTTTTGTTTTAATACTTTAGGTTTGTACATCCCGATTCTGGTTTAATTATCGACATGTTGCAAATACTCTTTCTGTTTATAGAAGTGTCAAGAGGCTGGGTATACCTGACAGGTAAGAAATCTTAATAAAGTTTTATTTTGAACCTCAGTAAGATGATCATTGGATGACTGTTATAATATTTGTTTGTGTTGCTTATGAAAAAGTAGAGAACCCTAATTTGAAGTCTTTTTTTTCCTTTTTGTCATTAGAGGATACTAGCAGGTATCAAATAGGTGTCACCTAAGACCCCAGTGACAGATTATGTAAAAGAACAATCAAATACCGAAGTAAAAACATTTGATAAAGTATGTTTGTTTAGTATTGTTTATTAAATGCCTTATGGTTTTTAACTGCAGCAAGAGAGGGCAATTTTGACTGATTCAGGTCTAAGAGGGACATTCGGGAAGCCTGTGGAACAGTTCTCCAAATTCCTGGGAAGGCTGTGGCCTTGAAAAGGAAAAGAAAGACTAGAGAGCAGAAAACACAGAGCTAGAGTGATAACCTGAAACCAGCATGGAGACAAATAATGTGGCTGCAAGCTGCTTCTTTGGCACCGCTGCCTTTGGAATCTTAATGTTGCTGCTTCCTCCTGCTACCTGAATTCAGCCTTTGCTGCTCTGACTTCGTACTGCTTCTAGTTCTTATAGAGTCCTTAGTGGGGATGTCAAAGCGTCAGAACCTAGGTTAAGTGCCCATGTCCGTGGTACAGATAACTGAAGAATGAGCAGGTGGCATCGTTAGTTTCTATGTAGGGAGCCAGGCTCTGCCATCAATGAAGACGAATAAAGGGGGAAATTGCCCACATGTGAGAAGAGAGTTCAGATACTGGGCAGCAGCCCTACATCTCCGCCAGATCATGTCCTTTACATTTGACTTATCTATGATAGATTTGTTTTTGCTGCTACCAAAATGGCGATAGCAAGAAACTGCAGTGAATTCAGTTATGTAGGTTTGATTCATTTAGCAGCTGTGAGGTAGTGTGGAGAGAGCTTTGTGGTGAGGGGCGAGTTTGCACCGTGGCTTTAGTGGTGATTTTGGGCAAATCACTTCACCATACTAAGCACGCTTTCCCATCTGTGACATGGTGCTGATAATACCTTCTTTGCAGAGTTCAAATTCTTGCAGTAAAAACAAATAGAGATATGAATAAAATGTTGCAGGAGCGGAAAGGAAGCAGCACATGACTGAGGAAGCAGTTACATTCTATGTAAATAAATCATTTTGGCCTGAGAAACGGACAAAACTGTAATTTAATTCTTGTATTTCATCTGGAAATTAGGGAGCTAGATAATATTTTTGTTTAAAAAATTACATTAAGTCTGAGAAAGAGGTTGATTTGTTGCACTGAAGATACGGGTATAATTCCGGTCGTCTGTCAGTTGGTCACAGGTCTTATGTGGTTAGTCGTTTCTTCCGTAATAGCTGTTACTCCTGTGTCCTTCAGAGAATCACTATGTGTGCTTTGGAAGTAGTTTTCACTCTGTAAATAAATTGTCATCTGCTCTATGAGTCAATCATTAGGATGCCTTTCCATGGTTTAAGATTTGGAGCATCCTTTTAGAAATAGAAGCTAGTGGTAAGTGGTGTTATTTTGTATGTTATGTTCATTAGGTTTGTCCCTAGGCTTCTAAATAATTTTCTTTAAAGGCTTATTTCTGTTTCAAATGATTGCTTGTCTAAATTTCTGCTTGATGAAGTCATTGTTCTGGAATGTGAATTGGAGATTTAAACAGTTGGAGAATTAAACTATTAATTATTTAACAAATAGAAATCAATACAAAAGATTATGTTTTGGTTTGCGCCTAGTTGGTAAATGTTCCTGTTGTTGGTGATTGTATCATTTATCTCTTGCCTGGAATTGAGTATAAAAATACAATTATAGGGAAACTTTAGTCAGAAAATAATAAAATGTTATGAAATAACCGTTTGAAATTTAAAATCATTAAGTGTAGTTTTCAGTTTTAAAACTAGAATTTCAAAGTACAGCTTGAGTTTGTTTTATACAGTATGGAACGTTTTCAAGTTGAAACAGTATTATGACTTCTGTCTTAATCTAAAAATGATCCTGACGGAAATGATTAGTTACTACATTTAATAAAAATTGCAAAGTAGTGTTGTGGATTTCTTTTGTTTTCAAAGGAGCATTTTATCATTACATTGAAATGCAAAATATTTTCATTGAAATTTTCCCTGTGCTTCAATAAGAAATTAGTTCTTGTCCCAAATCCTTTACTGCAATACATGACATAGTATTCACAGGGCGGAAAGGCCACAGCAGTTATACCCTAGTGTTGTTCTGATTTTCCTCTGGTCTTCTGTTTGTATTTCACATACTCCTGCCCTGCTGAGTTATTTACCATGCCTGAAATGATCATCTATACTTCTGGTACCCTGTTTTGCTACCTCCAGTATGCTTAATGTAATTAAGATAAAAAAGAAAAGAGGCAGTAAGCAAAGAATAGGTTCTAAATTCTGTATGTGAAGCAAAAATTGAGCCAAAACACCTCTCAACGGTTTCTTACACAGTGTATAAATTATAGTAGGGTATTGTCTTCCATCCAGTACAACATAGCCAGTTTTCCTCCAGTACTTGAACAGATGAGTTTTCTTGAGCACTGGTTAAAGTGGTTTAGTTATGAATAGGAGTGCTATGAAAATATGCATATTTTTAACTATAGAATTATGACGCTCATGCTACCACTGCACCTGGGAACTGAGGCTGACTTAGGGAACACAGATTTACAGTTCCCACCTCATGTTTGTTTTGGGAAATAAGGGCATTTTAGTGTTAGAATGGGTGAGATCGTTTTCCCCTTTCTTTTCTAACTGCATGAAAATAAGTTCATGGAATAAAATATAGTTTTTCTTAAAATATGATTTAGCTCTACTATAAGTTGGGTAGATGAGAATTTTTATGTAATCATTCCTGTCCAGTAAACTGCCTGTTTCTATAATTCAATCTGGTAGCTTTTCTGAGTCTGCCTTAAACTATTTTACCTTTATTCCATATTCCAGTCATTATGAGACTAATATTTCTAATTTAAGCCTTTAATTTTTCATCTCTTGTCATTCAGAAACTTTTGGTCTCTGCAGAATAAAGTTCATATTTCTGATCCCGTTACCCAGGGAAGGCTTTCTGCAGTCCAGTTTCAAACCCGCCATGCTGATCATGGCAGTTGCTTAAGCCTCAACCAGCCCCTTTTTGTTCTGGCCTGCGCTGGCTTCTCTCCATTCCCTCCCTCTGTCCTACAGCTACAGCTCTTTCTTTCTCCCTCCATTCTAGTTTTCTGATGTTTAATATATTCAATCCATGCATTCCCTAAAGCCTTCTTGGTTCTTCTTGTATAAGTAACATTTATGTTTCTGTAATTGCACTTTCTTGTGTGTGCTGGTTTCATTTCTTCAAGGCTGGGTATGATGCTGTTTTGCTCAGAGTGCATTCTTTGGTTTGTTGCACAGAGTTTAGTGAATGAATGGTCTGCTAGAGACCCCTGATTAATTGGAGCTTCATTGATCCAGACTGGACAGGAGGCATTGATGTGTGCTGATTGTTTGTGTTCTCTTTTAGTCATGTTTCTCAAGTCTCACTGAGCCAAAGTGCTGTGGTCAGTTTTATAAACTATTTCATAACTCCTACTTTGTGCATCTGTGGTGCGAAGGTCTCAGTAGGGCATTTCATTTTTTTTCTCCCCAGCACTAGGGATGGAACTCAGGACCTTGCGCTTGTAAGGCAGGAGCGGTGCCACTGAGCTAAATCCCCAGCCCTTCCCTAGGGCATTTTAAATTGATTTCTTTTTACTAGACAAGTCAAGAGGAGTCTTGGCCAAGATAAATTCAATCTTACCTATTCCCTACTTTGCTACCATTTGGGTTTCCTCGGGATGCACTTTTTCCCTTTCATCCCTCATTTCTTAAATTTTCCCCACAGGTAATAAAACTTAAATGTAGGAGCTATTTAGACAGTATGTGAGTTCTAGTAATGTTTGTGTAAATTGAAAAAAGATCATTATTTGCTTTGGTTGATCTTTAAGTCGGATTGGTAATATGACTTGACTGTCTTCATACTGCTGTAGATTTGGTCTTGTCAAAGGTAGAGCATTTTATTTCCACATGCTTTTATATCTGTACTATAGGTTGAACATCCCTAATCCGCAAATCTGAAGGACTCTGAAACTTTTTCATGTGCTAACATGACATCTCAAGAGGAAAATTCCACACCTGATAGGATAGATTGTAGTCAGAATGCATGTGTATCAAAAATATTGTATAATTACCTAAATTACCTTCAGGTGATATGTGTAAAGTGTATGTGAAACATAAATAAGTCTTGTTTAAACTTGGGTCCTATCCCCAAATATCTTATCGCATGTGTTACAGTAGTTCAAAATCAGCAAAAATCTGAAGTCTGGAACACTGGTTCCAAGCATTTCAGATAAGGGATAATCAACCTGCGCATGCGTGTCTGTACTTTAGCAGCTTTGTAGCTGTTTACTCCTGCCCGTCTTGTTCCCCTTCCAGCTCATCCTACACACAGCTGTTAGAGTTCTCTTTCTCAGACAACTGCTTTCATCTTTTCACTGCCACGATTAAGAACCTACAGTGATTCTGTTATCTATCTAACAAATCCAGAATTTTCAGCCAGCCTTTGGTCTTTAAGTACTGCTTTTTAAATTCCAATTCACTATGTTCAATTTGTTGATTTGTTTTGACAGCTGCTGTTTAATATCTGGTCATTTTCATTTCTATTTTGACCATTTCTTTCCTCTAGAACACTTAGAATGGTCTGTTCTACCTGTGTATATTTTGTTTCACTGAGTAGAACTTCATAGAGTATTCTGTTTTTTTCCTAATTGATTGAGTTTTTAAAAGCCATTACTATTTATAAAAAGTTTTAAACAATTAAATATATAGTTTGAAAATTTATCCTACCACGAATTTTATATTTTTAATATATTGAAAATACGTTTTACCTTCTATTTTGATGAATAAAAGGATTAGAATAATATAAATTTGTTTTGTAAATAATTTGCAATATACTATCATAGTTATTGTTGAAGTAATTTTAACTCATACCTTTGGAATGTTCTTTCTCTCTTCTCCTGTCACTTACCAACAGTGTTTTTTTCTCATATTATTCATTAAAATATAAATAATAGTGTTTGGATACCTATATATTCTGAACAGTCTTTCCCTTTTGTTTCACATTGGCAACTGATCTGGGATGCTCCATGAAGTTTCTGGTGGAGTAGAGTATAATATCTTAAACAGAAAAACGTTTCATATGGTTAAGAAATTGGAATGAGCTGTAAGGAAGAGGATCGTGACAAAGGTGAAAGGAACATCTTGGCCACTACCTTCAGGCTCTTGTGTTTAGAGAATGAGTAGGAACAATTTGCAAGACTAAGACCATGGAGAGGTTTTATGGGGGATAAGGGAAATATCTTTATGGAGTTGTAAATAGGATGTTGGAGAGATCCTGTTCCTTCACTAATATATACTACAATGTCTTAATTACTATCAAATCTGGTGAGCTCATTTTCTTGCCTCCACTCTTAAAAACTGGCTATTCTTGGGTCTGGTTCTTCTGTATTAACTTTTGTTGTTGTTGTTGTGATGCTGGAGCTAGAACTCAGGGCTTTATGTCTACTAGGCAAGTGCTGTACTCTGGAGTTACACCACCAGCTCTTGGGCATTAATGTTAAAATTAGTTTGTCAAGTTCTCAAAAACCCTGCTAGGATTCTGATTTGCATTATAGTGAGTTTATAGATTAATTTAGAGAGAGGGAGCGTCTTTGGGGTATTGAATCTTTCCATTTGTGAATAAAGTATATCTCCATTTAATTAGATGTGTGATTGCATTCAGTTAATTTGTATAATTTGTAACTTTTTCCATAAATATCTTTGGTTAGAATTTTTGAATCTTTTTTTTTTTTTTATTATGAATGATAAATTTTCTAACTTCCGTTGCTATGCGTGCAGTTTGGCTTTTGTTCTAACAAATTGCTGAACTTTATTTTAATAATTTGACTATACATTCTTTTTTCGATGGCTATAAAATCTACAAACAGTGATAAGTTTTCAAATCTGAATATTTTCAAATTTGAATATCTGGGGATAAAAATTGTCTTTCAAGGCCTCAAAATTAATAATCCAGAGAAATTCTTTATTTTATGCAGGAGAAAAACGTGCTCTTAAGAGCTGAAGTGATATTTAAGGTCAGCAACTTCATAATGACAGACATAATACTATAACCTTGGTATAATGATTATATTATACCGTATTGCTCAATTCATTAGTACAAATAAATGAAATAATAAAAAAGGATAAGTGGAAGCAATTAATTAAAAATAATGATAAATGCTAGTAGACCTTAAGAAGTTGATGTTTGCATAAGAATTTAATACACTTGCTTCACTATTAGAAACAGTACCCTAGTAACTTCACCAAAACTGAAAGAGCCTGTCAAGAGCTTCCTCCTATAAGAAGCTTCCTGTACAGCTGTCCATGTCTTTCAATTTGAAGATGACTCCGCAAATTACTTTTATTTTCATTTTGGTACTGCTAGTAGAGCGAACCTATTGACATTTTACATCCTGTATTTATGTCCCAATATGTAGTAACTTGGTTTCCTGAGTATTTGTGATGGGCTTGTTAAGTTGCTTTAATTATTTATTTTTAGATAAATTATAAGTTTAAAATTCAAGAGCATCTAAGGATTGTGCAAACGTAAGGCTATCACAACGTAGATGGGAGGCAGTTAACATGGTGTGTGGGAATACAGGCTCTGGTGTCGGAGGACTGTAGTTAAAGTACTGTTACGTTACTGAGTTAGGCCAGACCATCAGGTTACTACCAAACTACAAAGAAGCAACACAAGGGACATATGAGATAGCATAAAGGTATATATGAGATAAGTCAGCTTATAGCTCCTCTTTGCCTCTAGTGTCTCACCATGATGATCTCTAAATTTAGCATTTGGCACAGACTAAAGAGAGTGAGAAATCAGACAGGTTAGAGGAATCCAGAACAGTCAATAGGGGAAGAAAGACCTTCATGTCACTGAGAATTCTACCTGTTGTCATGTAAGGCAAATCCTTGCTGTGCTTGAGGTTCATATTTACATGTTTTGTTTTATACTGTTATCACCAGGCCTTCAGTAAATGGGAGTGGCCTGAGAAAGGCACTATTATTTTCTCATCTTGGACAAATTAGTCTCTTGGAGCTTTAGTTTCCTCGTGTATAAGATGAGGAAACAACAGCTAAGTGGGGTGAATGTGGTTGGATGGCTTGCTCAGCAGTGATTCTGAGTTTCCTTTCCCCTTGCTTCATTATACAGTTCCTCAAGTTAGCCTATTGTGGTTTTTAATTACTTCAGTCACATTGGTCTAGTATTAATTGACTTGGCATTAATTTAGTGATGTTGAATATCAATTTTCTTATTGCTGTCTGACGTAAGATGTTTGTAATGTGAGCCATTACTAGGCAGGAGGAGTATGTCAGTAGGAAGCAGAGAAAGAAACAGGAAAAACCTGGGAGACTTATGTTTATATCCAGACTGTCTGAATTGTAATCTTTGTAAGGCCTCCTTTTTGATGTCCTGTTTTTATTTTTATTTATTTATTTTTCTGGTGCTTCAGATTGAACCCTGAGCTCCTGCATGCTAAGTAAGTGCTCTACCACTGAGCTACATACCCAGGCCAAGCTTCAGTCCTTAAATTTCTACAAAATTGTGTACCATTTTTATACTTAGCTTCCTTACGTGAACTAGCTTTGGTGATTCCTTGCAACTAAAAGATGTACCAACTTCCTTTGATGAATGTAATCATTGTGTACTGTAAATATGTATTAATAAAAAAAAGCCTAACTAGAATAAACACTCAGGTTTGTTAATGAGGTAGCAGAGCCCTTTCCTTCTGTTGTAAGAATTGTCTTTTGTTTACTTTCTGACTAGGCAGACACTTTCCGTAAAGATACTCCCTTATTAATTTGGTGATTGTAACTAAACTGGGATAAATAAATGATAAAAACCCAAGGAGAAAACCATATCTGTGGGCCTCTCTGAGTGTGACGATTCTTGTCACGGGGCTTGTTCTCAACATGTCTGTGGAGTTGCTATATAAGATACCAAGTCTAGTGGCCATGAGTCTTTAAAGCCAAAGTGGATATTCTAACCAATGAGAGTTTTATTCTGCCATCCCTAATTTGTCTCTTGAAGGACCAAAGAGAATAGCTTGGGTAGATCGTGTGCACGCACACACACACACACACACACACACACACACACACGTGTGACATACTGTCATCTACAAACTCTTTGATTTGAGAAAGAAACTAAATTCTGGCAGTTGCCCATGTTGAAAGCCTTTGCTGTTTACATTTGCCAGTTTGTCTAATTTCAACTGAAATGGGGACACAGAGGAGAACATGATAAGGGAGTAGACTGTGGCACTCAGTAAAGAGCTTAAGTGCTTGGGTGGTGGCAGTGGGAGTCACCTCAGAATCAGCTAGAGGCAACTTGACATTTCACCACAGAAAGTGGTGACAGTAACAGTTATTTCCAGGAAAGTTCTGAGGACTTTTAATGGACAGTTGAGAAAATATTTTTTTCTGTCATATTACATCTGAAACTTTTTAGGTGTATTGAAAAAAGACATTGACATTTATGAGTGTAACTTGAATTCTTTGGAGAAAAAATATTTCACAGAGTTTTATGTTACTGGTTTCCACGAATTTGGCCTGAGAATGAGTGGGAGGTTGCTTCGTCCATTAAAAGGCACCTGATGTTAAATCCTTACACTCATCCATTAACTTACATTTGGAGCTATATCCATGTGCAGCACTTCAAATCATGACATTCCGATCTGTTACTTTAGTAAGTGAAACCCATACTAATGAGAACATAATTCAACTCAACTTTCAGTTTTGCTCAGCCATACAGGACTTCTAAAGAAAAGAAGCAAAGAATGGTCAAATAAAATCTTTTAAAGAGAATATTCTGTATAAATGTATTTCAGTTTCTTTTCAGACGAAGCCAAGCATATTTCCTGTTTTTCATCTAATTCTGCCTGTATCATTATGCTTAATGAAAATAGATATTCAAGTGTTAGCTTTGATATGTTGGTAAAGAGTTCTGTGTGGTAGATTATACTCAAGAAAGTAGTTTACATATTCTTTTTTAATTTCAATATTTATTTAGCTGCTTAGAGTTCATATTAGGTTTTTAGAAAGTAGTGAACACTGCAAATTATTTCTCCCACGGAACTATAACCCCACATCACTAGTAAGTATAAATACATGGTTGAACTAACATTAATATACATCATGAATAATCAATTGTATAATAAAACAAATTATCACCTTCAAATACTAAATTACATAGGTTAAAAGATGTATAAAATATTAGGTGTCTGCTTAATTCAGTATCAAAAACCCCCTTGTTTTTGCAAAAGGGGCTGGGAAAGGAGAAAAATATGCTAAAGACAAAAGTAATAGCTGGTAAGCACTTTCCAATAGAAAAACATAAACCCCCCAAATTTTATGCTTGGAAGTTGTTTTAGCTACGATAATAAAGTACTTATAAAAATATTGACTATAAAGAGTGTGTTCTTCATTTTCTGTTCATGAGTAGGATAATAGCCATTCTTTTTAGGCCTCCCCTGTTAAATTATACCTCAAAGCAAACATCTGTAAAGATTTTTTGCCTGAAGATATTGAAGACTTACTTCTGTACAATGTAGGTTTTCAAAGTGAAAGTTTTCCATGACAGCAGAAAGGAAGATTTATAGAAAGACATTACATAATCATTGTAAGACTGGGTAAAAAAGTCCCGCAAGAATCAAAGGTCGCTGAAGCCTGCTGTATAGTGGTGTGAATGTAGGAGAGGGGAACGTGAAGGGAGTAGGCAAGTAGTCCTCATTTCTGTATTTGAACTGACTAAAGGGATAGATCGCATAAGATCTGGAGTGTTCATAGGTGCTAGTTTTACTACTATACAACACTGAAAACATATAAGGATTATATTGAGTATTTTGGTGCTCAGTTTATCTAAATTTCTTATGTATCGATAAGATTCTGGCACTGGAATAGATTTAAAGAAGACATAATCCAATACTCATGATTTCAGGAAAGGTCAGCAGGCATAAATAAAGGACAAGCACATTTTAAATGGTGAACAACAAGAATCTTTTGCTAAGTGTCCCAATAGGTCGATCATAACCCAAACATAGAAGTTTTGTCGTTTGTGCCCTGGTAAAACTTCTTTTCAGTTATTCCTACGAAAGCTTCATCAGGCTTATCCACCAGCCTACCTTGTTGACTGACACATGTGACAAATTAGGTCCTGTCTCAAGTTCTACTTTTAAGGTAACAGCATTATGCTCCCCAGTTTTATTGACTACAACAATTGTTTCTGTGATCACTGGATGTGCAACACAAAAATGTTTTAGCATGATGCTTTTCCAAATATACAAGTTTCTCGATGTTAAAGGCTTCATGTTGCTTTTGTCTTTTGAACTGTACTGTATCTTCAAATTTCTTTCCACCTTCCAGCAGTGCTAGAACAGTAAGAACTGGAGTTCTCCTGAGGCCTCCAATATGCTGAGCAGCCATACAACAATCAAGTTGTTCATGAAACTTAATTATTGCAAGACTTAACTAATCATCAGCAGTGTGGGCGGATGGAGGTGCACCTTCATCAAAAGGCCAGTAAAGACCATGGACACCTTCCTCCACAAGAGCAACATCATAAGTTGCTTCACATCTTCTTACTACTGTATTAATTCCAAACTTCTTACATTTCTCAGTAAATTTTTTAAAAAGTTTCTATGTTTGGGTTGTGTCTAAGAAGTAGCATGTTTTTCTGTGTGATTCCTATAGGAGCTGGCTGGTTCATTTAAGCCACACTAATTTAGTTTTTTTTTAAAATAAAGTTATGAAAGAATTACATTTAAAAATTTTTGTTATTGCTTATATATTACACAGGGAAATTTAAAAAAGTATTATATTTAACATATATAACAATATGAAGGAATCTTAAGTTGAATGCAAAAATCATGTAAAGAAACTGAAGTCTACTTCAGTACACTCCAAATGCAATTCTCAGTGCTTCAGGTACAAAGCTGGGAGTAGTGGATATGAAATGATCCTCCTGACATGGAGCTCTCAGTGCAGCTATACTGAAGTCCTGGAGAGGAAGTACACTGAGGCTTACTCTGTCTAGGTCAGAACTGTAAAGTGCCCTGCCACTTTCAATCCAGCACTTCTGAGTCCAGCTTCCCTGCTCTCATGAGGGCTTCTTGGTGGAGTGGTAATGACTTACTAGGGTTCTCTTGTTCTCATAAAGGTCACGCTGTGCCTGCCCATAATTTCTGCTGCCCTTCAGCCACTTGATGTATAACTGCATACAGAAATTTCTCTACTCATTGAAGGCCATGGCCTAAGCATGCAGATGGTACCGAGGTGGGAGTGACACGGATGATGGGGGAGGTGGTGCAGGTGGTGACGAAGCATAGTCCATACTGGGTTTCAGTTGAAAGAGAATTGAAGTCAAATTTCTCATTCTCCAAGCATTGTTGGTCAGATTTTATTATAATGAAATTTCGGGAAGTTTCTTTTTCTTTTAATTGGTGCATATGAGTAATATAGAATAATGAGATTTGTTTTGGTACGTTGATGCATGCATATAACATACTTTGATTAAGTATCCTTCATTAGTGTGAGATTCTGACTTTCTGTTTTTCAGTTTTTAGGAGTTGTGTATTTTTCAGGAAAATCTTTATCTCATATAAATTGTTTTCATGAAGTTATTCCTGTTACCATTTTTAATCTCTGTGGGATATTTAAGGACACATTTCTTTTTATTCTCAAAACTTTTTTGTGCTATTCTCTTTTTCTTAGTTTCACCAGGGATTATTAATTTTATTAGTCTTTCAAAGAACCAACCCCTAAGCTATAATATATTTATTGTATATTTTATTAATTTCTGCTCTTATCTTTATGTTTTCATTCTTCTATTTTTTTGTGGACCTAAAAGGTCTTATTGTTTTAAAACCATTTTGGGGTGGATGCATAGACACTAGTTTAATCTTCCCCTTTTTTCCGTAATAAGTACACGTAAGTCAGTAAGTGCTCCTGCAGCTGTGGATTAGCTACATTCCAACAGTTTTGGGAAGTTATAGTTTTATCATTTTTTTTTTGTTCGGGTACTGGGGATTGAACTCAGGACCTTGCGCTTGCAAGGTAAGCTGCAGAACCGCTTAGCTAAATCTCCAGCCATAATTTTATCATTTAATTCAAATATTTTGTTTCCATTGTGAATTCTTGACTCAGGAATTATATTAAGGTATATTGTTTAGTTATGAAGCATGAAAATTTTCTAGTTATATTTTTTATTTCTTTATTTTTATTGGTGTATATTAGTGATATAGAGTAATGAGATTCATTTTGGTATATTAGTACATGCATACAGCATAGTTTGATTTTTTTATCCCCTTTTTACCCACCCCCTCCCACCTGATTCCCTTCCCCAGCTAGAAGTCTACCCTTCTAGTTTCCTGTCACCTGTCATTTATTTACTTGTTTGTTTTATTTTCATACTGCTCCTGGAAGAGAAAATATGTGATATTTCATTTTCTGGGACTGACTTATTTTGCTTAACGTGATGGTCTTCAGTTCCATGCACTTTTCTGCAGAAGACATGATTTTATTTTTTTTATGGCTGAACAACTCAATTGTGTATGTATACCACATTCTCCTTATCCATTCATCTGTTTCCACAGCTTAGCTTTTATGTGGCATTACAAACATGGGTCTGCATGTATCACTATAGTATGCTGTCTTTAGTTCTCTGGGGAAAATGCCAAGGAGTGGTATAGCTGGATTAAATGGTATATCTATTTCTCATTTTGCTCCCTTTAAATGTGATATATCTATTTTTGGTTTTTTGAGGAATCGTCATACTGATTTCCATGGCGGTTATATTAGTTTACATTCCAAACTGATGCTGTAGGAGGGTTCCTTCTCCCAGTCCTCCCAGCATTCATTGTTTTTCGTGGGTTTTTTTTTTTTTTTTGGTACCAGGGATCCAACTCGGGTCCTTCCACTTGCGCAGCAGGAGGCAAAACCCAGGCCTCTGTGTTCTTGATAATTGCTGTTCTGACTGGGGTGAGATGGAATCTTAACATTGTTTTGATTTGCATTTTCCTAATGGCTAAAGATGTTAAACATTTTTGTCATATACTTATTGGCTCTTGTACTTCATTTGAGAATTCTCTGTTCAGTTCATTTGCTCATTTGTTGTTGCGGGTATTTTTTGTGTTCTTTGAGTTCTTCGTATATAAATCTCAACTCTTCTGGTTACTAGCTGTGCAACTTTGGACAAATGAATTTGTTTATTTTCGGAATGGAGACAATAGTTGGTCTTCATAGGATAGTTGTGATTTAGTGAAAATTAAGTATCTGCAAGGGCCCCAGGAGGGTGCCTGTCACCATCCCATGCTCTGCTCCTATTGTGTCTACTTTCTTGTGGGTAAACTTTAAGTATTAGTCATCAGTACTTCCATGTTATAGCTGGAAGAAATTTGAACAGTTCTTTATCTAGAACTCTGTCTTCTCTTTTATTCTTAATTTGGTTGTCTATTAAAATTCTGTGTTCAGGGGCCTTCATAGAAGTTCTACCGTATTATTCCGTATTTCTCAGCCTAAACCAGTTTTCTCTTACACTCTCTTTAAATGTGGTATAATAGTTAGTTCTGTAATCTTATCTAGTTTCCATTTTTAATATAACCTTTAATCTTATTTTTGTGTAATCTTATTAAAATGTGGAATCCAAAATGAATAACATGGATTTTATAGTAAGGGCCTGGACACTTTAATATAAAATGGTTAAATCATGTTCCTGCCCATGAGCATCATTGTATTGCTTTTTAAAAAATATATTGTTGGGCCGGGGATTTAGCTCAGTGGTTCCGCCGCCTGCCTCAGAAGCGCAAGGACCTGAGTTTGATCCCCAGTACCTCCCCCCCAAAATCTATATATCTTTATATCTATTTATCTATCTAGTTGAATTACATTTAGTTGAGATGTATTAATGTCTTCCGGTTAATTACTTCCTGTGACAGTTCCCACTTTATATTATTCCCTTGTAATATGCATCCGAGGTGAGTTTAATGATCCAGTTAAGGAACAGAGCAGTCACAGTGCACTCTTCACCACCAGTGTTGTTTCTCTGTATTTTATCTTTTGCCACATAGATTTTTAAAAAACAAGTGATACCTCAGAAGAAATGTGACATCCGAGTTGTTAATGAAAAGAGTATGTTTTAGCATCTTGCCTAATGCCTAGAGAAAGCTAAGATCTTTTGATTTTCTTGTCTTTTGAGAATAGAAATGTACCAGAGAAGGCATTCTAATGATGTTTGCATGTATTTCTGAGATAAAATGTAGAATTCAGGTGTGTGGTCCAATCCTAGGAAATTGCTTGCAGCACTCTAAAGTGATTACATATAGACTGTTAAAATCTGTTTTTGCTTAGCAAGATTCCAAAATACTTACCATAAAAGTAATTGAGTTAGGGAGATTGACTATATATCAGTGCAGATCATTATTGGAAAAAATAACAAAAGTGAAGTTTCTGTTAAACATGAGAATGTATGAAAGACTGCACATACTGGTTGGACATTAGATAGACTATATGCTATGTATCAAGATTTTTAAGATTCTGTATATTTTGGCAAAAGTAGGTTATACTAGATCAGTGATACTCATTGAGGCAACATTCCCAAGTTTGACTCTTTCTGTGAGCCATCCAAAATATCCAAGAACTACAGTAACTTACAATTTTAGCGACATAATGCACAGATTTCAATTCCAAGTCTTGAATCTGATGTGCTTGAGTAAGTCATTAAACTTGTTAGTGAGCAGTTAAGCACTGGAAAACAAGGGAAAAAGAGATGAGAATTTGTCTATACCAGTGGTGGCGAACCTTTTAGAGATGAGGGCCCAAACTGCAACCCCAAACCCACTTATTTATCACAAAATGCCAACACAGCAATTAAACCTGAATACTGAGGTTTCAGATTAGAAAAAACAACTCTATATTAGCATCTCTTGTCTTAAAAGAAAAACAAGGTGGGGCCAGGGATTTAGCTCAGTGGTCCTGCCATCTGCCTTGCAAGCGCAACGATCTGAGTTCAAGCCCCGGTACCAAAAAAGAAAGAAAAGAAAAACAAGTAATACACATATCCTAGGTTCACCACCACTGGTCTATACCACTGATTTTAACCCCAGAGAAAAAGGGAAGAGAGTGGGTGGGGTATCTGTGGGAAGAGTAGTAACTATTGGGAGAGTAATTGAAAGTAGAGATGAAACAGTGGGGACTTAAGATGTAGACTGCTGGGGCAGATGGACGAGAGTGAGAATGTAGGCTTGATGGCTGAAAAGAGCTAATGAGAGAAGAGCTAGCAGCAGAATAGAGACTATCTCTAATGCCCTTTGATAGAAAAGTTACGAGCTTTGAGGCCTTGATTGGATACTATCTAGAATATTAGCCTCTGTATCTCTTTGAAGTTCAGCTCTCTGATTTTTATATTTAAGGGGGCATTGAACATTTTCTGTTATACCTCACTGTACTTTTCAGCAGAAATTATATGCTCTAGTGCTTTTCTTTGACTTGATTATTTGCTAAGGTCTGTAGATAGTTCCATTTAGAATTTCAAGGGCCTATTTTATTCTAAAAATGTACCATAAATACTGAACAGAGATAATGAGTTCAGGTATTTAATCATCCAAGTCAATTAAACTATCAATGTAAGACAAACCATATTAAATCTTTTAAAATGGCAGTTCACATTAGTTCTAGGGAACGGCAGAGTTGTTAAAAGCAAAGTTCATATTGACCAAATCTGGGATTGAATTCAGACTCCATTACTGCCAGTTTTGTGACCTGGGGCATGTTACTTAACTTCTATGTGTTTCTGTTTCAAAACCTGTAAAACAGAGATGAGAATACATATCTCAGAGAAATAATGTGTGAGATAATACATGTAATGTGCTTGTTTATCAATACAGTGCTTTAGATATACCGAGTACTTTAATGTTAGCTATTATCTCATCATACTGAACCATGTATGACTTCAAATATATGACCTAGCTAGCTACTCACATGTAAATTGGAGGCATGATAATGCGTCTGTCTGTCTGCAGTGTATCTTTTTGAGTTTTTATTTTTAATAATATAAAAACAAAATACCTGGCATCATAGAGTCTAGGAATGCTAATTGTTTGACATTTAGCAAATTGAAAGTAACTCAGAATAATCTTGATGTTCCAGCGTCTGTCACTAGCAGATAATTACTAAGAATAGTTTCACAGTGGATTAGTGATAGGAGTTATTAATTTGGAGGTTCTTTAGGACATGGAAGAGGAAGAAGAAAAGCCTAAAAGTAAACCATTTTGGCACCAGGCTACTGATTAGCTGGATCTGCTGCATTTTCTTGGTCCATTAGTCGTTGCATTGCTGCAGACGTAAAGTATACTAAATAATTTGTGTCACGGAGTAAAAGAAACATCTGTGAGGCAGAGTCCCAGAGGGCCAGGTTTAGGAGGGCATCAAAGATTTCTGTGACCCTCATATTTCCTGCTGCTTTAATTTTAGCTGCTCTTCTAGCTTGGGTTGATGATATTACTGAAGATAAGCCTGGTAATCCTAGCTCTACAGCAAAAGATGCTGTAGGTAGTATTTTCTGAGTAGTGGCAAGCGTATGGAATATAGTGTGACTGTAAGGGAGCAGTTTAAAAACATTTTTAGTAATACAGAACTTATTTGAATGTCATTCGGTGAAAATTTTTAATAATGCCAGTCTCTTATAAGTAAAAATTTATCCTTTTTGAAATTTCATACTCTAATAGTCCAGGACAGTGAAAAATTATTTTTGTATTGGAGATGTAATTTTTTACTCATTGGTTACTGTTCCTGATTGGGTTCAGGAAGAATTTTAGGGAGGCAGATGAAGAAAGGCCTCTCTGCCACAATGCACGACTTAACTGGAACACACAATGCTTGGCAAACATAATAGTAGGAAAGCATTCAATTTAGATTATCCCCTCCCTAAATATCTTTGTAAAATTGGGGGGTTTTTTTTTGTTTTGTTTTTTTGGTACTGGAGATCGAACTCGGGTCCTTGCGCTTGCGCAGCAGGCAGTGAAACCACTGAGCTAAATCCGCGGCCCTTCTTCTTTTTCAAGAAGTTTTAAATTTTATTTTCATGCAACAAAATTGATCAAGATCTTTTTACAAAACCAGTATAAATATGGCCAGGCTGTTCATTTTAGATCAGATACCAAAAAGTGGTAAAGGAAAAATATTAGCAGTTTTCTTTGTTTTTATCCAAAAGAAAAAAGTTGTCCTTCATGAGTGTTTATTAAACATTTAATAAATACATATGGCTTACACAGAAGTAGATATATGTTCATTCTCACAGTTGTTTTGTGTTATGATTTACATGATTTGAAAATACAGAAATTAGTCCTATAAATGACTCCTCTGTAACTGAACCTGCCGTACAATCTGAGAGATCATTTTTTTGTTTGCTATTATGTTGAGAGAAGGCCATGGTTTGGTGTGTGAATCAGGGTTTTCAGGGGCTTGAAAAGAATAAAGTGTGAGTTGAGTCATCACACATGCTAGAATAAGCTTGCCAAACTAAGAATATCATAATTTGATGTGGATTTGTTATATTTTGGGGGTTGTTTTAATTTTAATAAGATACATTTTGTTTCTGTAACTTACAGAAATATACAAGTATGTTTTCAATTAAAATTTTTTTTTTTTGGTTTTGACTCCAGCAATGGTTCATTTGATATCTATTAAGTGCGATGCTAACCTGATACTCAAGTGAATAAAAGACATGATACGGAATGAACAAGTAAGATCTAACTGGCTATAAGGTTTATTGCCAAAAGCTTGGTGAAGTGTAAGTAAGATTCGATTCTCCTGAATAGTAAACAGAGGCTGGAAATCATGAAGTATTGCATATTGCACATCGTACTTTTATGAAGAGACATTTTCTATATTATCAAATTATATTTGATAATACAGAAAAAAATTAAATTAACACAGAAAAAATTTAAATGTAGAACCAGTCCTGCTCTTCTACTAGACATAATAATAGTCATTTATTTTTAGCAAAATAACACTCTTTCAAATGGGATTGTTTTTAGGTTATTGCTAGTTTTGTTAGAATTTGATTTATAATTTTATCCTGAGTCCATAGTTTTATTTATTTATTTATTTATTTTTGGTACCGAGAATCAAACTCTGGTCCTTGCACTTTCCAGGCAGGTGCCGGAACCACTGAGCTAAATCCCTGGCCCAATTTATAAATTCATATTTATAATTTTCCCCAGCTAAATCCCCGGCCCAATTTATAAATTTAATTTATAATTTTATCCTGAGTCCATAGTTTTATAAGTATCATTAACCTAAGTAGCTTACTTGCTTGTATATACTCAAGTACTATTACGTAAAACATTTAACACTTGGATCAGTTGAGGATTCTTTTTTCTCCAGGAAAAAAATGATTTTTTTTTTTGTAGAAACAGTGAATTAGAATATGTGGTTTACTTCTAAACTTTAAAATCCATTGTTTCCTGACTTGTTTCTCATTTATTTACATTATTACAAATATAATGATTTTTATGATATATTATGTTCAAGATAGAGCCAGAAGTAGGGCTTAAAATTATCTCTAGAAAAATATCGATTGAATTTATGATTTTAAGCTGAAATTATTATTTCCTTATGATTGATATTGACATTATATGTATATTAGATAATGATTTACTTTTTTCAAATGAAATTAACCTGGAACAAAAAACATAGCCTAATGGAAGACTCATTTTTATCTTGACATTTGTATGTGAGTTCAGTCTTATTTAAAAATTCTATGATTGTTAATAACAGTATGAATGAGTCATTTCCTTCAGTTATAAAAATAAGAGAAGATATGCTTTCCATTTTAAGAGGAAGAACATTTACTGTTCTGTGAGTATATGAATCAGCTGAAGACCTGATATTTGAATGTGGCAGGATTGGAACACTTTCAAAGTAGAAATCTAGCCAATTTTCAAGAAAAATCACAATGTTTCAGCTTTGAACTTGAATGTATTTGGAACACATACAGCAGAACATTTTCTTCTTGCTATCTTCTGCCAAACTAATTATTTATACCACATTTATTTTCTCCTTATGCTTGAGAAATCCAAGTGTATGGTAGAATAATTTCCTGATTCATAGTAGGATCGAAATGAGAGATTTTGAAATTTTCTCTTCAAGAAATTATATGCAAAGATGAAAATATTTCATTCATTTAAAATTATTTATTGAGTATCGACTATATGCTAGACTGTACTAACCCGGAATGATACAGTGAGAAAGAGAACAGATAAAGCTCTGTTCTCTGAGAACTTACATCCTAATGGAATGGTGTGGGAGATGATAGAATTTCAGATGCATGAATGTCCTGTCAAAAATAGAACATAATGAAATAGAAGACCTTAGGTGAGATTGGAATGATTTGAGTATCTGCTCAGAGGGAAGTCTGAATTTTGTCAGTAGCCCCTCGTGGGAAAAGCTTGGCTTATCTCTGGAACAGCGAGGCCCGAGTGGAAGGCACACAGTGAATGTGAGTGTGGGGCTGAAGTGGTAGAGGTTAAATGCGCCTATGAGTCTTGATTTTACTCGAATCATAATTGGGAGCCATTGGAAGGCTTTACATGGGCAAGTTTTGACATATTTAAGGACGGTCACTCCGCAGGCTGTCAGGAGAAAGAACTGAGGGGGGAAATGGAAGCAGGAAGCCAGGTAGGGAGAGGTTCCAGCAGCTACTTCAGAGATGGTGGCTGCAGCTGGGAGGTGGAGGGGAGTTTATGAGGAGTGATTGGAGCTGCGTGCCATGCTCCACGCTGACAGATTGCACGTCTTCATGCGTAAGCACTTGCGAGTCTAAAAGTTCAATTCTTGACTTTGCAAGTTTTGAGAATGTCAAATTCTACTCAAAAACTAAAAAAAAAAAAAAATTTAGGGAAGCTAGTACAACTCCTTTAGCTTCCATTTGCTATGTGGCACAAAGTAAACTCTGTTTGGAAAAAAACATTTAAGTTAATAACTTACGAGTTACGTGGCTAGGTTCATGCCAGATTGCTCTTTTTTCTCTGCTTTGAAATTTATACTACCCAAGAATATGGAAAAAATAATTAAGGCCCCTTTAAATATGTAGCTGGAAAAATGAAAGGGAGTGGAGGGAGGGAGGATAAAGAAGGGCATTGAACTGTGTTATGTACATGTACCAATGCCCTTCAGTGAATGCAATCGTTATATACTGCAGACATGTACTTATAAATAGGAGAAAAAAATAAGTGAAGTTATTTTGGTTAAAAGATAAATACACTTATTTTTAATGAGGAAAAGAATAAACATAGTTGCTACGTGATATAAGTAAAATTTATGTGTTTAACTTTTTCATTTAAAGAGTATATTTGCTGGCTTTTCCCCCACTCCTAGTCACATTGTCCTGATGCTTGCTGATGATATGGCCTGCAATGCTAGAAATCCCAAACCAGCGACAGTGTTTAGTCACAAGAATATGGAACTAAATGTGTACGGAGATGACGTAGAAGTGGATTATAGAAGCTATGAGGTAAATTGGTTAATCTAGTCACATTTTTAAAATGTTATTTTTAAGCTTTAAGACATTGGAAGAATATAATTTTCATTCTTTTTCTTTAAACTTAGCACAAAATTATCACTGAGCCTTGATGTAATTTGTCCCTGGAGTTTATATTAAGGAAATAATATGTGAGTAAAACTATTAAAGCAAGAATATTTCCTATATGTATCTAGGACAGAAAATCTTAATATTCCTTTTTTTTTTGGTACTGGGGATTGAACTCAGGACCTTGCGCTTGCAAGGCAGGCGCAGTGCCACTGAACTAAATCCTCAACCCTAGAAAATCTTAATATTGATTACAGCATTATAGTGAGTTTTCACAGGTCTACTTTCTTTTACAGGAAATACATTATTTGTTTTTTATATTTGATCTAAAATTTTGAGTTTAGTATTTTGGGTAAATATATTGTGGGAAAATTATAATGAATAACAAAACCTATATTTTCTACTACTTTCAGCATTTTTCTGCATTTATAACTATGAAAAGAAAAAACTTAAATTAAAAATACCATTATGCTGAATTGTCATCCTTTGTAACTTCTTTTTAAATGTAATAGATTATGACCGTGTTTGAAATGTGAAATCTTCCTAGATAATAATTCCCCTTTTCCTAGGCCTACCAAAAGTAAAGCACAGTGTCTTCTGAGTTTCCAGATCTCTTTTGAAGCAATTTTAAAAGCACATCTATTTCAGCTGGGCACGGTGGATGCTCCTGTAATCCCAGCCACTCTGGGAGGCTAAGGCAGGAGGATTGCAGGTTTGAACCCAGCCATGCAATTTAGTGAGACCTTGTCTCAAAATAAAAGAAGGACAGGGGATGAAAGCCTTGGGTGCAATCTCCAGTATTTAAAAACAAAACAAAGCAAAACAAAACAAAACATCTGTCTTCCTAAGGTGTAAGCTCCTCCAGGACATGGACTAAATCTCTGTATTTTATAGCAAGTACTTGCAGCTTGCTGTGGGCAAAGTGCTTAGCTTTTAACTGTTTAGTCTTTAAAATGTAGGTCAGTATGGAGATACCTCAAAGAACTAGCACTGGAAGTCCCATTTGACCCAGCTATTCCCCTGCTGGGTATCTTCCCCAAAGAATTAAAAGAATCATACCACAGTGATATATGTGCACCCATGTTCATAGCAGCACAGTCTGTAATAGCTAAAACTTGGAAACAGCCCAATTGCTCATCAACTGGAGACTGGATCAAGAAAATGTGTTTCTTAAAAAATAAAATGGAGTACTACTCAGCCATAAAGTGATTTAAAATTAGAGACATTTATAGCTAAATGGATGCACATTGAGGTGACACTCTTAAGTGACATAAATAGGACACACGTGTAAATACTGAATAGTTTTTCTGGTGTGAGAAACTGAAAGTGTAAATAAGGACTAAAAGGTATAATAGATAATGTGAAATAGGAAGGAAAGGGGCAAAGGGGAAGTGGGAGGAGTAGGGGAAAGGAAGGAAGGGAAAGGAATCAATATGAGAAAATGAAAAAATGGAAACAAAATCTTTGTAAATAGGGAGGGATGGAAGGGTTGAAGGGAGGGCAGGGGAAGCGGGGTAAAATAAGAACCAAGACAGGTGACATAAAGGTACAGATTTCCACAGATGAATGTCATTATATTGTATACCTAAATGTACCAACAAAATTAATTTTAAAAAGTAGATCAGGGCCGGGGATTTAGCTCAGTGGTTTCTCCGCCTGCTGTGCAAGCGCAAGGACCCGAGTTCGATCCCCGGTACCAAAAAAAAAAAGTAGATCAAAAGTTTTTCTTCCTTGCTAGCCAATAGGAAGCCCTATTTTTGCTTTCCTCTGGGCACAGTGTAAAGGAAACGGCTTACACTTGTCCAATCATACACATTTATGCACCTAGGAGCTCAGGAAAAGTCCAGGAAGAAAGCTGAGTAGAAGTTTTTTTATGTTTAAAAGTTTGATGGGAATAACATATGACTTAGATGTTATCTTTACATTTGCATTTTATTCTCTTTAACTAAAAATACTTTATGCCTTCAAAGAATCTTAGACTGCTAGAGATCTGGTTTTAAGTGTTGTAATTTTTTTTACATATTAAAGATGTTCCTGTCAAAAATGTAAGTAACAAAATGCATTAAACAATTAAACGTATATAATTTGGGGGGTTTTTGGACCTTTTCTTTTTCATGATTAATCTATAATTGACTAAGTAGTTCTATATATTAGCTGCAATAATGTTGCCAAATTTATTTACTAACTCTTAGATTTTGGGTCTTCCCAAAGAATTGCTTATTAAGACAAGTTAATTGTAACCTTTTAGGTAAATTTTAAAGGCAATAATTTGCATACTTTAAAGTTTTAAATTTATAATTAACTTATTTTTCTCCAAGGTTTTGGTTTGTTTTTAGCATTTTTAAATAGAAATGATGTTTCTTGGAGGTATATGTTTTAATGAATATATTTTAATTGAGTTGTAATTCCAGTTTATAGTTAGTAATACATAGAGAAAGAAGGAGGAATGTTTTTGAAAGTGAAAAATAATTTTCAGGTTTCTTCAGGTTCTAGTTCATCTGATTTCTCTCTCTTTTTTCAGGTGACTGTGGAAAATTTTTTACGGGTATTAACTGGGAGGATCCCACCTAGTACTCCTCGGTCAAAATGTCTTCTTTCTGATGATAGAAGCAATATTCTTATTTATATGACAGGTAATTAGCGAATTTAGGGATGTAGTTATATATACTGAAACTCTTTTTGCAAAGAAATTCCATGGAAAGAAATTTTAAGCACATTAAATACTTTTTTGGTTAAAATAGTTTGTCATGGAGTTCTATATTCTTATGATACTGAATAACTTGAAATAATATTTGAATATGGTATGGGATGAGCCTTCCCAAACTGTAAAATCTAAAACCTGAAATGCTCCAAAATCTGCAATTCTTTGAATGCCAACATTTTTGGCCTAAGTGGAAAATTCTATATGTGACCTCGTGTGACAGTAGTCAGAATGCAGGCACAGTAAAAATACTATATACGATTATATTCAGGTGTGTGTATGAGGTATATGTGAAACATAAATAGTGTGTTTTGACTGGGTCCCATCCCCCAGATACCTCATTATATAGAAGCAAATATTCCAAAACCTGAAAAAATCTGAAATTTAAGACACTTCTGTTCCCAGGAATTTTGGATAAGGAATAGCCAACCTTATAATACTTTGTGCTATTCCTTGTTTTTCTGTCTCTATCCTTTTAGTACTGCCTTGTTAATGTTTATTACCTTTTACCTGGTGTCCTGCTTCAGCATCTCTGTCTTCAGTTTTGCTCTTTTAGACATCTTAGCAAAGTGTTTAGTAGAAGTTGCAAATCTGTCCTTCTACTTAAAACTTTGTAATGATTTCCTTTTGATTGAGTCTCACATTTCCGTGTGCTTAAGGATTAATTGATTGTAGATACTTAAATTAATTGATTGTAGATACTTGTCCTGAAATCCTTAACTCACATTTAGTCTGGGGTAGAGGTTCTTGAAATTGCATTGTATACATACTCTCCAGATGTGGGATGTAATAATCTTTTCATCAAGTGCCTCATGATATAATTTAGTTATACATTTTACACAATATATGTTATAATTTAGTTATTATTTCTTTAATGTCAGTCTGAGTTCTCAGACTTTTTCCTATTCAAAGCACTTGACTGTTCTGTCCTCCAAACATTTGTTTAAACCTTTCCTTTTGATTATGATGTCCTCTTAATCTGCTTTGCCTACCTGATTATTCCTTATCTTTTTAGTGTTAGCTCAGGAATCACTTCCTTCATTGCTTTCCTTTGGAAGTCTCGGGTGACCTATGTCTCCAGTTACCTGGGACAGTCCTAGTTTCCATCTGTTGCCTCAGTGTAATTAATTATTAATGGCTCCTCCTCTCTCCCAGAGAAGTGTCCTGGTGTGAATTACACATTTTCTAATTGCCCTCCCAAAGACACTTCTAATCTCCTTGGCTGGTTACATGTTCGTATTAATTCTTAGTTTCTAACATACCATTTAACTTTAATTATTTTCTTATTTAGGTAGCTATTACCTGCACTATATTTGGAATTCCCAGATATCATCCATTGGGTTTTTCGTTTTTTTAATCACTAGTACCTGTCTTACAGTTATGAATATTCATCAAAGGATTGTCAGATTTTTCAAGGGGCCTTCCATTCAGCTGATAATTTTTAGATGTCACATGGCAGTATAGTTAATAACCCTTATTGAGTGACATTTCTTCATCATGTTGCACTTATTTACAACTTCATAAATTCTGTTTGTAAATTTTATAAATTAATTCAATAGAGTTAAGAAAGGAAAAATTTCGTTGTATCTTACCTGAAAATTTCTTGGTTTTGGCAAAGAGAATGAAGTACATCTTCGTAGCTCAGCTTAAGTCATCGTACTAAACTAAAGGATTTACTCATTTCTTTTCCTGATTCTCTTGGTACTCTTTGAGAATTACTTTAGGCGTACCATACATTGTGCAATATCCTAAATTGTCCTTAACTCATTTCATTGGTGATTTAGGTGCTGATACTCAGGGTTGGCGGACATGCTTGTGTGGGTTGCATGGTGCACACAAGCATCTGACTTGCAGTTAAGTGGAAGCTGAAATCTAGTTTGTGTTGCTCTGTATGAAAATGAGTGCCCTGCTGTAGGACTGCATCTAAGGGGAGGGAGGAGTATTTCCCCTGCATAGTGATCATAGTCACTAACCACTTGTGATTTCACAGGGCGCACTGCATACATCCAGAGGAAGACACTAAAATAGAGTTTTTTTCCACTTTGCTGCCCATTAGAAGGCTCCTTTAAAAAATCGGTACAAAGGAGCTGTAGAAGCAAGCTAGTGATGGTCTTGCTGACAGGTTTCTCTTTTTATGGCTAAGGAACCTGAGACATAGGTTGTTATTTGTCTAAAGTAGCACAGTCAGTAAGTGGCACAGCTGATGTTTGAATCCAAGCAGACTAGCTTTTTTGCACATGCCAAATAAACATCCCAGTCTTCTGGCCAACTCTCACAGGATTGTTCTCAGTGGCAGTAAAAGCATCAGTGTTTAGGTGGAAACTGCCGTGTACACTGTGAACTGTACTAGCATGCCGCCGGACCAGCTTGTGTCTTCAACTCCGTTCTCACCAAAAATATTTGCCTGGTATTTGGAAACTTTGTATTGGTGGAATAAATTTCTGACATAATAATGGAAGCAGTGAAAGAGTATAAATGTGGGTTTCTGGGATGAATGGTAAAACAAGAAAAACAAGATATTATCTACAGTTTTTTACACAGTCTATCATTACTCTGTTTTGAATGGATATGGCAGAAAATTAAATTTCTTTGTTTTCACAGTATACACTTAAGAGTATAACATAAATGGTGTTAAAATATTGCACTGAATAATTGTACATATCTGGATGTATGGAGTTGGCATATAAAAAATGTATGTACTTGATTTTTTTTTTACAAGGACATGGTGGAAATGGTTTCCTGAAATTTCAAGATTCTGAAGAAATTACCAACATAGAACTTGCAGATGCTTTTGAACAAATGTGGCAGAAAAGACGGTAACTAGCAAGTGACTTCTTGCTATAAGAGAGATTAATACTTTGGAGGCTTTCTCAAAGTTGTACAGGATAAGATCCAGGCTTCATGTGGTATCTTTACAGATTGGCCCTACGCTGCTTTTGAAACTGATTTCTCTTTATTCCCCTAAATTTACTGTGTACCCTACCTACACCAAACTAGTCCCCTTTCTCACATTTTTATACTTTTTCACAGTAAGTGTTTTTTCCTCTGCTGGATTGTACTCTTCCTTTCTCTTTTAGAGAAAATGATGCTCAGCCTTCCTTGTCCACATGGGGCATCTCCTTTCCCTGACCTGGTTGCCTTTGCAGTTCCCTCAATCCCTTTCTCAGTGCCCAGAGAGCACTCTGACTTTGTGAGACTCAGCCCTAGAGGGCAGGGCTGACTGTATTCCCAGCATAGTGTCAGGCACATTGTAAACGTGCAGCATCTATGGATAATAGTGGAATTATCGCATTCCAATTCAATTATGTGTTTATCTTTCAGCTTCTGGTTACATTTTAAACCCCTTAAGTATAGTGGCTACGTATAATATACTAGTTATGTATATGATCTATGTCTTTAATTTTTTCCTCCTGAATCTAGTTCAGTTTCTAGGACAGTTTGTGTATCAAATAAGTAGTTTCCGAGGGCGGGGGATTTAGCTCAGTGGTGCCGCCACCGCTTGCCTTGCAGGCACAAGGTTCTGAGTTCGATCCCCAGTACCAAAAAGAAAAGTGGTTGCTGAATTGAATATTTGTTTGTATTCTCATGTGGCACAGACATGGGAGAGGAAGAAGTTTGAGGTAGCTACTTTGTAACAAAACCACCATTCCTTGTTGGGATGATTTCCCTGGACAGGATTATGCCTTTAACTTTTCTTTTTTCCACGCTGAGGATTGAACACAGGCCTCCCCAGCTGACCCCTACTTTTTTCTTTCTTTCTTCCTCCATCTTGTTTTTGTGTCTCACTAAATTGCTAAGTCACCCAGGCTGGGCCTAAATTTGTAATCCTCTTACCTCAGCCTCCCAGAGTGCTGGGATTACAGGTGTGTGCCACCATGCCCAGTTTACTTTAACTTTTCTAATGCCAGATTTCTGTTGTGAATTCTACTGAAAACTCTCCAAATGTTCAGCTAATGAAATGGCTGAGCAATGACTCAAACATCTTAGGGAAGTATTGTAGAAGTGATCAGTAGCGTGATTTCTGTCAAAGATGTTTTCACTTTTCTTTCAGCTACAACGAGCTACTGTTTATTATTGACACTTGTCAAGGAGCATCCATGTATGAGCGGTTTTATTCTCCCAACATAATGGCCCTGGCCAGTAGCCAAGTGGGAGAAGATTCCCTGTCGGTAGGTGCATTTTCTCCATCTGTAAACACAGTGTCTTTGGAATGTGTAGCTCTTTGTGAAATCCCTGGTATATGCTTTATAAATATATTCCTGTTTAACAGAGAAGGAGATTTTGACTGTATTTTAAGCCTTTCATTTTAGTGATACCATCAGATATATACTTTTTGTTTGTTTGTTTTCATAGCATCAACCTGATCCTGCAATTGGAGTTCATCTTATGGATAGATACACATTTTATGTCTTGGAGTTTTTAGAGGAAATTAATCCAGCTAGCCAAACTAATATGAATGACCTTGTAAGTAGTCACTTGATTTAATTTTGTAACACATAAGTATGCTAACCTTAATGTGATATGTGAAGTCTTTATTCCTTGAACTTTTGTGGGTACTGTTTCATAAATTGAATTGTGGCCCTTTAAACTGTTTTGATTCTGTTTTTATATTGCTTCTCTCCTTACCACAAAAGGTCAGAGCTTTAGCCCAGTTCACTTGCTATTCCCAAGGTAGCTTTCTGTTTTCATTCATTTGCTGCTGCTTTTTTCCCTATCAGATTCACCTTTTGAAATTCTACTTTTTCTTCAGGGATCAGATTAGATTGTACTTCCTCTAGGAAGTCTCCCCAAATTTTCCCCTGTCGGAACTTATTTTATCTTCTCAGAGCTTCCACTGACTTTGTCTCTGGAAACATTTGCCAGTCTGCCATCTTTTACTGGCTTGACTAATGGAGTGGAAGTCTTTCTTCTTTAATGGGACCCTCCTGGAAGAGGGGACCTTATCTTACATGTTTTTAAGTGCCCTATAATATCGAGCACAGCCTTTTGAGATGGCTTGTTAAATTTGGTTTAATCTTTTTTCGTGATTTTTCTGTGCTCCTTGTATCTTTCAGTCACATCAACATCAAAGTTGCATAATACAAAGCTTAAACCAATAATTCTAGACTGGATAATTACTACGTGTCAATGACTTTCACTCTTTTCTATTAACTTACACTCTGTCCACTCACAAACATTACTTGAGTGATTGGTAAGAGCCAGTTCCTGGGTTTACCCCAATAGAAGAGGCAGATATTGTTCCTGCTTTTATGGTGCTTAGGAATGAAGGGGAGTCCGAGTAGGCAGGACTCAACCTCGGCACTTCAGCCCACTAGCTTTGCATCCATCTCTTTAATTATATAGAAACCTTTTAGGTAAGCTTCCCTTTATTAATGGGATTCTCCTTCAAAATTCTGAAAGCTACATATATATTTGATAGAATACTTACTAACTTTAATTTGAAGATTATATATTTGATGCCTCTTCAATCTTGATATGAATTTGAGTATTACAATTTGTGATAATGCAACTTAGCTGTAAAAATTGTAGTCACCTCAATTTCATCTAATTTATAAGTTTACTCTCAATTCTGAATTTTACATATGTTTAATGCATGGCATGCCATCTCAAAAGTTTAAAATACATATATTGTCTAATATATATATAATATATATATTTAATGTCTAATAGATTAAAAATACTTCTTCCATAGAAATTATATGGAACAGGCTAAGGAACTTTTTATTGTTCACAGTTGCTCAATTTTAATAAACATTCCTCACTAATACTCATCTTGCCCTCTCACCTCCATTTTAAAACTTCAGTTGTGACTATTTTAATCTCATTCAGTACAAATGATCTATTTTCTTGCAGCTTGCTATATAAGCAATGATGTGACATATTTATAGGTCATTTACATGATAATAACTTATTTTCTGTTGGATTATGTGCATATACTAAATTAGCTACTGACTTTATTCAGAATATTAGGTGTTTTAGGAGCAGCAAAGTTAGAAGACTTGGTAATTAACACCTTAAAAGTGTATAGTGTTAAGCCAGGCACAGTGACAATCACCTGTAATCCCAGACCTTTGGGGGCTGAGGCAGGAGGATCAAAAGTTCAAGCCCAAGCCCAGTGAGATCCTGTCTCCAAGTACAAAGTAAAAAAAGGGTCAGGGATGTAACTCAGTGCAAAGGCCTTGGGTTCAATTCCTAGTACCACAAAAAAGAAAAGAAAAATGTATAGTGTTTTGGAATAAGATTTGAAGAATGCATTTATAAATGGTTGCCTGTTGTAGAAATCTCTGTGCCCTTCAGATAAAGTGTATAACTGTTGTCATATACCTTTATTATACTTTCAGCATAATACGTAATTGTTTATATTTGTGATGTTCCCTCAAGAATATACTTCTGGGGCCGGGGATTTAGCTCAGTGGTTTCACCGCCTGTTGCGCAAGCGCAAGGACCCGAGGTCGATCCCCAGTACCAAAAGTAAATAAATAAATAAAAGAGTATGCTTCTGAAGTAGAGGTGGAAAAACTATGCTTTCTACATCTTACTGTCCACAGAACTTAACAACAGTATCTAGTGTGTTTGTAGATGCTCATTGAATATTTACTGAAGGAATGAAGAAGGGTCATGCTGACAACACATATTTGTTTGCCTCCTTTCAATGTAGTGTGGTTAGTGATAACATTTTTTGTGTGTGGAAGAGGTTAATTTTCAGGTTTGAATGAAAAGAAATGTAGTACTTGCTAGAGAAATAGAATACCTGCAGGTGCACAGAAGTTGGGTTAGTGGATGATCTTTGCCTTTGACAATAAACAGCTTGGCTAGCTTGTGGAGATTCTGTAAGGGAGAGAATTATGGAAAACAAAACAGATATGTGACCCAGGGGTCATCTTGGTAGAGGCTAAGGAAATCAGGTTGGCATAATAAACATCCTTGAAAGGAGGAGTGACTTCAGCGTAAGCGGAGCATATTTATGTTAGCAGCAAAGAAATTGGGATACTTAGTGTTAACCCAGTTTATTTGCTACCCATTTTCTGTTTCATTTTGCTGGTACCTAAGAAAGTGTATCAAGTTGCTTGTAAAGGATGCTCGGAGAGGCATTCCGTATACCTAGACTTCGATCTGATCTCTGCTTACTTTATGTTTTATTTTGTTTCTTCAATCTTTTATCTATTGGTATCCTTCCTGTTTGGCATTTTATGTTTTTGAGCCTTTTTCCTCTCTCCCTGTTTTTTCTTATTCTTTGCTTCTTAATTTCTGTTCTCTTCTCTATACTTCCTTGTATAACTGCTTTCCTGAACAGAGAAGGCAAAGATTGCTGGCTGTGTGATGGTAGGCAAATTATTTAAATTCTTTGAGCCTGAATTTGAAGGAGAGCTATAAATTGTTTCCTGGAGAGTTGTTGGTAGGCTTACATGAGACGGTTGGGAGCACTGCGTTGATACGTTGTAGATGCTCTGCCCTTTCTCTCCCCTCTCCTGCTCTGCAGCGATTGGTGTGCCCATGGTCTATCCTCGCAGGTAGGAGGTGCCGTGGGCCTGTCCCCTACTGGTAGGTGTGAGTGTGATTGTGTCCTTTCCATAGCCCATCCTTTAGAAAACCGGATTGTTTTACACCTTTGCAGCTACTCCTTTATTAGAAATGTTATTTTCTTAAAAAACAAAAGTAAGCTAAAGTCTGCTACTCTCATTTTTCTCATCCTTAAACTTTAAGCTTTATGCTTTTCTGGTCTAGAACCTGTCATCCTTTTTCTACCATGTTATGTTTATTCTTCTCTAATTTGACTTAATGCCTTCAGATAAACAGGACCATGTCTTGTTGATCTTTGTACCACCAGTGCAAGGCAGTGGTATGAACTGTGTGTAACAGACGCTCTTTATGCTTTGTGGGATGAGTAAACGTGTGTCATGTGTGCCTGTCTCTCATGATGTGCTGATGTGGAGTATCAGGGTTAAGATTAACACAAAAATTATTGTGACATTTTTATAAGCAATGAAGTCATGGCTTTTTGGAGAGCTAGAGTGGCGATATCTTGTGTTTGCTTTCCTCATGGATAAACGAAGAGAGCTGATTGATTTATGAAAGGTGCCTCATTTCGCAGATAGAGCGGGGGGAAGTGAGGTGGGGAGGCTGTACTTCACCTTCCTGAAACCCAGAATATCTCTACTCTAATATGTTTTACATATCTGGCTACCTTGTAATACTTTATTTGAATTTTAAGTTTGAATCAGAGTTATGATTATAAAATGTTTGAAAACTACTCTGGTAGAGCACGATACTGAGAAGGGTAATAGAAACAGAAAAATCAATTCTGTTGTCCTATGTTGAGTGTGAGTTCTCCACAGATCTAAGGGTTTATGTGTTGTTGTAAGTGCTTCAAGGAAGTAAATTTTCCCCCTTCATTGGGCAGCTTCCCATTTATCACTGTTCTCATGTCTGTAGAGTTTTCTTAGAATGTCAAATATTACGATGGGAATGAAACTTCAATCTTTAGAACTGGTAGCCTCTTTAGGTGGAGAGAGCTTTTAAAATATACTACAGTCTACTACATTGTGATTGAAATTAACAAAATTGTGTGTACATGTATTCCTGTGGGCATTTGTTTTCTTTTTAAAAATTTGTTTTCTTCCTTTTATTTTTCTTTTTTTCAGTTTCAAGTGTGTCCCAAGAGTCTGTGTGTGTCTACTCCTGGACATCGCACTGACCTTTTTCAGAGGGACCCTAAAAATGTCCTGATAACTGATTTCTTTGGAAGTGTACGGAAAGTGGAAATTACGACAGAGACTGTTAGTTTGCAACAGGATTCAGAAATCACAGAAAGCAGGTATTTGTCTTAAATTATTATTTTAAGTAGAGTATTCTAGTTTTAGATGTTTATGAAACATCTTAACAGATGAAAGTTGGTGTTGGTAAGTACTTGAACATTTTTACTCAGTCTTCATTTTATGTAGTCTCTCTGCTTTTCAGATTTATGGACAAAAGCTGTAAACATTAGTGGGAAGCTAAGATGAAGATAGGGTTATGTTAGCATCCCAAAGTTCAGTGTTGGCTGGAGTGCTATTGACACTTGCTATGCAGGCCTAAAACTGCCAATAATCAGCCATCACAGGGCCATACTTTTCTTTTGGGGCTCCTGGTAATTCATGAGGGAAAAGCAGAAGAGAGGAAAAGCCAGATTCTCCCTTCTTGAGGATGGATTGTTACGTGAGTAGTGAAAGTGTGTACACGTTTGTATGAGAGAATTAGAAAAATCTGTGTAAACTTTAGAAATATTTATAATGTTCTGTCTTTTTCTGCAATCATTTTTTAAAGGCAGTATACCTTGTTAGGATTTATAATGGCTTAGTTGATAGCCACTTTCTTGAAATATATAACTATATTTTGCGGGCCATCCACCTTTGTTATTTGGTATTGTTTAGTGCCATTGAAAACTCATATTCCAGGGAACTTTCCTAGATTACCAAATGACAGCATATAAATTTTTCTGTTTTGAGAATTTCAGATGTTTCTAATTGAACTTCTGACTATGGTAGGAATAAATCAAAAAATAGCAGAAAATACTTATGAAGATTTAAAATTAATATTATTTCTGCTCTGGGCCGGGGATTTGGCTCAGTAGTTCCGCCACCTGTCTTGCAAGCACAAGGACCTGAGTTTGATCCCCGGTACGTACCCCCCCCCCCAAATATTATTTCTGTTCTGAATATTAAAAGAATTAGTTTTTTTTCTTTTCAAGTTAATTATTTTTGTTGAAAATTACTGAAGGACTTAGGGTTTTTCCCCCCTATTTCTTATCACTATTGGCTTAAAAAGAGTTTTAAGACAGCAGTTAAAATGCTTTCACAGGGGCTGGGGATTTAGCTCAGTGGCTACACTGCCTGTCTCGCAAGCACAAGGACCCGAGTTCCATCCCTGGTACCAGAAAAAAAAGAAGAAAAAAAATGCTGTAGCCATATTACTTTTATTTCTGTTTAAATAGCAGCTTTCAAATTATCTTTGCAAAAATGGCTAAGCCATACTTTAATACTGAAGATTTAGTATCATATCTTTCACCAAATGCATTTCACAATGTCTCTTGAACTTAAGCCTATAAATGGTAATATTTACCTTCTCTTAATCATCTAAAGCATTGGGCCGGGGATTTAGCTCAGTGGTTTCACCACCTGCTGCGCAAGTGCAAGGACCCAAGTTCGATCCCTGGTACAAAAAAAAAAAAAAAAAAAAAATCATCTGAGCATTAAATTTCCTTTTTAGGCAGGGACCAGTTTTTATACTTATGTGCCTATTTTCTGTTCTCTCAACATACAATAGAAAATATATAAGTTGAATAATAAAAATGATTTCTACTAAGCTTTGTTATATCTTCTGGAAGAATGGAATTTTGCTTTCCTTTTTCTTCTGTATATTAGTTTGAAAGTACAAATTGTTGAGCTAAAAATTGTCTTTATCTTTGAGGAGAAAATTATTTGAAGTCTAAAAGCCAGACACCACGTACTGTTAAATTAGAGCACCCTCTAGTGTTTATAAATGCATTTTATTTTGGAAGTTGCTGTTTGCCAAATGATTTCCTAGTTTGTGGCATAGCCTGGTGTGGTGGCCTGTGGTACTTCAGAGGTTCCAAGCAGGAGGTTTGCTTGAGCCCAGGAGTCAGAGGCCAGCCTGGGCAGTGCAGTCAGACTGCCATCTATTTAAAAAAATTACTGGAATACTTTATTCCGTGTAATTTATGAAAATTGAGTTCCTTTTGTACTCCAGGATTTTTTATATGAATGCTACAAATATTACCTCAAAGTTTGTGGTACTATTTACATGCAAATATGGATTGCAATTGGAAGCTTATTTAGAGAAAAATATATTCACCAAACATAAGATAGTATATATACCAAAAAACCCATATTTTATTAAGAAAATTATAGGCTAGAATGTATTTTTATATGTATTTTTTCACACCTTAGGTCAAAATTTCAATACAAGCTTATTAAAATTGATAGTTATGTTTCAGAAATATTACTTTCTATATATTCAGGAAATAATGCAATTCTTTCATTCCAGTTGGTCTTCAAATATTTTATGTAGTCAGATGTGATGGAGAACTTAGGTACATGTAAAACTGACTGGAGTAGCTGTATAAGAATTGGTTTTGTATTTTTTGGAAACTGGGTGTATTAAGCAGGATAAAGTTATAATGCTACAATGAATGTGGAAGTACAGATACCTCTTTGGCACACGTTTCATTTTCTTTGGACATTTAATCCAGAAATGAGACTGCAGACTTACTTGGTAGTTCTGTTTTTTAAGTGTTTGAGGAACCTCCATACTGTTTTCCGTAATGGCTATGCTAATTTATATTCCCACCCTCACTGTACTGGCATTTCCTATTCTCCACATTCTTGCCCACACACTACTTGTTATCTTTTATGTTTTTTGACATAGTCATTCTAACAGGTATGCAGTGTATCTCATTGTGGTTTTAATTTGCATTACCTTAATAATTATGAGGTTGAGCATTTTTTCACATAACTGTTGACCATTTGTTTGTCATTTTTTGAGAAATGTCTACTCGGATCCTTGCTTGGTTTTTAATTGGGTTATATTTTTACTTTTGAGTTATTTAGATTTCTTAAGTGTTTTAGATTTTAATCCTGTATCAGATGTGTGGTTTACAAATATTTTCTTTCAGGCCAGGGTTTTAGCTCAGTGGTTTCACCGCCTGATGCGCAAGCGCAAGGGCCCGAGTTTGATCCCCGGTACCAAAACCAAAACCAAACAAAACAAAACAAACCCCCAAAATACGAATATTTTCTTCCATTCTGTAGGTTGTCTTTTCACTCTGTTGTTTCCTTTACTGTGCAGAAGGTTTTTAGTTTGATGCAACCTCCAGTACCTACTTTTACTTTCCTTGCCTGTGCTTTTGTGGTCATAGCAAAGGAATCATTCCTAAGATCATTCTCAAGAAGATTGTTCCCTATGTTTTCTTCTAGTTGGTTTGCAGATTTAGGTTTTACCTGCAGTCTGTTGCAAGTTGTTTTTTGTATTTGGAGTGAAGTAACGGTTCAGTTTCATTCTACATGTGGATATCCAGTTTTCCTACTACCACTTATTGAAGAATGTCTTTTCTCCTATGTGTTCTTGCCATCTTTGTTGAAAATCGCTTACATACTCTATATGTGTGGTTGTCATTTCTGGGATCTCTGTTCTTTTGCACTGGTCTATGTGTCTGTGTTTTTGCCAGTACCATGGTATTTTGATTATTATAGCTTTGTAGTATATTTTGAAATCAGTCAGGGTAATGCCTCCAGCTTGGTTCTTTTGCTTTAGATTGCCTTGGTTATTTGGGGTCTTTTGTGGCTCCACACAAATCTTAGGATTGATTTTTCTATTTCTGTGAAAAATGTAATTACAATTGATGGTGATTGTGCTGTATCTATAGATCGATTAGTATAGTGTAAATTTTGATATTCTTTAAATCCATGAATATAGGATGCTTTTCCATTTGTATGTGTCTTGTTCAGTTTTTTCTTCAATATTTTATAGTTTTCAGCATACAGATTTTTCACTTTTTTTGGTTACATTTATTCCTAAGTATTTTATTTTTGATACTGTTATGAATGGGATTGTTTTCTTGACTTCTTTTTTGGATAATTTATTGATAGTGTTCTGGAAATTTGCATCTTTTCCATTCATGATATACCACAGAGAGTGAACTCGGTCATTCCTCATTCTAAATTTCACAAAAGGCTTTGTGATCGACCTAGTTGGGTCAAAGCTTGGGGACCTCTGAGCCAGCTGGGCAGAGGTAGGGAATATGTAACACAAAACTGTGGCTGCTTGGAACCTACCCCATGTGGATGAAGTGAACCCCCAAAAGTGACTTGGGAGCTAAACAGATACTGTGACACATGTTTGCTTCAGTCTCATTAAATCCACATGATAAGTTTATGAAGCAGGTGTGATTTCTCCATGTTACAGATTATAAAAGTTAAAAAAACCTGTCTAAAGACATGTATCTAATAAATGGTAGAGCCAATGTACAAATCCAGGAAAGATGGACGCACACACACACACACACACACACACACTTTTATATCACAATTTACTCTGAGCTTCTTGGCTTGCTTTCTTTTAAAATTAATCATTTCTCCTATCACACAAACAAAAGAATACAAAATATAAATGTTATAAAGTGATACAAAATACAAAGGATATATAAGTAAATAAATTATCACATGCAAATATTCATGTAACCACCAGAAAAAGAAGTAGAACAATGCTGATCCACTGGAAGCTCCCATATTCCTGTCTTTTCCTTATCTCTGCCCACTCAGCTGCCCCTCAAAGTTAACCAGTATCTCAGCTTTTATGGAATTTATTTTCTGTTCTTCCTTTTAGCTTTATCCACTAAACGTGCATCCCTAAGTACTACGTTTTACTTATGTTAATTTGTGGCATTCAATAGTTTTATATTATTGTATGTACTATAGCTTGTTCTTTGTTGTGTGCTTTTAGAAAATGACATAGGGAGGGTGGAGAAGGGGATGTAAAAGGTATTAAGTTATGTCATGCACATGTACCAACCATGTGCACTTAATCATTATGTATCACAGAAGTGTATAACTTACTTAAGTAAAGTCACTCTTTTTGGTGTATGTTTGAGTTTTAACAGATGCAGTTTTATAATTACCATGTTAGTTCATTATCCCAATAACTTTATTCCCCTTTTTATGCAATCTCTCCCCTGTGTCCTCAGAAACCTCTGATCTGCTTTCTGTCCCCCATAGTTTTATCTTGTTCTGAATATCGGGTAGATGGAATGATACATCCTGTAACCTTTGGAGTCTGATTTCATTTGATATCCACCTGTCTTGTCATATCTATCAGTAGTTCTTTTTATTGTGAGCAGTATACCTTTTTATGGATGTACCACAGTTTGTTTACCAACTGATGGCTACCTTCTCCCCCAGTTTTTGGTAATTATGAATAAAGCTGGTATAAATGTCTGCATGCAAACATACATTTTTCACTCCTCTTGAGTAAATACCTAAGAGTGGGATTGCTTAAAGAAGTACATGCTTAACTTTATAAGAAACTTCAAAACTATTGTATGAGGTGACTGTGTCATTTGCATTTTTACAAATAATTGCTCCATGTCTTTGCTCTTGGTGGGTTTTTTTCTTTTTAATTTTAGCTCTTCTGGAGGGCATGTTGTGATAACGCACCGTGGTTTCACTTTTCATATCTTCCCTGAATAAGGAGTTTAAGGACCATTTCATGTGCTTATTGGTTCCTCAGATGTCTTTTTTGAAGTGTCTTTCAAGTCTTTTGCTCAGGGTTATTCTGTTACTAAATATGAGTATTCTTTTTCTTTATATGTTCTGGATACAAGTTTTTTGTCAGATATATGAGTTACATAATACTCTTTTTCTAATCTGTAGTTCACCTTTCATTATCTTAGTGGTGTCTTTTGAAGAGTAGACGATTCCGTGCTGCTGAAGCTCATTTATCACCTTGGCTTTACATTTGGTGGCCTTTGTGCAAGGAGTCTGCTTAACCCAAAGCCACAAAGATTTTCTCCTGCACATTTTCTAGCCTAGCATACATATTTAGACCTATAATCCATTTTGAATTAATTTTTGAGTATGGTGTGAAGGAGAGGTTGAAGTTCATTTTATTTATAAATTATCTTGTCATTTTCTTTAAAAAAAATAAAGAAGCTAACTGGGATTTTGACAGGATTTGGATTGACTGTGTCAATTTGGGGACTCAATCTGGGGAGTAAAGGTAGATTGAAATATTGGGCCCTTCAGTCTGTAAACATCTTATTTATATATTTTCCATTTGTTCACTGCTCAAATACATAAACACTATACAGTTATTTTTATAATGATACTGTATTTAAGGATCTTATTGATCCTGCTGCTGTTGATCAAGCTAATCCCAATCAGAGCTCTAGCAAGTTCTTTATTTTTTCTGAATACAGATCGATAACCTGATTCCAAAATTTATATGAAAATATAAAAGCTCCATTGTAGCTTATATCATTGAACCAATAAATTCTAGTCTGTGTATGTTTACTAGGGAAGTAGACCATAAGTATACATATTGCATAGAACTGTCTGGTTTAGAGTTAGATAATATTGTACAGAATAATGAAACTTTGTGACAAAATTATTTATAGAAAATTATTCATAATAAATTGATAAGATTGTAAAACTTTATGAACCAAAGAAGCAATGAAATGGCTCAAATAACAATTGACAGGATTTCTTTATATTTTTCAAAGTGACTAATTTATTCATTAATTAGTATAACTCTGTATTATCCTAACCATATTATTTGGCTATTTATTTTATGTTATTACATAAAAATGTTTGTTATTTCAGCTGCTCAAGATCTCATTAAAATGGAACTTGAGAAATTGGATGTGACTCATTTGATTTACAAAGATTCCAAACCAGACATGTAAATTTGAAGTTTTTGCCTTTTTGTGTACACTAAAGTTCCTGTTACAGTTTTAGAAACATAGGTCATTTTATAAAGTTTTTAAGCAACTCATTTCACTGCCTGTTAGTAACAGAATCATTCACTGGGCTGGGGATTTAGCTCAGTGGTTCTGCCACCTGCCTCGCAAGCACAAGAACCCAAGTTCGATCCCCGGTACCAAAAGCAAACACAAAAAAACCAAAAAACCCCACATAAACATTCACTGATTTTTGTTTTTGACTTTTATTAAGAGGTCAATGTATATAAAGTATACATAAATAGCATAACACAATATGGTACTATATCTCTTTGTATAAATGAAACATCTCTAAATTTAAATTAGCAAGTACCAGGCTTACTAATAATAGTAGTTTCTCACTAATATTTATTAACACTTCAAAACTTATTAAAATAAAGCTAATTTGCTCTTCCTGTATCATGGCACCAAAGTATATACCTTGAGAGAGTTCCTGAGAGACCTGGCCAACTAGACCTACTTTTTCTGTAATTTCTGCTGGCTGTGAGCAGCATTCCAGGGATCGTGGGGGACACACAAGCCATGCAATGGTGATGTTGTGGGACAGAAGATGGGAATGAAATGGAATCGGGAGGCTGCGACCTTTGGGAATGTAGCTGTGAACTTTACTAAGGCAGAATGGGCTTTGCTGAATCCAACCCAAAAGAAGCTCTACAGAGATGTGATGGGGGAAACCTGTATATATATGACTGCTGTAGGAAGAACCTGTGGTAACCAGCAAATGGAAGAACAGTACAAAACTTGTTTAGGAACACTAAGGTAATTTTCAGTCCCAAGAAAAAGGAATATTCAAGAGTCAAGTGAGAAGCTTGACCGGCCAGGTGAGACAAGCAGCTTGAAGCTACGCGGCAGTCCCGGGGCCCGCCCACGCCACGCTGAGGTCCGCTTAGGCGCGCGGGCACCTTTCAAGGCCCAATTCAAAGACCCTTGTCCTGATCGCCACAACATAGAGCAGAAGTTAGAAACAGAAAGAGGGCTTCTCAGGCTCCTCGGTGAAAACTGAAGCTCAGAGGAAAAGTAAAGAGAATCTCTACAGTAAAGGCACATCAGACCACTGTACTTGGTCTGCTGCTGGCTTGCTGAGACTCATTGACTCCTGTATGCACAGGGATTCCTACGTTGCCTACTGTGACAGCAGAGACATACCCTGAAGGAGGCCCATAATTTCTATTGCTATTTGCAAAAAAGAAAAAAAATTTTTTTCCTCTTATTTTCAATTCTTAATTTTTACTTTCTACTCTTCAAAGTTTTGCTTCTCTTTCTTTTCTTTCTTTTATCTTTTTTCCCCTCTCTCTCACTCATTCTCTCGCTGTCCCACATTGCTCCTCATCTCCCCGTTTGTTCCTTTCTGCACTGAATTCGGATTTCTCCCTTATTGTTTTTTTCTTCTCTTTTTCCTTCTCTTGATTATCATTAGGTTTAAAGAAAAGTAAATACGGTATCTAGCCTCCCTGTTTCTGTTAGGTGATTCTATTCACATCTTTGTTCTTTCATTCTGCCTTTTTCTCTTGCCTTTCACAACTTCTTAGAGTTTGTGTGATCTTTCTGTGTCTTCTGGCCTCACCACTAATCTTACCTGATCTTTCTACCTGTCCCTCCCTCCCCAACTCCTTTTAACTCCCCACCCAGAAAGGGAAAGATGATATATTGAAGAGTTTATTCATTATAAACTTAGGTTGGGTTGGTCCTCGGTTTTAATTTAACTCACATAGCTAAAAGTGATAGATTACTAACTACCACAAACTGTCATTTTCTAAGCTGTGCCTGATGCTATGGTATTGCCGACTATGCCTTTTGGGCTAACATGTTGTGATTGATCTAATTAGTTTCCTGGTATAAGGAAAATAAAATAGCCAAACACAAGCTATATCTGGAAGACATCTCTGAAAAGCAGTCATTCCACAAGGGTTCTAAACACAAGCAACAAAGATACCTACATTAAGCAATTTTGAAATATCAACCCAGGAATTAAACCAAGGACAGTACCAAAAACAAAAATGAGAAGACACTTAAGCAAGGCACAAACACAGGCTTCCACGCCACAAAAAAGAAATTCTGGGGGAATTGAGGTGGAAAAGTCTGACAAGCAACCACTCGGACACCCTGAACTGATAGCACAGGAAGTAACAAGGCAGATGAATGAGGCTCTAGAAAAATTCAAAACAGAAATAATCTCCCAGATAAATACAGACATGGTGAGCAGAATGAAAGTCATGATTAGAAGCTCTAGAGCAGAAACAGATAAGAAAATAGATGAGATCAAAAACATGCTGGAAGCCACGAATGCCCAGCATAAGAAAGAAATGGAATCCATGAAACAGATTCAAACAGAGATTCAGGAGATTAAAAACTCCATTGAAAGCATGCAGAGCAGACTAAAAGAAACTGAAGACAGAATATCAGATATAAAAGACAGGATTGTGGTGAAGGACCATGAAAAGAGAGATTTCTTAAAGATAGTAAGGGACCATGAGAAATCAATCCAACAGCTACTAGATGATGCAAAGAAGAATAACATAAGACTCATAGGAGTCCACCAAAAAACAGGAGAAAGTACAATTGACATACAAAAACTGTTCACAGAAGTAATAGTAGAAAACTTCCCAGACAGAGGTAGAGAATTGGACGTACTGTGAGGCATATAGAGCTCCAACCAGCCATGACCAAAAAAAATCTACACCTAGACATATAATAGTCAAGATCCCAGAGACCCAACAGAAGAACAAAATCCTACAGGCAGTTAGAGAAAAGAAACAAATCACCTACGAAGGAAAGCCCATCAGAATCATGGCAGATTTCTCAACACAAACCCTCAAATCAAGGAGAGCCTGGAGTGAAGTATTTCAAGCCCCAAAAGAAAATGACTTCCAACCTAGAGTGTTGTATCCGGCAAAATTATCTTTCAAAATCGATGGGGAATTAGATACTTTCATGACAAAGAACATCTGAGGAACTTTGTGAGCACCAAACCAGCACTCCAAACAATTTTAAGCAGTATCCTAAAATAAAGCTAATTTTATTCATTTACTTATTTGGGGGTTTCTTTTTCTTTTCTTTTTTCTTTTTTTGAGACAGGGTCTCACTATGTAGTTCAGACTGGTCTTGAACTCAGTATGTAGACCAAGCTGGTCTCAAACTCGAAACAGTCTTCCTGCCTCAGCCTTCTGAGTGCATGTGCCACCAAGCCTGGCTTAAAATAAAGCAGATTTTAATTTTTAAAGTCAATTTTATTGGTACATTTTAGGTATACAATATAATGACGTTCATCATTGGAAATTTGCACCTTTACATAATCTCTCTTGGTTCTTATTTTCCCATTCCCCTGACCCCGCTTCAACCCCTCCACCCCTCCCTATTTACAAAGAGTTTGTTTCCATTTTTGTAATTTTAATTTAAGCATTAAAGGAATAAGACCCCCAAATTCTAAATTGTGTAAAATACAAAGTGATGTGATATTATTTGTAAAACCACTAGAAGTCAATGCATTAGGATGTTTAGAGAACAAAGTTTTGAAATTATATGGAAAAGTAGATCATAAGACTTTTAAGAGTTGTTTTCTTTGATTCTATATTCAGTGATTCTTCTGATTGCCATACTCATTATGGTTATTTTGATATAAAATTTTGTTTTATTAAAAAAAAATTTTTGTTTTATTTTTTCATAGAAATGTTTTTATATTTTCTTTATAAATATCTACTTGTGTTACATTAGAATTAAAAACACCCAAAATAATTATAGTATCTTTCTATTCCACTAAATTAAGCGTTAATATTTTAAGTAGCTTCAGAATTTACTTAATGTCTATTTTTGGACATTATTGGAGGTATTATAGAATAATAATCAAGTATCAGCTCCTGAATTCAGATCCTCTTGCCATTTACAAGCTGTGTAACCTTTGTCAAACTGCTTGAACTCTTCTATTCTCAGTTTCTGTGTTTGTAAAATGGGAATAATAACTCTACCTCAAGTAGGCTTTAAGAGTATTAATTGGTCCTTTGATTATAAAGCCCTTATTTTATGCTTTAAATATAGTTACATGTTTAGTGAGTGTTCAGCATTATTGAGAAAGCTTATCACATGCACTGATAAAAACTATTGCTAGAATTCTATTTGTACTACATTTTAGCCATCTGCTTACATTATCTATGCTGCTTTTATCAGTATTTACTAGGTATTTCATATCTGGAGGACTTTTCATTTATAGAGAAATATTATAAAGAATAGAGAAATTGTTTTGTACCAGAAGATGGCAGCAGTAGTATATGTTTGTACCTATGCAAGAATCTCTTCTTTAAAAGCTGGAGATTGAGGCAGCATATATCTTCAAATAAATCATGTTATGTGTTTTTTCAGATCCCTGACAGGAGAAAAAGACTTTTGATATTGAGTTGTTAGTTTACAAAATGATGATAAGAATTTCTTTGTATGTGTAAGTTGTTTTTCTGTAAGAATCTTAGCAATGTGTAATTTTACCCATAAAATAGGTAGATCTATAGAATCGTTTTAAAATATCACCTTTCTAGTATAGATTTAGATATTAGTTTCCATATTAATACATTCTTGACCAAGAAATGGAAGATTCACAAGCAAAATCCTAAAATACTTATATGAGGAGTATTTGCTATTCATTTGTAAAACAGGTAAAATAATCTATATTTTTAACTTAATGAGGAAAAGTAAATCCAATTACCAAAATATTGACCTATATATAATACTAGGCTTTTATCTCCTAGGTAAAGCAAGAAGTAGAACTCATTTACATTAATAATATAAATCTGTGATCCGATTTTAGAAATTGCCATTTTGTTGAAATCATGGGGTGCTTTTTTCCTTGGTTTTCAAGTGTTTTACAGGTAGAATATTGCCAAATTGCCCTTCATTTCTTTTTAGGTTGCTTGGTGGGCATTTTTATGAACCCAGTGACAGGCAGGCTGTTTGATGGGAGTTATATTAGCCTAGCCTGCTCATACTTACCTGTGCAGTTGGTTGTTTAAAAACAGTTTCAGGGGCTGGGGACGTAGCTCAGTGGTAGAGCACTTCCCGAGCATGCATGATGCCCCAGGTTTGATCCTCTCTACCACAAAACATCCAAAAATGAAACAACTCTGTATTTTAGGACTTTATGCTTCCTTCTCTGTTTTTTTATCTTATTAATAATTCTCTTAAGGGTTTTAATTCATTATTATAGTTGATTGGGATACACATTCTGACATCATAATATTCATGTTCAGCTACTTGTGGGTTTTATTGTGGGAGAAAAGTGAACCTGGTAACTAACACACAGGACCCTGAGATTTTGAATCAGAGCCCTTCATCTTCCTGAAAAACTGTCACTTTTCTGTGGCTAATTGCTAAATTGAAATTCCATAATAAACTTTGCAAAATAAAGCCGAAACACAACTAACAACTGGAAGTAGTTATTCTTTGAGTTTTTATTAAATGTATATGGAGTTGTTTAAAGCACATTTTTGTATAAATGTAACAGATAAATTCCTATAAGTTAATTAAAATTCCCATTCAAAAGGTTTTCTCATAAAATAAATTAAAGAAGACTAAAAAAGTAATGTTTGATTTTTACTGTGTACTTTTACTATAAATAATCATTGTATATGTAAGAAAGGAAAATATTGTGTCTTCATCAAGCAAAATCTTAATGACCATTTTCATTTGAGTTACAGATGACTTTAATTTACCAACATTGACTAACTGTACTGTATTGTTCTCCATCATTTTCTGTTTTAAATGCATGTGTACAAAGTTCTTACTCTTTTTTTTCTTTTGGTACCAAGAGATTGAACTCGGGACCTTGCGCTTTTGAGGCAGGTGCTACATCCCTAGCTCATGTGTAAAAAGTTCTTATCATACTCAGTGATATCCAAGATTTTATACTTTCTTTAATTTGATGACATTATGACATATTTTTCTGACAGTACTTTCATTAAGAGAACCCTAATGTTGTTACGGAATGCCTTTTGTAATGAGATTGATCGGTTTTATTTTAACTTCAATATTAAACAGTCTTTCTCAGTTCTTAATTTGATGGTAACAGCTTCTAATATTAATTAATATTTCCCACTAAATGTTTTAAGAAGTGGAAAATAAACAAAAATGAACGAAATATGAGTTCACAGGATGTGATGTCAGAATAGGTGAATTTGTCCCGTGATAACTAAGTGTGAATGTTGGCTGAGAGTCACATTTGGGCACACTGGGGGTTGTAATGCATCTTGTTTGCTTGGCTTGTACCCCACTGCCAGAAGTTCAGAGATACTTGATGAGCAGTTTAAACAGGGTCTTATTAAAATTAGCATACCTAATTTTAAAAAATCTTTATTTTTTTATACCAAAGGAGTGTATGTTTAGAGCACATATATTGAGAGATAGAGCAGGAACGTGATATTTTAGATTTCTATTAGGTGTTCTGAAGATTGCATGCTTCATGGAAATTTTTGCTCTTTTCTTTGAGGGTAGTTAGATAGGCAGATAATAATGAACTCTATGGTGAGTCATAAAGCTGTAACTGCAACTGCTGTAATGGCTTTGCATAAACGTGATGTATGCATTTAAAATCTGATATCTAAAGTGTGAGCTCAAACTTATGTTTTAAAGAATAGGTGATGTTCATCAGGATTTCTACTTGTATGCTTAAATGCTCTTATATATACCTTCTAAATCATAGAAAATGATTAAAATATATCTTGTATGTTTTAGTAGTTTTTAATGTGTTTCTTTGAAAATTAGGCCTAGTAAAACTTTAAATATCCAGAAAATAGGTAACTTTTGGTAATAAGAAGTACATGAAAATTGCCACTGAATTTACTTTGACAACGAGAAATCCTATCAATGTCTTAGACATAAAAACACAGCTAGATTTTAATGACCTTTGGCATTCATAGCTTCCAGTTTCATCAGAAGGAAATGTTTCTCAATAAAGAATACTCTATAATATTGAGAACGAAATGTAACATCACTTTTTACAGAACAAGAAATTAAAATAAATGAGATAGGGGAATAATTTGAATTAATAAAGAATAATTAAAATGATGTAAATAGAGAGGGGTGGAGGGGTTGAAGGGAGGGCAGGGGAATGGGGAAAAAATAAGAATCAAGATACATCATGTAAAGATACAAATCTCCAATGATGAATGTCATTATATTGTATACCTAAAATGTACCAATAAAATTAATTTTTAAAAAACAATTTTCAGAGCAAAAAGTTACTGTACCAAGATGCTCTTCAGAGTAAGAAAAATTTCTTTTAAATATATAGCTGAGCCCCTAAGAAAGTAGGTGTGTAGGGATAAACAACATTGTTTGAGAAATAGCACTACTGGCTTTCCCCAGACTGCACTGGAACTGGCGGTACTCCCTGCCTTATTCAGTGCGAGAAGGACTTTAAGTGAAGGCTCGGCTTCCTAGTGTTTCTAGATGGTAATAGCTGGTACTCCAGGCGTGAAGGGGGCAGCGAGCGCAGATTCTAATAGCTTTAGACAGTACATGACCACTAAATAAACAGAAATAGAGAGAGAAAAAGATCAGAAACACTACAGGAGAAAAACAATAGGAATTAAAAAATTACCAAGAAGGCAGCAAAGGAGTGTGGATGAAATACAGAAAGAACAGGACAAGTAGAAATTTAAAAGTAAGGCAGAAAAATTGTAACTAATACTATTTATCACAATAAATTTAAAATAATTATAACACTTTAAATAGAGATCAAAGTAGTATAAAAATAAATGTAGTGAGACAGAAAATATAAACCTAAGTACTTGAAAATAGAAAGATTACCAGGCAACTACTAACCAAAAAGAAGTCTTTTTTTTTTTTTTTGGTACCAGGAATCGAACTTAGGGCCTCACGCTTGCCAGGCAGGTGCTGTACCGCTGAGCTGCATCCCCAGCCCCCAAGAAGTCTTATAGAAGTATGTTAACATTAGGCAAAATAGACTTAAAGAAAGAGCATTAGCAAGCTTAAAGACTGCAACTGAGGGTAAAACATTTATCTCACCCCGAAGAGAAAAGCATATAAATTGTTAATTACCCAATAACATAGCTACAGAAAATTTAAAATGAAAGGTTACATTTAAAAAAAAAGGGAGGTTGGTGAATTCACCATTGTAGCAGATGATATCAGAAATTGATTAGAGATCCTTTCAAAAGTTTTTAAATTAAAGTTATGAGCAACATAATCTATAAGCTTGATCTGATAGATTCAACAATTAAAGAATAAATATTTTCCTCACTACCAAATCTAGCATTTACAAGTAGTGACCTATTACTGTCCTGAGTTATGTGGACGAATGCAGGAGCAAGAATAGCCATGGCCATTAGATGACCAAGGAGCATGGGCAGTGGGAGTAGCAGTGGGAGAGCGTTGGCTCCATCTGCTACCCAATACAGCTGTAATGATTAAAATAATATGATATTAGTTCAGATTAGGGAAATAAATATGCAGCTGATCGTGAAGTTTCAACAGAGAACAATGCATAACTATATGGTGATACAGTTTTTTTTTAAGTGGCGATAGATAAATTTTAAAAATTCATGTTGAAGCAATTGGTTTGCCACAGAGAAAAAAACTTAAATTAGATTTACTCTTTACAGCGTACATAAAGGCAAATTGTAAATGTGTTAAATATCTAAATGTAAAAGAGGAAAACAAAGAGAATGTCTTTCTAAATTTAGGAGTATGGAAAGATTTCATGCTTCTCAAAGCACAGTTAATAAAAGAAAAAGTTGATGGTGTTTACCAAAATAAAATATATATGGCAAAAAGAGAGCGAGAGAGAAAAGAGAAAGTCGAAGTGAAGTAATTTACAACACGTATGCCAAAAAGTTCCACCCAGAGTAAATAACTTGGCCTATTTATTTAAGACTAATCCAAGAGAAAAATAAGCAAACGAAATATAGTTTGGAGAGAAAAAAGATTCATATTCAGTGACCACATTAAAAGTGTTTTTACAAAGGAGATGGAAATCTAAACACTTGAGTCTATTTTGCCTAAAAAATTCCCTGTTGACAGTGGAAGGAAATGTGAGATTATACGTTTCTGCTGACAGTGTAAATTGAGACAGCCATTTTGGGTTTTTCTTTTTATTGTTTTAAGAAAAATCTAAAATGTACATATTATGTGACCCAGCAAGTCCACTTCTAAGTAATTATTCTCACAGAGTGGTTGGGAAACTTTCTGTTAAGGGGAAGATGTAAATATTTTAGCCTTTGTTGAACATAGGATCTTGGTTGCAAATACTCACCATTGTTGTAGTACAATGCTGAAATTTCAACTTGATGTAATTTTCACTTGTCATGAAATGTTATTCTTTAGACTTACTTTTTTTCAACCATTTGAAAATATAAAGCCCATTTTTTTTTTTTTTGGTACTGGGGATCAAACTTGGGACCTTGAGCCCACGAGGCAGGCAGCGGAACCACTGAGCTAAATCCCCGGCCACTAAAGGCCATTTTTTATCTTGAAACATATAGGAACAAGTGACAAGCCGTATTTGGCCTTATATAATCAAATGAAAAAACAAGTGGCTAAATTATACACAGTATGCTTTATTAATGAAACAATTTATGGATGTTGTATGTATTTTTCATGTATCCACAGACATGTTTGTAAAAACAAAATAAAATGACTACAACAATACACATTTAACTCCTGGTGGAATGGAATGCAGGGTATATGCTCAATAATTTTGGTGGGCTGCTGCCTTTCTTCTTCTGCTGCTGCTCCTCCTCCTCCTCCTCCTCCTCTTTTTCTTCTTCATTCCTCCTCCTCCTCTTCTTCTTTCTTTGTTCGGTCTTCTGATATCTTCCTCCAGCTCCCCTCACTACTACATTAAGATTTTCCAGCGATGCTACGAAGATCATTCCTTATGTGTACAAGTAGCAGGTTGTGTGAATGTGTAGAAAGCCTACCGTCAGCTTCTGCCAGACCTGACGTTACTTCTGAAGCTCCTCACATGAGAACTAGAACTTGGTTTTCTGGGGCTTGTTAAATCAGCTTTACTGAGTTACTTGGGTGCTCTTCTTTGTGTTTACACTGCAGCTGACAGTAAATAAAATTCATTTCAACAGTTGGGCCTAAATTCGTGTGACATTAATTCTCTGAGCAGTTAACTTTCTGATCTCTGCCTCATATTACATCTCCTTCCTGTGTCTCACCACCTCCGTGGTGCTCTTTATAAGAGGTTAGAGCGAAGGTCAGATTTTCCTGTCTTCTCTCCCAGGTTTTTGGTTTGGTAATTAGAAGAACGGTGATGTAAGAGTTTGCAAGGGGATCTCATTTTAAGGTGATGCAGGAGACTGTTTTCTCATTGCTCTGTAACCTATTTTCACACAAAATAATCCTCAGTGACTCTTGGCACCTTTCTGCAGTGGAAATAACATTTTGGATTTGTCCCTGTTGACCAATAGAGTTCTTTTTTCTTTTAGAGTGTCTTTAAATGTTGAAGAATGTCATAGGGTCCTAGGTTTGTCAGTTGTATCTTACACATATGTTGTCAATTATAGGACTACTTAAACAGTTTTAAAAATGCAATTTAAGAATAGAAAATTTTCTATGCTTTTTTAAAAGAGTGTAATAAGAAACTAATTTTGTTTCGCTGTTGAATATTTTTAGTTTCAACTCTTTGGAGCCATTGTCTTCAATAGGTTAATACTAAGTGTTGGATTAGATTCTTGTTTTTGGTATATTTAGTAGAAAATTTGTTCTAAATGATTTTTGATTACTCTAGACAATGTTTTGAATTACTTATTGATTTTCTTAATTTTTAGTCTGACTCTAATTTAGCAGTGTCTGTTTTCCTGTTCTTTTTGTTGGGTTTATTTTCACTCTTTGGTGATACAATGTGGCATTATACAATAAAACCTTTTTCTAAGTCGCAGATAACCTTATGTATGTATGACCTGTGGATAATTGTTACAGTGTTATTTTAGGAAGGCTTGGATAGCATAGAGGAAAGAGATTTTTTCAGGGCAGTGAGCTTCTGTGAAAAAGAGAAAAGGACACAAAAGCAACAGGCATTGTACAGACTAATTTCATAGGCTGCATAATTTGCCAGCTGCATTTTATTTATTTATGCAGCAGATTTGGACAGTATTTTAATCGTATTTTCATTTGAAATGGTAGCATAACTGTTTTGGATTTAAAGTCTTTTCACAGAGTAAACAAATTTCTTTTTGTTGTCTTCTACAAGAACACTTTTAGAGGGCCAGGGATGTAGCTCAGAGGCCCCATGCCTGCTTGAGAGGCGCAAGGTCCTGAGTTCAATCCCCTGTACAAAAAAACCAAAAAAACCCCCGAAAACAAAAAAACACTTTAGAAATAATAAAGCAGGTATTACAAAGCTTTTTCCATGCTGCAATTATTCCCTTATTAAATTATTTTAAAAGACCTTCTTAGTGATAGACCTTGGAAAGAGATAAAAAAGATATCCCATTAGGAGTGCCCTTTAATGGCCTCAAAATAAAAGAATACTAGGATTATTATAGATAGGTAAGTTAATTAGATATCTTGTTGGCAGGTAGACAGGGCCTCTCTTAAGGCACCAGCCCTCCAGGAGCCAACACAGCAAGGAACCAACATGGAGAACAATTGAGGCACATTCGCTGGTTAGCATTATAAAAAGGAAAAGAAGTACTACTTCCCCTAGAGATAGATAGCAGTGATTGATATTCTAAATGGGAAATTCCATGTATGTGACTTGTCTTCCCATTTGATCCCCATTTAATCACTGTACTTGTAATCTTATTGGTCGGTCATGGTTTTGTCCCACCTCATGCCCACCTTGTAAATTTCCATTGGGTCTTATAGTTTTGTCCCACTCTGTACCCGTCTCACCACATGGCTTTGCTGTATAAAACATCTTTGAGGGCAGGGGATTTAGCTCAGTGGTTTCACTGCCTGCTGGGCAGGCGCAACAACCTGAGTTCGATTCCCGGTACCAAAAAAAAATAAACATCTTTGAAAAGTGGGGTGGTTGGGCAACCCTCTTTCCGGTCCCCTTCTGTCTCTCTTAAGCAGAAGCTTTCTTTCTCCCAATAAATTTTTCCTACTCTTAACCTCTGTTGTTCCTAGAATTCATTCTTCAATTTTAGAGAGTACGAACTCATGTTTTGGGTATCTAGCAGGTCTGGGGGTTACATCTCTTCCCCCTATATCAGGATGACTGTGAGAATTTTGCCAGTTGGCAGAAAACAACTTCCAGGTTTCTATGGAACGATAGCGACATGTATCTTGAAATTAGCATATGTAGTTTTCTCTATCTGCTACATTATAAGCAATGACCAGGAAGTGTGGTCACCTGAGGTAACAATCTGGAAAGCACTACTTCTGAGATAATGGAAGACATCTTGCAAGGGGCAGGGTGGGGACAGGGGTACCCTTGGAGTATTAGTGGCAACAGGAAAGAGGAAAATGACTGAAGATAAGTCCTTTGAGGAAGTAAGATAGTATTTAAAAAGTACAAACTGTTCCACCACCACCACCACAAAAAGCATTAGAGAAACTACACTTCAGCATAGTCACAGAAGAGGGCGCGCTTGAACTGAGAAACCTGTAAGTCACTCCCTCCCTTCTTCCCCATCACGAGATAAACTGCCATTGCCAATCCTGAAAAACCAGTGTGAATAATCAAAAGGAAAAGAAATCTCCTCAAATACCAAGTTACTGTAAGGATAAAATAGAAAATTAAGCTAAACTTTTCTTACTAAATTACATGTATACACTGATACAAAGAATGAAAGCAAAAATAAAAAGAAAGGAAAGATATGAAAGTACAGAACAGAGGAAAACTGAAAGGCAGGACTCAAACATGAATAACCTCTATTAAACAAGCTGTTGCATTATGAAAAGACGGCATGAGTAAGGCATTTAAAAACTGCCAGTTTGATTAGAAAAAAACAGGAAGATGTGTGAAATAGGAGATGACTGAACTCTGGAAAGGAATCCACGGGGGTGGGGGGTGGGGAAGAGGACAAATCATTTCAGGAGTGCAAACTTAAATTACAAAGTACCCAAGGGAAGATGGCTATTACCAAAAGTTCAGTTAGAGACACAGAATAGAAATTAAAGAGCCAAGAAAGTGACACTGAACTAAGAAATAAAAAGGATCAGAGAAAAAAAAGACAGACCTATTATATCTAATTTAATGTTTGAACTAGAAAAACAAAGGAAAAATGAACAGAGATAATATTTAAAGTTATAATCAAAACTTCTTGTAAATAAAATACCTAAATCTCCATATAGAAAGGACTCCTGTCTCCTGTGTATCTGGGAGAATTGATCTAGAATAACCAACTCCTTATGATGTATCTTATCTTAGTAGGATCTTAAAATAAAAATGGAGATAAAGGCTATTCAAGTTTAAAAAAATAGTAATAACTATCAAAAAAGTAAAACATAAAAATACATTAAAATTGGGCCGGGAATTTAGATTAGTGGTACCGTTGCCTGCTTTGCAAGCACAAGGTCCTGAGTTCGATCCCTGGTACCAATTCCCCCAAAACACATTAAAATTAAATAATTTAAATGGAAAAACATCAAATTGGTATCATGCTTCCTGACAGCAACATATAAAGCAAGAAAACAGGAAATATTTTTAAGAAATAAAAAATAATAATTTTAGTTAATGGTAAAATATTTAATCAGTTAAAAAGTTATATGTCCACGATGCACAAGTTTACTAGTTAATTGGACTATATGTGACTTTGAAAAGCATTACAGTTTCTGAAGAAAAATTTTCATCATACCTATGGCTGATAAATACTGAAATATCTAGTTGTGCTATGTGCTATGTGCTATCTGCTCTGATATCTGCATTTTTAATGTTCACCAAAAAATTACCATATAAAAACATAGAAATGTGTTTAGAATTTTTTGTTTCTTGACATTTAAAAAAGTTACTTAAAATTGCCAAATTTCAAATATTTTTGTATAACAAAGGAAATATTTTTATGTTGTTTGAGAAACATTTTGTAAGAAAATGCATTCCATCTTCTACATAGTAATTTTAGATTTTTGGAATAAGTAGTGACTTTTTCGTATTTCTCTATTTCTTAGAGTTAATGTCAGTGATCTGATTCTTATCCATTTTTTTTCAGCAGAGTTTTAGTAAAATTGCTGGTGCAATAGCAAGAATCAGAGTGGTAGTGTCAAACTTACTCATCATTGTATTCTTCCCACCACAGACTGCAGTAAAAAAAGACACAAACAAAAGTGAATGGATTTTACTGAAGAATGTCCTTGATAAGGAAAAGATTTTAATTGTTACTTTTTTTTTTTTGGTACCAGGGATCGAACTCAGGACCTTGTGGTTGCAAGGCAGGCGGTAGAACCACTGAGCTAAATCCCCAGCTTAATTGTTACTTTTTATTTGATTTATAATATATATTATTGATAAAGGCCTTTTCTGATACACAATGTATTAAAAATTTTTTCCCAACTTGCAGGTATTGTTTTGCCTTTTACTTTCTTATGTTCTTTGAAATACAAAGGTTTTTAAATTTATTTTTTCTTTTGTTGCCATCTATGAGTTTTTTATACATGAAAATGTGGACAAAATTTTAAAACGTACATTGTGAAATGCTTTAAAGCAAAGTTTTGTTCTTTTGGTCAGTGAAAATATTAATGCGTGGTAAAATATACAATTGTATTAATTTCCTGGGAGCTGCTAAGACAGAGTATCACAGACTGGGTGGCTTAAGCATCAGGCATTGTTCCCCATGGTCTGGGCGCTGGAGAGTGTCAGCAGGATTGGTTTCTCCTAATCCCTCTCTCCTTGGCCTATAATTAAATGGCTGCTTCCCTTGGTGCCTCCAGGAGGCCTTTGTTCTGTCTTGTGTCCTAACCTCTTCTTACAAGAACACCAGCATATTTGATGAGGGCCAGCCCAAAGACTCAGTCAACCTTAATTCATTCTTTAAAGAGCCAGTCTAGGAATACTGTCATCACTTTCTGAGATACTGGAGGGTAGGGGTTCAAAATGTGACTTTGGGAATGGGAGGAGAGGGGTGCGATTCAGCCCAAAATATAAAAATAACAGGACACTTACTGTCTTAACCATGTGGAAGTGTACACTTCCCTGGCATGAAATACATTTTCGTTGCCATGTAACCATCACCACCATCCATAGCCATCTCTAGAACTATTTTCATTTTCTAATCTGAAACTCTACCCATGCAATGGGCTCTTTCTCCTAGCTCCTGGTATCCACTGTTCCACTTTCTGTCTTTACGAACAATGTTTGGAGAGAATTTTCCTCATCATTTTAAGAATCCTTATAGTTTCCCCCAAATTAATTATTTTTGTGCTAATCCTGCAAGATGTATACAAACTTTTACCTAAATAAGAGATTCTTGAAGCTCTTTACTCATATACAAACCTTTGTGTTTACTTGTGTATCTGCCCTTTTCTTAGGAGAGACTCCAGAGTTCTCATCAGATTCTTTTATTTTTTTATTTTTTGTGGTATCAGGGATTGAACTCGGGTCCTTGTGCTTGCGAGGCAGGCAGTGGAACCACTGAGCTAAATCCCTGGCCCACTCATCAGATTCTTTAACTGTAGCTGTCAAAATTTAGGCCAATCTTGTTCTGTTTATTTTCTAAGACAATTTAAAGTTTAGATTTAAATCTAATTTTAAGTTGATACATAATTTATAGATAAAAAGTAAAAGGAAGTTTAAATATGCTTAGGTCTTATTTCTTGAAATCTCATGTTTATCATTTCTCTAAGGATCAGTAATTGAAAAATTTTATCAGATTCTTTTCATTTGGGAAGATTTTTTAAAATTTATTTTTGTACTTACTATTTTGTATTAGGTAAGCATTATGCCAATTTTACATCTCATTTTAAATGTAGATCTTAAAGGAAATAGTTTCCATATAAAAATCACCTTTTAGAGTTGTTTTTTATTTCTTTTTGCTCATATGTTCATTCAATAAATTTCATGGGTATCATATGATAAACATTGGATATACGAAGAAGGATAAAACATGGTTTTTATCTTTAAGGGTAAAAACAATGTACCTAGATGATTATAGACAAATTAATGTATGTAAAAGAAGAGCAAAGGGTGGTTGGTCCAAAGAGATGCAAAGCAGGGGCAAAGTAAGAGAGCCCTGGAGGTGCGAGGCCCCTGTGGGTGGGGGTGGGGCTGGCGGTGGCGGTGGGTGGCGGTGGTGGTGGGGGCCCCAGGTAGAGGCCGGGCCCAGACAAGTGTCCTCAGAGGTGAGATGAAGCTTCTCCGTGGTTGGGGCCAGCTTTTGCGGGGCTGTTGTTAAAAGCATCCCCTATGAACAGAGAGCTCTTGAAATACTTTTAATTCTCAGAATAAAAGACAGGAACGAAGAACATCAGGTGATGTTAGATAATGTTATCACATAGTAATTAAATGCAGTCTGAATACATTTTTGTTCATATCATTTACAGTTTTTCATTGGTGTTTTTTCATGATTATTGATAAATACTGTTTATTTCAAAAATTTACGTTTAAAATATATATTAATACATTTCAATTTTGCTTTATTTAAATATTTTACATATTTAAAAATAGTATTTGCCTTAACTTTGTTTTTTCAATTCCTTTTTTTCAGTTATAAGGAAGACCAGATGGAGGAGGAATTAATGGAGCCTCTGAAATATGCTGAACAACTTCCTGTAGCTCAGATAATACACCAGGTTTGCTTTCCATTTTGTTCTTTTGAAAGAAACAAGATTGTTAATCTCTGAAAAATAATTGCTTTTGTTAGGTTTTTCAAAATCAATGTGCTATAGCTGAAAGGCATTTCAGGCTGTCTGTGCCTGTTTGGGCTACACCTATTATGATTTCAAGTCTCATTCACTCCACAATATTAAAATGCTAGTTCAAATTAAAAAAATGCTACTTGCTGTGTAACACTAGAATTCTTACTTATGTAAAATACAGTGTAGTCAGAATTATTTTTTGTGTCTTAATAACAAAACTTAATTTTAGAAAACTTTCATTTTGAACCGTTGTGTATGGTACTTGTTAGTGACAAGGACAAAGCTGAAAATATATCATTTGGTGTAATTTTTTGGAGTGGAAGTAGTCTTGCTCTCCTTCCTCCACCCTACCCCATTATCGACCCTTGTGAATTCTAAATGTAATGTGGGCAGTTTGTTCATTTCTAATTATAATGGCTCTACCATCCCTCTGCATAATGATAATCTTAGAAAAGGCAGCGTTGTAAGTATTTAAGCTTAGACTTTGTACTGTAATTTTGACAGCATATAACCTCTACCCTTCTGGGCCCGAGTCTAATCATTTTAAATGGTCTGTTGACTAGAGCTGTAGCCTTTAGACCTAGCAGAGTTTTCAATGTAGGAAATATTTAAAGCCCTTTCATGTCAGAATTTCTCAGAATTGTTACAAACTATAATTATTTGATTCTTTATGTATATCCTTTCAATCAAAAGAATTTTTATTGGCTATGGGTTGACAAGATGTGCCAGCTTGAGCTTATTAAAAGAAATAGAGACTTTTACTTTGAAATGTTGGCTATATAGGTTTTTTTGTCGATATTAAAATTCTATGAGAGATTACCAAAAAATGGTCAGAAATTTGCCCCTATGGGAAGCTCATCTGTGGTTGGTAATCAGGTCCAGTTTATATGTCAGGAATTCCCTCGTGTTGTCAGAGCTTAAATGACCTAACAGTCTGCAAATGTCACATTTAAAATTCTGTCTTCATGCCTGACTCTCAGCATAAATGAATTAAACAGCAGAGCAGGCAGCAAGTCAATATGTTCTTAACAGTAAGGGTGAGCAATGAAACAGTTTGTGGTTTGTTCAGAATAGGTAAATAGAATCTGCCCAGAACAGTTCACCTAGAATAGAATCTGAAAGAGGAAACAAGAATTAACCTTTAAGATGGTTGACCAGATGAAATGTCAGGAGTATTTTCATGGCGTGAATGAACTAATAAACTACCTGGCCAAGGTAACAGCTGTGTTTTGCAGTGACACACCATGAATTCAAAGATGACAATTTTTGACCGTGGTGAAAATTTTAGATTGTATATTTTTTGGCAATACAAAGCTATTAATTTTAATACTAGACTAAAAATATAATTAAAATTGTTCAGTACCTGATTTTATATAATTTAAATCTTTAAAAAATTTTGTATGATATGAATTTATTTTATTTTCATTGAACAAAATTCTTTTCTCAATGAAGGAGTAGTTGAGAAAGGTCACTGTTAAGGACAGAGTCTTCATTTATTCCTGTTATTGCCTCATGTTTTGTTTTTTGTTTTGTCTTTGTCAGTATGATAGCTTAGGTACTGTTACCATTGGGCTGCCCAAGTGGTTTTTAAGAAACAGGAGTTATATTACTAGTAATTCACTAGTAAGGGATTATTTGAAAGCAATTTTTCCCTGAGAAAATGATAATAATGTCTTTATAATTTCACAAAAGCTTTTTAATCTGTATCTAAATTATAACAGTATTGTGGTATATAACTAGTTTTCACCTGCAACTATTTTTGTGAGGAATAATTTTGCATCATATTCATACCTATTCCTATTTAGAGCATGCATCATTTCTATTTGAAACAAAGTTATTTATTTACATATTTTATATAACCTATTTGATTATCTTTCTGGACATTCTTGATTTTTTTTGATGTTCTTTTCTGCATCTTGCCTTGTGCCACACATACATATGTCCGAATGGAAGCATAAGTATTTTTTAAAAATTAATTTTATTGGTACATTTTAGGTATACAATATAATGACATTCATCATTGGAAATTTGCACCTTTACATAATCTCTCTTGGTTCTCCCCCACTCCCATTCCCCTGCCCTCCCTTCAACCCCTCCGTCCCTCCCTATTTACAAAGATTTTGTTTCCATTTTTTCCTTTTCTCATATTAATTCCATTCCCTTTTTTCCTTTCCCCCACCCCTCCCACTTCCCCTTCCCCTTTGCCCCTTTGCTCCTTTTCTTCTATTTCACATTATCTATGAGGCATAAGTATTTTTAATAGGACCTTGGAAACCAGGACCCCTCTCTTTCTCTATCCTCCCTACTACCCAGGGGTCAGAGGGCAAGGGGTGTCACTGTAGCACAATTTAGAAGCCGTGCAAAGGAATGGAGGCTTCTGAGGAACAGGGACAGAGGCTGTAATGGGAGGACCAGCTTGAGAAACAGAGGAGAGGAGTGATCCTCAGTCGTTTGAGTATTCATTTCTAGTACGGGCTATCTACACTGCTTTCATAATCAGAGATAGTTGGGGTTCTCACTGTTGCCATTTTGTACTGCCAGATTATTTAGTATTTTTCTAGTGATCCTAGCAAATATGATGGCACATCTCAAACTGAAGAGACTCAAGTTATACACCATAATGTTTATAAGAGAATCTGCTGGGATATCCAGATAGAAGTTAAATAAAATTGATAGTCTTTATATTTGCAATAAACAGAAATGAGAACAAGAGAAATTTTTTGTCATAACAATGAAAAGAACTGTGAAATAATTACAATTACATTTAGCAAGTAAACCATAGAATCTGTAATATGAACCATGAAAATGTACGTGTGTCAAGAATGTAAAGACATACCAACTACTTGATTGTGGAGAGAAAGAAACAATATCATGAAAGTATAAATTCTCCCAAATTAGCCATTTTAATTATAATAGAAATAATATTTTTAGCATTTAGAAAAAATGACTATGTATACAAAGAATTCTTGGAGTTTTATAAAAGGCAAAAAAAAAAGCCCAAACAAACAAAAAATAAAAAAAAAATCAACCACAACAAAACCCCAGCTGAACAGAAGGAAAAGACAAAAGAGATGAAATGCAATTTAGAAAAAAAATAAACAAAATGAACATGGTCAGCGAGTTAAAGAGCCTCAAAGTCAGTAAAGCCCACATTAAAATTTTAGTGAAATTTTTTATTACTTTAAACTCAGTTTAGCAGTTCCTAAAAAGACTAAACATGGAGTTACCATATTGACCCGGCGATTCCAACACAGGTGTATACAGAAGAGATATGAAAACACACTCCCAGTGAAAAACAAGTGTTCATCCCAGTGTTATTTTTAATAGCTGGAAAGTGGAAATACCCCAATGTTCATCAGCTTGTAGGTGGATAAATAAGATGTATATCCACGTGATAGATTGATTATTCAGCAATAAAAGGGAATGAAGTACAGTTGCATGCCACAACATGGGTGAACCTTGTAACTTACTGACCAAAAAGTGAAAGGAGCCAATCGCAGAAATCCCCGTATTGAATGGTTTCATTTACATGAAGTATCCAAGGTAGCCAAATCTATAGAGACAGAAAGTGAACTAGTGGCGGGCCAGGTCTGGAATGAGGTGGGAAGGGTACTCAATGGTAATGGCATAGGGTTTCTTTTTCAGAGTGATGAAAATGTTTTGAACTTAATGATAATTGTTGTATAGCTCTGGCATTCCAAAACTCCTGAACTGTATACTTTATTTTTTTTAATTTATATATTAATTGGTACATTTTAGGTATACAGTACATTTACATTTATCATTGGGTGTTTGTACCTGTACATGATGTATCCTGGTTCTTATTTTTTCCCCATTACCTGTGTGCCCCTCACCTCCTCCACCCTTCCCTATTTACATAGATTTTGTTTCCATGTTTTTTCTTTTCTCATAATTTTTCCTTTCCCTTCTTCCCTTTTCCCTTCCCCTCCCGCCACCCCTACCCCTTTGGACCTTTTCCTATTTCAAATTATCAATTATTCATTTTAATCATTTTCATCCTTATTTACACTCTCAGTTTCTCACACTAGAGATACTATTCAGTATTTACACACGTGTGTCCTATTTATTTCACTTAAGAGTATGGCCTCAATATGCATCCATTTAGCTATAAATGACTCTAGTTTCTCATTCTTTATGGCTGAGTAATACTCCATTTTATAAAAAAAACACATCTTCTTTATCCAGTTAAACTGTATACCTTAAAAGGCTGCATTTTATTATGATATTATATCTCAATAAAGATTTTAAAAATTAAGATCACTTCTTTCTGGGAGAGATTCTAGGAAGAGGTACTTGTGTACACTGTTGATGGCATTGTGAACATTTCCTGTCTTTCTAGAAGGCCATTGGGTAACATCTCTCTTCTCATTTAATATATACCACAGCCTTCAGCATAGTGGTTCCATTCATGAGACTGTGATTCATACCTGTAATATATAAATAAGAGTATCGATATATGAGATCTCAGAATAGTGATATTTATACCAGCCTTACTGTGGCCACAGCAAACTAGAAACAATGAAAGCTTCTCAGCATAGTTGATATAGTGTATATGATTTCCACAAGTACAATTCAGTTGGACAAAAGTATGTTTTTCTGTCTTTTTTAATAATGGGATTTCTTTTCTTTTCTTTCTTTTTTTTTTTTTTGGTGCCGGGGATCAAACTTGGGTCCTTGCGCTTGCGCAGCAGGCGGTGAAACCACTGAGCTAAATCCCTGCCCTGGGATTTATTTTCTTATCAAGTAACCTTCTTTTTCCTTCTCCTGTTTATGCCTGATGGAAGAAAATGTAAACTGGTCACTTCTAGGTAAAGTTATTCACACCCACAGTTTCTCCCTCTTTTACTCCTTCCTAGAATGATAGAATCGTAGTGCAGGTAAAAGTGTGTAGTTTACATGGCTTTATGGCACAGAGGGATTCAAAGTACTCCTCCACTGAGGTAAACGGTTATATTTTATGCTTCTAGATTGTCATATCTTCTGATAAACATTGGTGGTGTACATAGCACATCTGTTAAAATCTAAACTATCCCTTCCCTGTATGTGGTTGGAGAGCTCTGATAAAATTAGAGCAAGACAACAGAGTAGTAATGGGAGCGACCAGCTTCTTGTTTTTTCGTCATTCTTTTTCTATCTTTCCTCCCCTCTTCTATCTTCTTCCTCACATTTCTTTTTTCTTTCCCTTTCACATTTCTTTCTGTTTCATTCCTGTCAGCCAGCATGATATGAATTCTTCCCAAAAGTTGGTGATTTCTGTTGGAAAGTTAATTAAATGGAGTATCTGATGTGTGGTAGATACTGGCTAAACATGGAAACCACTGATTATTGAATTTAGACCTCTTCCAAACTGGAAAGTACAGAGAGTTAAGGAATCTATAAAGGTCACCAAAGAACTTGGCGAGAAACCTGTACCTGCACCTATGAAAGGCTCCTTTCATAGCTAACAATGGTAGTATTTATTAAACATTTCTGAGAAGGTAGGCAACTTGTATCATTCATTGTATTAAGAATTTAGGCAATCTGGTAGTTTTACAACAGAATAAAAAGGTACAAATCATAGGAAGTATAAATTGTAATCACTTATGTAAGGAGCACTACTATATATGAGAATATAAGTAATCCTTTTAAAGATTTATGAAGCTTATTAGGACCTCGACTATTATGGAACTTAGAAATAGCAGAAAAATGCATACAAAGAAAGCAGTTTGGTTAACTTTGCTTGCTTATATTGATAATTTCTCGTTTAAGATGATTTTTTTTTCACAAAATCTGTTTACTAGGAAGGGAGGTATAGAAATATCTCATTGAGGCAAGTATACAGAAAAGCAGGTGATTTTTCAATATAAGTAAACTGTACATTTACTTTGCAGATGTTAGTTTGAAAATTAAACCACTTTTTGCTTAAATTTTGAATTAAGATTTAGTGTTTGAATATAACAAGGTATTTTTCTGGAAAGTTGGTATATTTACTTTGTAAAAAGAATCATTGGCAGATGGATCAGACAACATTGTTTTTGCAACTAATTGGTTTATTTCACTTTAATTTGCAAAGGAAAGGTTGATTAGCACTATGTAAATTTTATTGGATTATAAAATGACAATGATTTAAAAATAATACAAGTCATTTAAAAAGAAAAGGATGTATATAGTTAGCAATATATATTAATCTCAAATACAGATGTTAAACTTTCTTCAGAGTCAAATGTAACGTCTGAAGAACTGAAAATGTAATGAATTACGTTGTGTGTGTGTGTGTGTGTGTACATGTGTGTGTACATGTGTGTGTAATTTAGCTCATTTTTTCGGTCTTCAGTCTTGTCTGGTCAGACATGTTCCCACCCCCAACCTCCCTCCGAGACAGGGTCTCACTGTGTAGTTCAGGCTGGCCTTGAACTCCCTATGTAGCCTAGGCTGGCCTTGAACTCAAAGTTAGCCTACTGAGTGCTGGGATTACAGGCATGTGGCACCACACCTGGCAGGTCAAGCATGTCTTTTTATTTTTTTATTTTGCATCAAGGATCAATTTTAGTTATCCCTAGTAGATATTAAAATGTTTTGGCCAGTATTTTTTAGTTACAGAGGATGAGACTGATGCAAGAATGTTGGTAGATCTTATGAGTAGAATATATATAACTGGGGTAGATTATTATGTGGATAACCTGGGAACCTTAATATGTGTGTGGATTAGGTATGTGATGGTGATGGTACAGATCAGTGAAGAAGTAAAGGATTACTCAATAAATGATGTTGATACAATTCACTATTTGTTGGTAGAATGATACTATATTTATTCTTATCTTAGAACAGATGGAAGACATGAATTCTGTTTGAATTACAGATTGTGCAAAAATGGTTCAATCCCCAGCACCAGAAATTTGCAGTTTAACAGCCAAGTTCCAGTTTGTTCACCCACTCATAAGCTCACAGGTTGATAACTACTGTTAATTTATGATGAGCTGATCATCACTTTTTTTAATGGCCTCTCAATTGTGAAGATATAAGGATTGTAAGACTTTTCAGAAATGTGTTCACTATGAAAGACAAAGATTAGAATATGCATAGTGGAAAGGGAACTTAGCAAACACAGCACCAGGAACAGAAAACATCAACATCAATAATAATGATGATAGAAAGAAATGAGAAGGCATTTATGAAACAGGATGCCATACAAAAAAGGAATATTTAAAACAGAAGCATAAGCTCTTAGAAATTGAAACTATGAGTACAAAGAACAATTTCAATAGAAGGATTTGAAGGCAGTGTTAAGAAAAACCCACCAAAGGTGGAATGAAAGGACAAATGGGAAATTGGAAATAAGTGTTGGGTTCTCCCAGTTCTCTGAGTCTCCTACATTTCTGTCCACCTTATGAATGGAGGCACCAACAGACAGCCTTTTGTTCTGGATCGTCTCATTTGTATAGTGAACAACTTTTGAGACAGAGATAGCAGTTCTCTGGGGTAAAGGGAGGCTTTGTTTGCTATCCAGTATGATACAATAATGCCTTTCTCTAGACCAAAGGTTAGACAAGCTCATTTAGGTTTTTATAAAAGATTTAAGACTTTTTAATCTTGGGCCCTGTCTGTTACATGAACCCACCAGTGTGCATAGCATCTGCCTGGGCCACCACGACACAGTGGGACTTGGGCAAAGGAGAACTGCTGCACACATGAATCTCCTGCTGCTGTGAGTGATAAAGTCCCTTGTCTCTGCCCTGAGTCTCATGTCCTTTACCAGTGTCCATGAAAATGTGCTCTATGTAAGGCAAAATTGCAAGCCCTTCACAGTTTTAAACAATAACCACTGAAGTCCAACATCTGGCTGATAGAAGTAAAAGGAAAAGAAGAAAGAGAAAACGTATTAAAGAAATAACACAAGAAAACTTTTCCAGAACTCAGTGTTTCCAAGTTGAATGCTCAAGGCAATGAATAACAAATATATCCCATACCAAGGAACATAAATTGAAATTTTAGAACAGTAAATTGTTTTAAATTGTAAGATCTCTCAGAATGAAAAAAAACCCCACAAAAGAACAAAGATCAGAATGTCACCAGACTTCTCAATAGTAAAACTTTAAATAAGAAGGTAATGGAGTGATATCTTTTAATTATGTGAGAAAGTAATTACCAATTTAAGATTCTCTTAACTACCAAATTATCCTGCAAGTGTCATGATACAGGAAAAATATTCCAAATCTCAGTATTTTTTTCCCCTTCATCCTTTTTGAAGAAGTTACTAGAGATCCAACATTAAATGAAGGAGTAAACCAAAACCTGAAAATATATTATCCAGGAATCAAGGGATTGTTCCATTAAAGGGAGATCCTAGTGAAATTCCCAGATTGATGGTGAAGGGAAGTCTTGGGGTGGCAGCTGTGTAGAAGTTTAGATTAAAAATGTAAATTGGAGCTGCACAGTGGAGGATTCTGAATGGTAATAAATTATCATATATGTCTAACCCTGCAAAGAGAAGTGGTAATTAAATAAGTAGATTTGGTGACAGCCACATAGAAAAGCCAACAGGAGAAGGAAGCTAACTATAACTTCAAGAAGAAAAGTTATACAAAAGAGATATATTAGCAGTAATTTTGTGGCACAGCTCAGTATTTAGTGATAATAATTGTTCAGCAAAAACTTGTGACATAAATGTACAGTGATATTTTGAATACATTGTGCTATGAGAGAAACAAAAGCATGATGTGAACTCAGTAAAAACTTAAGTAGTGACTTTATACCTCCCGCAGTCTGTCCGTTCTTGGTCCTGGTGATTATTGTTTCCATCTGTGAAATTTAATTTATCTTTACTGTCCAACCTGTTCCATATTAAGCAAGCACATGATTAAAGCAACTTGATTAGATACTTTTTTTGCTTTTAGGGGAGGTTTCAGATGTGCGAGCGATTGAGTGCTGGGATCCAAAGTGATGAAATCATTTTTTCTTCTTCATTAATTCAGGTTCCTCTCCTAAAGCAAAGGGTCTATACAAAGTCACAAACGATGTATGTTTTGTAAAGCTTTAGCTTTATGTATCCATGAATACTGTGCCTTGATAGAGAACTATCACCTACTTTTTCCCCACCTGTGGTTTTCCCCACCTGTGGTTTTGGCCACATTCCAAGCTTGCCCTGGCTCTCCTATTTCAATTACGGCCTCTTACCAGTCCTTTATATTTTGATAAAATTAGCATTAAGATCTGTTTTTAAAAGATAAATTTTATTGGTGCATCTAATTTGCACCTCGTGAGTGAATGATCACATTCCTCAAAGGGAATTCATCATAGGGAATTTGTACCTGTACATAATGTATCTTGCTTCTTATTTTTCCTCGTTCCCCTACTGTCCCTTCAACTCTTCTTCCCCTCCTTATTTACAAAAGCTTCGTTTCCATTTTTTCCTTCTTTTCTCATTTTTTTCTTTCCCTTCCTTCCTTTCCCCCACCCCCTTCCCTAATTCCCCTATCCATTTGAACATTTTCTTCTGATTTCTAATTTCACATTTTCTTCTGATTTCTGATTTCACAGTATCTGTTATACAATATGGTTCTCTTGTACACTTTCGGTTTCTCACACAGAGAAACAATGTAGTATTTACACATGTGTGTCTGATTTATTTCACTTGAGAGTATGATCTCAAGGTCCATCCATTTAGCTATAAATGTCTCAAGTTTATCTTTCTTCATAGCTGAGTAGTATTCCATTGTATTTTTAAAAATCACATCTTCTTTACCCATTCATCAGTTGATGGGCATTTGAGCTGTTTCCAAGATTTAGCTATTATAAACTGTGCTGCTATAAACATGGGTATGCATATATTGCTGTGGTATGATGCTTTTAATTCTTTTAGGAAGACCAAGAAGGGGAATAGGTAGGTCAAATGGAACTTCTAGTTTTAGTTTTTTGAGGGATCTCCACACAGATTTCCACAGTGGTTGTACCAGTCTGTACTCCCACCAATAATGGAGAAGGGTTCCTTTTTCCCCACAGCTGCACCATTTGTTATTAGTTGATTTCTTGATAATAGCCATTCTTTTTGGAGTGGGATGAAATCTTAACATTGTTTTAATTTGCATCTCGCAAATGACCAGTGATGTTGAACATTTTTCATATATTTATTTGCTGTTTCTACTTCATCTGAAAAGTGTCTTTTCATTTCAGATGCCATTTTTGGGTTGGGTCTTTAAATTTGGGGGGGGTCTGATTTTTTTTGAGTTCTTTATATATTCTAAATAGTAGTCCTTTGTCTGAGAAACAGCTGGTAAAAATTTTTTCCCACACTGTGGATTTTCTCTTCACTCTTTTGGTGGTTTCTCTTGTTGTGTAAAAGCTTTTTAATGAGATCCCAGTTGTTGATTGTTTGTGATAGTTCCTGTGCAATTGGGGTTTTGTTCATAAAGTCTTTGCCTACACCAGCCTTTAAGAGTTCCACCTAATCTGTCTTCCAGCAGATTTATTGTTTCTGTTTTAATATTTAGATCTTTGATCCATTTTGATTTTCATTTAGTGAAAATTTTCATTTAGCATGGTGAAAAATATAGGTCTAGTTTTAATCTTTGGCAAGTTGAAACCCAGTTTTTCCAGCACTTTTTATGAAAGAGGCTATCTTTTTTCCATGGAAGGTGTTTGATTCCTTTGTCAAAGATAAAGTGGCTGTGTATGTCTGGAGCTGTTTCTGCCTCTTCTGATATGTTCCATGAACCTCAGGTCTGGGGTTTTTTGGGGTTTTTTTTTTTCCCCAGTACCATGCTGTTTTTAATCACAGTAGCTTTATAGTGTAATTTCAAGTCAGGGATTGTGATGCCCCCTGCCTTGCCTTTGTTGCCTAAAATTGCTTTTCCTATTCTAGGTTTCTTCTGGTTCCACATTAATTATAAAATTGTTTTCTCTAATTCTGTGAGATACGCTGTTGGAATTTTGGTCAGGATTGTATTAAATCTGTATAACAGTTTTGGAAGCATGGCCATTTTCAGTATATTGGTTCTTCCTTCCCAAAAACAAGGGATATCATTCCATTTTCTGATATCCTCTTTGATCTCTCTTTTCAGAGTACTGTAGTTTTTTTTTTTGTACTGGGTATTGAACTCAGGACCTTGCATTTGCAAGGCAGGCACCGGAACCACTGAGCTAAATCCCCAGCCCAGAGTACTGTAGTTTTCAATGTAGGGGTCTTTAACTTCCTTTGTTTGATTCATAGGTATTTCATTTTTTTTGGATGCTATTGTAAAAGGTATTGTTTCTCTAATTCTTCTCCCAGTGAGTTTGTTATTCATGTACAGGAAGGCTATTGATTTTTGAATGTTGACTTTATATCCAGCTATACTACTGAATTTGGTTATTAAGTCTAGAAGTCTCTTGGTGGAGTTTTTGCAGTCTTCTATGTAGAGTGTCATGTTATCTGCAAATAATGATAATTTAACTTCTTCCTTTCCTATCCTTATTTCTTTTATTTCTTCCTCTTATCTAATTGATGTGGCTAATGTTTCCAGAACTGTATTGAACAAGAGTGGTGACAGTGGACATCTTTGTCTTTTTCCTGATTTTACAGTGAAAGCTTTTAGTTTTTGTCTATTTAGCATGATGTTGGCTATTGGTTTGTCATAGATGGCTTTTATCAGATTGAGATAAAGACCATCTATTCCCATTTTCTGTAGGGTTTCTTTTATCATGAATGGGTGTTAGACTTTGTCAAATGCTTTTGCTGTGCCTATTGAGATGATCATATGGTTTTTGTCGTTGGCTCTGTAAATATAGTGTATTATATGACAAGGATACGTCAATACATATCAGTTATAACCATCAATGTTAATGGTCCCAATTCACCAATCAAAAGAAACAGAATGGCAGAATGGATCAAGAAACAAGATTCAACAATATGCTGTGTGTAAGAAACACATTTAATTGAAAAAGAAATTCATAGACTGAAAGTCAAAGGATGGAAAATGATACTCCATGTGACAGGAACCCAGAAAAAAAGCAGGGGTAGCTATTCTATTTGCAGACAAAGTGGATTTCAAGCCAAGATTAATTAAAAGAGACAAAGAAGGTCACTATATCCTTGTAAAGGGAACACTCTAAGAGGAAGAGATAACAATCATATATATATATGCACCAAATGCTAGCACAGCCAAGTATATAAACAAATATTAGGGCTGGGGATTTAACTTGGTGGTTCCGGCACCTGCCTCCAAGCACAAGGTCCTGAGTTTGATCCCTGGTACCAAAAAACCCCAAAAAAACCAGAAACAATAACAACAATAAAATAAAATCAACATTAAAAGAACAATAGATTTAAAAAATATATATTAACAGACATGAAAAGTCAAATAAGCACTAATACAGTTGTAATGGGGGACCTTAATATCCCACTGTCATAAACAGATCAACTAAACAAAAAAACAACAATGAAATATTAGAACTGAACTAAATGTTTGAACAGATGGACTTAGTAGATGTCTACAGGGTGTTCCACCCCACAACATCCGAATACACATTCTTCTCAGCTGCACATGGGACGTTCTCCAAAATAGACCACATGCTAGGTCATAGAACATGTTTAAGTAAATGCAAAGGAATTGAAATTATCCCATGCATATTACCAGATCATAGTGCAATGCAAATGGCAAAAGAAACCACAAGAACTTCATAAATAGATGGAAATTAAATAACACCCTCCTGAACAAATCAATGGGTCACAGATGAAATTAAAGAATTAGAAAAAAAAAAAAGAATTAGTTTTTACAAAGATCTGTTTTTAAATGCATCTCTTCACCTCTTCATAGTATACATAATAGTGAGATGTTCTCATTTATTCATATAAGCAGCCCAAAAGATTACTCTAGAGCCAGGTATTATTACAGATGTAGTGCTTAGAGAGGACTACCGGAGTCTCTTCTTGCCTAGTCTTATTTCACCTGTTCTTTGTTACTCCTTTTGGGTTTAGAGATAATGTTTCTAGGACAACTCCTTCATGTACTATCCTGGTGCACCATTGTCTTTGAGAACTACTGCTGGTAATTATTTGCAATGTCTGCCCATAGGATTTTTTATTTGTATAATCTCATAATTGTGACATTTCAAAATACATATAACTGACATTGCTCATTTTTCTATATTCTGATATGTTGTCTTGAACTCTGCAATTTTAGTTCCTGTTGTTAAATGACATGGATTGGGGTAATATTTTTAGGTTCTGAATTTGTTAATGATTATTCATGTTTTTATTGCTATAGCTATTTTGGCATTTTAATGTTTTTTGATTCCAGTAATGCCTATCCGTTTTAGTTATACATTACTAAGAGTTGATTTAAATATCGGGTAGAAACTCTGATACCGTCTTTTAAAAAATATGCCGATTGAATTATTGATATCTGGAAACTCAAAAAGGTACTGATTGTGTATCATTCTCTGCCTAAAGACTGACTTGGATTTCTTTAAAATCTTGTAGAGCTTTTCCTTAACCATAGCAACTTTACAACTGAAGTGTAGTGAAAAGTAATATACTGCTCATTTATTTTCATTCAAGTTATAAGGCAAGTAATGAAAATTAAACTACTTGAAGACTGTGTGCTATTCTTTTAATATCAACTTTGAAATGTTTTTAAACTAATATAAGTTAACCTCAGCTTTCATATTAAAACTTATGACAGTCTCTTCCCAAAATGTCACTTGTCAAGGAATAAATGAAAGCTATTTGAAAATAGCAATCAAAAATTCAATAATGGTATTTCATCAATTTTATTATGTTTGAAAATTCTGGCATCATGTATATATTTATCATCATATCACTTTCTGATATTTTAAATTTTATATTAAAAATGAAAAATGGGAGCCTTACTAGTCGTATGTTTTTCAAACAAAAACAGATTCTTGTTTTCACCAAATTTGTAAAGATTTTTAAAAAGGAGAATAGTTGACGTTGATGAGTAGGTAATGAAATGAGCACGCTCCCTTTTTCTTTCTCCCTCTCTACCTCTTTTCTCCTTTCTCTGCCTTCCTTCTTCCCCGCCCTTCTGCCTTTCACAATATTAATATGCAATTGATTTATAACCCTTATTCTATTCTTATTTATAACCCTTATTCTAATATTCTATGGCTTATATGACCCTAAATTCCTCTGTTCCTTTGCGTTTTTGTTGTATTACAAATGAGAAGCATGTTTCCTGGTTCTTCATCATCATCATCACCATCACCATTGGAAAGTGACTGGCACCATTGAAGAAGTTAACATTCTCACTTTACACATGAATAAACAGAGGCTCAGAGTAATTTAAGTAATTTGCCTGAAGTTTTCCTCTTGTAAGTGGCAAAGCCAAAATTGGAATCTAGGTCTGTTTTACTCTGCAGTCAGTATTCATAGCTACCATGGTATACTTCTTCTTTGTGAACACTTAAAATCTCTTTCAAAGGAAATTTGTCCTCAGAAAAATTGATGAATGAATTATCAACAGTTGTAATGCTTGTTCTGGTTCATTGAAACCATATTTTGGAAGAACTAAATATCAACAGATTTAGTTCAGTATTCTTCAGCAGATGAGTATTCATGTATTTAATAACTGGCCTAAAGAAATTCACTACCTCATCTATTCCTAATTTCTTCCTCCATGCCCCACTGTACTTGGCTCCTCATTATAGTGCTGAGACAGGAGAGATCTGAAGGAATATGAATACAAAAAGGGATAAGGAAGGATACTAAGAAATCACTTTGCTTATTTAAAATTTTACCTGGAATATCCAAAGTTGTAAGAAAAATGAGTGTCAAAGAACCTTACTGATCATTAACTTACATGAGTGGACCTAAACACTTGAGAATTAGCTACACACAGCTAAAACAATCAGTAATTTGAAGCAACTAGACAAACACATTTCTTTTACAACTCAAAGTAATTTAGAGTCTATCACATTTAGAAAGCAAACATCCCTAATGAATATTAGATATTTGACCCTTTGTATTGCTTTGAATATTAAGATACATGGCTGTAATTCACTTTTCACCTTTTGTATTATAGCTTCATCATCTTGGTTACTAAGACATCTTAGTCATCTTTCAAATGCCTTTGGTGGTTCTTCACAGAGAATATGTTAGAAAGTTTTTCTTTCTTTTAAAATATTCTTATAAATAGTCAAGACATTAAGATATGTTTTATAATGGGATTCATTTTATTAATAGCAAGATAGAATCATAATGGCAGCTCTGAATTGAGTTTTTATTGTTTAAAACTCATTGTAATTTTGTAAATACGTCAAAGAGGAAGAATGTTTTATTTTTCTGTATTTAATTATACCAAACTGTGCTTCGGAGTGGGAAGGTGTTAACTTACAGTGCAATAATTAGGTATCATAGCACCTTAGTTAAAAGTGGAAAGAAAAGAAAAATATATTGTTATTTTATCAATTGACTTTCATTGTTATATGGTCATCTTAATGAACTTGACATCAGTCAAACCCAGGTGTTCACCAAGCATCATACCAGACCTGTAGGAGAAAGGAAAACAGAGCCAGAGAATGATTCTCATTCTCTCTCTCTCCTCCCATCTATTTTTCATAGATATATGAAGACATATTAAAGTAGACATATTAAAGTACAATTTCCTTCCAAGGATATAGCTTTATGCTATATACTTGGTGGTAGTTACTGACTTGCAACAGATCTAAATAGTGTAAGTAGGAGTTATTTAATCTGTCATCTAAATTGACCTGAAATCACTTTAATGTGTTTCCCAGTAAGAATTGAGGTTTTCACTTTAGAATTGGTAATTGCATATCAGAAAATTACTATTTTATATTAATCAATATCATGAGTTATTGATTTTTAACATTCAGGATTAACTTTCATTTCATTTAACCAATCATATTTGGTAGTATATGTATTTCAGTTAGCTCAGATTATGATTTCTGGTAATTTTACAGAAACATAGATGTTTTGAAAAAGATTATTTGTTTTACTTTATTCATTCATATGTATTCACCGGTGTCTAATCAGTATATTTAATTTTTCTGTTTTGTGTATTGTTTTGATTGGCCAGTTCTATATTCAAGGCTGTCGATACCTTGTGAAAACAGATGGATGTTACCTAATTTTGATTAAGAAGCTTCTAGTTTAAAAGATGCCAACAGACGTTTTGTGAAATAATTAAACATGCCTACCTTCAGGTAGTGCTATTCAGTGTGAACATTGTTAGAGAGAGATGTCAAATTGTAAATGGTTTGTTAGGTAGTACGAATTTTTTCCTTCTGTTAAATAGCTATCTGTTATAACTAAAATTGTGAAAAGTGTAATACAGTAGATTTAATCTACATTTCAGCAATTATTTTTTTAGAATTTTTAGGCTTCATATTTTACTTTTTTCCTGGTGCATTTTAGTTGGCTCTGTCTGCCTCTGGTAAAGAAATACTTGCAATGTATTGTAAGCCTTACCTTACTGTCTTCAACAAGTATAAAAATAGAAAAGGGTGATTTAAGAGCATTTCATTGATTGAACCAGGTAGAAGACAGGAAAGATCATTGTAAGTAGAGCAGAGAAAAATAATTACAAGATTTGTTTTTTTTTTTTTGTAAAAATATGTTAGACATTTTTATAATGACTTCCATGACTAAAAATAACTTTATTTTGTCAAACTTTAGATAATTTAATTTAAAAGGAATTTAGTCTGTGTTCTTTTTTGATACAGGTAAATAGAGCACCAAAAATTAATTTGACTAAAATTAAATTGTTTCTCCCAAGAATGATTTCAGTTTAAGCTTAAGCGGGAAGCATACTGATTTGTTCTCCAGACTATGTCTCTAAGAGAAGTCACAGGACTCAGACTTGTACACCTGAAAACATTAGGATGATTCTCTTGGGAAACCCACATTACAGAAGTTATGAAAATTCTACCTAAAAACAACAAGTTGGAATTTAACTTTGTTTAAACAGGAAAGTAGCAGAGCCCATTATAGTCATTTAAATTTTTTCCTTAACTGTTTACCCACTTAGGAATGGTTATACAACTGGTGACAGGTGTTATTTATTCTTGATGTGTTAGTGGTTTTTCTTCTGGTAGTGTATAAAGCGTAGTTTTAATGGACTGTTTGGGTTTTTAGGTGGAGTGAATTGTGATAAGTAATTGACATGTTTCTTATCAGCATGAGAACCCACATTTCCTTGTGGGTTAAAATCATAAATAACCTAATAGTATGCAAAATACTTTGATAGAATCATGTCTCAATCTTAGAAGATTCTCTAGGTTTTTAAAAACTCCATCCTATCCTGGAGTCTCTTAGATTGAATCCTACTGAATGAAGGTTGTCTATAGTAGATGAAGACGTCCCTAAACTATGGAGAGTCCTCTCCTACCCTTCACAGTAGCATGTTCTTTTTGAGGGCTACTTTGCTGGAAAATTCTCATATTTAATTGGAGAGTCTCTTATACTTTCCACTCCCACATTTTATTTCTGGCACTAAAGGCTCCATAAAACAAGTCCAACCCTGGTTCTATCTACCAGTCATCTTCACACATTTGAAAAGTTACTAGTATTCTTGGCTTTTCTCTGACAGATAATTCCTGTAGCATTTAGTCCTTCATAGCTGGATGTGTAACTTGATTGCAGAGACAGAGATAACACTGTTAATATATAAAACTTTATTATATGGGGGAACAATGGATTATTTTTCTTGCCAAACAGATTCCTTTATTTCAAACTCAAATTGTTTTAAACATTTTTTAAATAATTTTTTTTTGGTACCGGGGATTGAACTTGGGACCTTGCATTTGTAAGGCAGGTGATGGAACCACTGAGCTAAATCCCTGGCTCTAAAATAATATTTTTAACTGAAGAGTTCTCACTTTGAATTCCCAAAATAGGTTGTGTTGTTTATTATAATTTTTAATTTTTTTCTTAAATCCTAGAACTCAGAGCATAAGCTAATAAATTTGCATTGAAAAATGATAATTTGTGTTTGAAAATTGTATGTTTTATTTTCAAAAGGAAAAAATAATATATAACTAAGACAGATCACTTGCCTTATTGTATTCAAGGCTTATGAGACCTTGATAAGGTCCAAAAGTATTACAGATCAAAATATAGTGGAATCAATTAATAAATTATAGTATAAGATATAAACCAAATATCACCCAGTGGAGAAGAAATTAATTTTTATTGGGAGATAACATTTGAGCTAGGGCTTAGAGATAACTAGATACGGAAGAGAAGAAAGACTGAAGGGTTTTATTCTTTATATTTTTAAAATGTAAAGTGAGTATCATAACTTTTAGGGTTATTCCACACAAGAAACAGGTGTCAGACATAATAAATAGTTTTCTGGCCAATTAATGTATTGTTTATTCATCCAAGTTTGAAAAGTTAGTTTGTGAATTAGCTTTCTATTGCTCTGTACTAATTCAGTGATTGAAAGCCATCTGCTCTTACAGTTTCTGTGGGTCAGGAGCACAGACAAGGCTACACTGGCTCCTCTGCTCAGGGAGCCACCCTGGGCTGCAGCCTCTCCTGAAGTCCAGGGACTTGCTGTCTTCCGAGCTCTTGCTTCTGAGCTTGTGGTTGTGGGACCGAGGTCCTCAGCTCTAGAGGTGGTGTGCTGTTCCCTGCCACGGTCGACGCTACAGCATATATTAGAGGCCCCCTCCGCCCCCGTTCTGCCTCTGATGTCTAGACTTTCTTTTTTTTTTTTATTAAATTCTTTTATTGGTACATTGTAGGTATACAACACAATTATATTTCTCATTGGGAATTGTACCTTTATATAATGCATCTTGGTTCTTATTTTTTCCCCATTCCTAGCCCTCCCTTCACCCCTTCTACCCTTCCCTATTTACAAGGACTTTATTTCCATTTTAACAACCAAGAGAGACTATGTAAAGGTGCAAATTTCCAATGATGAATGTCATTATATTGTATACCTAAAATGTACCAATTGTTAGAACGAATAATAGACTTTCTTTTAAAGTCAGCCCCTTCCTTCCCACCTGGTCCTCCGTCTCAGCCCCGGGTGCTCTCCTTTTGATTAGCTGAAAGTCAGCTGATTAGAGAGACCTTCTTGAATCCTCAGAATCTCCTCTTCTTGACTCTGTAATGCAGCCCCCTGATGGATTTGCTATTTCATCATATTCACTGTCCAAACTCAAGGAGCAGGTAGTCTATAGGCCATGGACATCAGGGAGAGGGAGTCTTGGAGGTTATATTAGGATTCTGCCTACCAGAGTTTGACTTAGATTATTAATATAGTTTGATGAATACAGATTACTTTTATTTTGAAGTTATTTTTCTTTTTTGAGACAGAGTCTCACTGTATACTTTGGGCTGATCTTTAATTCACTATGTAGTCCAGGCTGGCCTTAAACTCATGGCAATCCTCCTGCCTCAGCTTCCCTAGTGCTAGGATTACTTACAGGTGTGTACCACCACCCCTGGCAAATTGTTTTTATATATAAGAAATGGACTGGAAATACTAATAAGCTGTCACTCATTAGATACTTGAAAATAGTTATTTTCTGAAATAATTATAACCTTAGTAGATTGTTCTGTAAATGTTTTCTTATAACTGAACTGCTCATTAAACTTTAAGGAAAGAATCTTGTGGAAACTTAAAAAATTTTTCTATTTGCTTACTAATGAATTTATACAATTTAAAAAATTGTTTCTCCCCTTTTGCATAATCTTAATACTTAGCTCTGTGCTCTCTCAAGTATTTTGAAGTTCTATGGTAATGTTCTCCTAGCAACATGAAAAGGGGACTCAGTACTGCTCACAATCAGAAATGCAGTGTTGCTTAGTTACCTGCCTTTTTAAATTTGAAGTATGAAAGCATTTCAGTGATAGGTAGCCCTCGAGCTTTTAAGTGTTTGCTCATGACACATTGCAATACTCTGTGTATGCTTTTCACCTTTGCATTATAGCTGTTATTATGAAAGGTTAAAAAAAGAGGAGTAGATTTAATAGCAGCTAGCAGAGTACTTTAACTACATAAAATCAGTCATTTTATAAGAAGCTTTAATGGATACAAATGAAATTATAACATATACTTTAATATGAACTTACCTAAAATACATCTGTAGTGCAAAATGCAATAATTATACCAATCTGTCACTTGATTGTAAGTAAAATCATTGTAGAATGTCTAAAATGTTACATATAGTTGTTTTTAAAATAGCAGTATTGTTAAACGGCAGCAATATCATTAAACACATTCATAAAAAGCACTTTATTATGTTGCTGTCATGCTATTCATGTTTCTTTTTGTTAAAGTAGTATATCAAATGCTAACAGTGTTATTGCCACGAACCTCCCAATTTAGAAAAAAATATGAGAAGGCTCATCTAGGTAGATTTTTAATAAAATTTTTTCTGTATACCTCTCTTTTTCCCTGAAAACAATTAAAGAAGTGCATACCATTATATATGTATGTTTTTTTCAAAAGTCTAGATAAAAATAGAGAGGTTAAAATACACCTCTAATCTACTTCCCCCAGAGAAACATTACTAAGGTGAACATATTTTCCTTCTTTAAATATTTTTATAGAACTACAGATCATATTTCCCATTCAATTTGCATCATGTTTTTTCCTTATTTTATAGGATAAGCACCTCTTCACATTGTTATAATTGTTTGAAATCACTTTGGAGGAATGTTTAATATATGGATGTATAGTATTTCCAATATTATTATTTATATATTATTTTCTTTTTTGTTATGTAGATAACACTGAGACAAAAATCTTTGTGTGGAACCTTTGTCAGCATTTCCAAATTACTATAGCCCTTGGGAGTGTTAGTGATCCTAGGAGTGAAGAAATGAAGTGTTTAAAGATCTCTGAGCATAGATTGCTTCTCTGAAATGTCAGCCATCCTAATTTAGTAGTTTAATTTTAAAAAGAAGAAATATTTGATATAGTTATGATTAAGACTATTAAAACTTTCAAATGTGAATTAGCCATGTATAATTTTTTTGTGTGAAAATTTTATTTTCCTTTCCCATCCATTGATAAAGCCTTGTGTCTTGTTGATTTGGGGAAATTTTAATGTGCTGAATTTATCTCCTTTTCTGTCACATTTTCCCATTTATTTGCCTTTTAATTTGATTTATATCTTTTATGAAATACAAGTCTTTCGAAACTTATTTTAAAAATCTCCCTACTTTTTCTTTCTTACTTTTATTTATTGAGTTTAGGCTTATAAATCTCTTTATTGTGTATATATTTTCCTACATTTTATCTCTTTTTCATCTGTGCTAGCATTTAATTATAAATTACCTAAAATATATTTTGTTTTTTATAGTATTGAGTAAGAAACAAAATGAAATATCCTTTTGCCCATTGACTTGTGACAGCTCTTTCAACATAAATAAATTATATGTACCCACCGGGCTGTAAGCCTGCTTTCCATTCCATTCCATTCCATTCCATTTTATTCATCTTTCTGTTCTTGCATCAAACCACATTGTTTCTTAACCTTACTGTGATATTCCTCACTGCTTACTTCTTTCTGTAAATAAATTTTTTACCTGACATTTCATGCTATAAGTATTCCTAGTTGTTTTATATTTTTATTGCTGTTGTGAATGATTTTTTTTTTCATTTGCAGACTCATTTATTGACATAATTGAAGGGTGTTATTTTTAAAGTATTTACCTCAAATTTGAGGTCTTTATTCTCAATACTCATTGAAGTTGATTTTATAAAGTTTAGTTTGTGGATATCAGATTATAATTATGCAAATAATGAAAGTTTACTTTTTCTTCCCAAGAGTTGTTTCTGGATTGACCAGAAATTGCAGAGTAGCATTGACTAATAATGTTAATAGTAGGCTTTTTTTTTTTTTGGTCACAAGAAAGCTAAAATCATAAGTAAAGAAAAACTAAAATCAACTTTCTTTGAAAACTAAAGTCATGATTGGAAACAAATCATCCTTAATTATCCAAGATTGAATTAACTACTTTGTCAATTTATCATAGATAATTTGCATAAAGATATTTGGAGATGGCTGTTTGTCCAGCATGGGGCAACATCTGATTACCACTCGTTGGTAACTTTAAACTGAAGGGAACCAGACTTTATTTTTTAAACTTGTTTTATTTTAATTTTTATTAGTGAATCTTTTTCATTAGGTTTCAATGTATATATTTCGACCATATTCATTCGCCCTCATAGCCTTACACATACATCCCATTTCCTTCCTCTTGTCTAATAATAGTCTCCCTTCTACTTTCATGTCATCTTTTTAAATTCCACATATTAGGAAGAACATTCCATACTTGTCTTTTCGAATCTGGATTGTTTTGCTTAACATGATGGGTTCCAGTTCCATCCACTTTTCTGCAAATGAAAAATTTCCTTTATATGTATATATGTGTGTGTTTATAGTCACATTTTATTTATCCATTCATCTGGTGATGGGCATCTAGTGGTTTCATGTCTTGGCTGTTGTGAATTGTGCCACAGTAAACATGAGTATGTTAAAGGCATTCCTATAGTATGCTGACTAATTCCTTCAAGTATATACCAGGGAAGTGGTATAGCTGGATCAAACAGTAACTCTATTATTATTTGTTTTTTGAGTAACTTTCATACTGATTTCCATAGTGGCTGTACTAATTTACATTATGACCCTGAGGCCCTGGGTTCAGTCCTCAGCACCAAAAAACCAAAACAACAACAACAACAACAACAGAACAAGACAACCAGATTTTAGATCTAGACCGTAGTTGGGATTAGGAGGGAAGCTACAGGGAAGCTGAGTGAGTTAAGTCTCCAGATTTCCCTACTTCATTTCCTGAGAAAAGAGTTTCTGGCATGGTGGTAGCTGGGATCTCTTTCCAGGAAAACTGTAAGGGAGAGCTAGTGGTGAGCAGCATGCAGAGGCCTTCAGTGAAGAGGAGAGCAGAGGACATTTGAGAAGCTACCTCTGGAAGACAGTGCAGCAGGCATTGTATGTGGGTGACATTAGAGGCCAATGGTAAATGCTGTTCGAGTGGAAGTTCTTGCTTTTTGGACTTTAACTCTGACCTGGTAATGAGGAGTGATTTCTTACCCTAGGAACATCAGAAGGGATTATCTTGACAAACCTTCCCATGCCAACAAAATTCATAATGGACAACGGATCGACTACTGAGCTTCCCTTCACACTGTTCTTATTTATACCATTGTTGCAAAAACCTGAAGCTACAGTTTGTAGATGGGAATACTGTATTGTATTATGATTTTAAGAATCAAGGTTTTTCCTTTCCATATTAATTGCCATTTAGGAGATAGATTTCAAAGCTTTTGATACATAACAAACCACTCCAAAACTTAAAACATCACTGATTTATTTGATTCATAATTCTGCAGGTTGGCAGTTTAGGCTGAGTTTAGCTGAGCAGTTCTTTTGTTCTCAGCTGGTTTCCTCTTGAGTCAACTCTGAGTTAGGTGGCCCTGCTGGGAGTTGGCTGGTTATTGGCCAGGGGGACCTCCATTCTCGTCCAAAAGATGCCTCTTCCTCTAGAAGTGTAGGCTTGTTCTCACGGTGGTAGCAGAAGCAAGGACCTGGACTGCACTGGTACTTGGCTTACATTCTGGTGGCCAAAAGAAACTACTAGACCAACTGATTCAGGGTTAGGGATATGCACTCACCTCTTGATGTTAGCTGCTACAAAGCTATAGTGCAGGGGATATGGACACAAGGAGTATGGAGAACTGGGGCCATGTTTGCCATCAACCTAACACATCTGGGGAAGGAAAGACTCAAAGATGTGCTTAGAACACCATGATATTACCCAGCTTCCTTTTTATCTCAGCCTTTGTATCTTGTATTCTATGTCTTGTATCTATGTCTTTGTATCTTGTATTCTTTTTTTATTTTTTGGTACCGGGGATCAAACTCAGGACCTTGTGCTTGCCAGGGAGACACAGTGCCACTGAGCTACATCCCTGGCCCTTTGTATTATTTTTTAATTTTTGGTTGCTTGTGTATCATTATTTGAAACCATGCCATAAATAAGTTTTCTAAAATTATATTTTGGTTGCTTATTACATCTTATTCAGATATATCTTCTCTGCATTGTCAAGGTGTAATTTCTTCATGTTTGGGGTATTTTTCCTCATAGAGTTCACCTTGGTTTTTGCTTTTTCTATGGATGTTCTTGTTATTTGCCATAGGGTATGTGGATGCTTCTTGCTGTCCACATAGGTGTGAATGTCTTCTCTAACCTGCATCAGATCAGTTGTCATACTGTTCCAGTGACTGAGAGGCAGCCATCAAGTGTGGCTTTGCTGAACTAAGCTAGGTTCATATGCTACCTTCCCACTTGTGCCTGGTTTGAGGGCACTTTTTAAAAAGGTGAAATATATGGAAAACCATATTTCCTAACATGCACTCCCTGTAAAGTTGCCCCTGTATTTCTCCCTCTCTGTAGAGCTTTCATGTAGACATTTTATCTTCTAGGATGCAGAGAACCATGTTCAGTGCCCCTGACCTCTGTAATATCATTTACTGGGATTATATTTAAATGGAAGATGAAGAAGGGTGCCACCAGAGAGGTTGCAATTGAGTTACCTGACTCTGACTACCTCATAAACCTATCTTTCTACTGTTTAAGTGTTGTGCCTACTAAACTGCAGGCAGAAAAAGGGAGCAGGTCAGTCTCTATCCCAGCAGCAGAATTACTGTGTTTCCCAGAGCAAAGCAGTCATTTGCATGGTACGTAACAATTAGAAAACTGCACCCACCATGAACTTGGTTTTAGATCTTCTTTCCAGAACTTTCAGATAGTGAAATTATCTGAGGTTTTTCTTCAGGGGGGAACTTCATTTTGGTAGAGTTTCTTGTCTTTTTCTGAGCTTTTTTATGGATTGCTGTAAGAAATGTGGAAAGGCTACAAGGGGGGACTCTGTTTAGATGCTTTCTTAAACTGAGCGTGAAGTACATGTAATTAATGCATTTTCCACTTTTATTAATCAAAAGGATGTAATGAATATACAAGAAAAACTGTAGCAGCTGCAAATAGCAGTTTTTTGTTTTTGGTATTGGAGATTGAACTCAGGACCTTGCGCTTGCAAGGCAGGCTGCGGCACCACTGAGCTAAATCCCCAGCCTGCAAGCAACAGTTTCTGAAATGCTGAGATCTGCTGCCTCTTTGGCTTCTGCAACATTGTTACAAGGTGAATAAATGCACCGTTCTATCATAATCTTTATAGTTATATATATTTCTCAGTCCTCTAATATTACTGTCAAAATCTGCTCTTGGGAAGCCACAGTTCTAGCAGTTTGCCTTTCTCTCTGGTCCTCTCTTGGGGATCGGTGGTTTGGACAGGAGACACGTTACCGGCAAGGAGACTCAGGGACCAGGAAGAGGGCTCCACAGTTCTCCAGGCCAGCTTGGAGTAACCGACCACAGGGCTAACTGTTGATTCTTTGGAGAAACTGTAGTTTCTTCCAAAGATGCTAGTTTTGTTTTTCATCGTCTTATCTCTGGCAGACATTTCTGGATGGTAGTTTAAGATCTAATGGTACAATTGCAACCTCAGAGAATCTATCTCATCGGAAAGTAACTAGAATTTCTGCCACAGCAGAAGTACACTTTGCTATTCACTGTTCACTACTTGATTAATATTTCTGTAATCTCTTATAGGGCTTAAATGACATTCACCCTTTTTCTTTAAACATGACTTGATTTAAACACCTCCTGAACTCTTACCACTGAAGCTCATTAATTTGGTTTATAGAACAATTGTCTATCACCTGTTCTTCTCAATTAAGTGTTTACCTGAATGCATTGTGACAGTATTTAATTAATTTCACTATAGTAGTAGTAGTAGTAGTGGTGGCAGCAACAGCAACATCTGTATTTTCAATTCCCATATAATTCAGAGACTCCTGGTTAGGGAAAATCAGAAACTCATTTTAACCAGGTCAGTGCTCTTAAACTGAGCTCCCTGGGGACATCTGCAGGCTATTGTATAAAGGTGCACTGCTTCTACTAATAATGTACAGTAGTAATCTTTTTCCAGTCCGTGGAAAAGTAATTTTTGGTCTTTTTCAACCTTTTCACTTACTAGTTGTTTGTCTGATAGAAAACAGACAAGAAAAAAAGTAATAGTCATGTTTAGTTCGTGTTCTTACTTTTTCTTTGGAACATAGTTATGATTATATTTACATTACCTAATGTAACTGTGCCTTGTGTTAATTAATCTAGATTTTCTACTGAAATTAAGATTTGCCACAGTGTTGCACAGAGAGCACTGTGACTTCCAAAAGCTGTGCTATTTGAATGGTTTGAGAATTGTTGTACCTAGCATAATTGTAAAGTACTAGAGGGCAAAGACTTGTCATCTTCCTCGTCACACATATGACCAGAAGATTACAGACTTTTGACTAGAAAGAAACATGAGGAAAATTGAGTTCAATATTTTTGAATAATATTTTGGGGTGTTTTCTGGGTGGCCTGGTCGAAGGTGAGCATAGCCAGAGGAATGAAGATGGATGTAACTACTGTAAACAATATTGTCAGTTCAGGTCATAGTGTGCATTTGATTAAAAGCCCCCCAAACGCTTCCGTTAGGATTCAAATTAGAATTTCTCTCCTTTCAGTTTGACAAGTTAATTTTGAAATGATAAAATTTAATTCCTATACCATAACCATTAGAGTTTCGGCTAGTAATTCAGTAAGTAGACTCATGAAGCGGTCATAGTCATGAGCTACCAGTTACAGGGCCATAGTGACAGCCTAACCAGGGAGGACTAGACTTCGCTGGACAAAGAATCATGCAAGACCCGTGGCTGGGTGTTACTGGGTGGGGACTGGAGAAGGGCAGGTAAAGTGGACTCAGATGGACTTTGACCTTAGCAAGTTTAATGGAGTTAACAGTTGAAGGAGTACAGATATCATGAGAATTCCAAAAAAAGAGTATTTTCAGCTGGGAAAATCTGGAGGAGTTGGCATCATTTGAGTTAGCAAGTTTTGAATAGGCACAGTGAGGTATGGAACATTCTACATCAAGGGAGAAAAGACATGACCCCAAACCCTGGCTCCCAAGTGATTGCTGAATGTCTGAGTGAATGACTGGAGTTGGGCAGCATTTGTTCTTCCAGGGACTTCTTCGGTGTGATGGATGAGTGGCTCCTATGTGGTGGCAGGTCTATACTGGGAACAGAGCGAGATGGCCCTTGTGGAACTATAGTTTAATAAAGACATAAACCTGGAAAAACTCATGAGTATATGAATTCAGAGTGAGGATCGTTAGATGAGAGAGTAACTTGGGTGAAGAGATGAGATGATTGGCTTGGGCAGGCAACCACTGAGGAAAAAGAATGTGAGCTAAATGTGCACAATTTACCCTGTTTGAGTCTTTATCATTGTTGTTATTCCATTTAATTTGGCCACATTTACTCCCCCTGAGAACACAACCAGTGAAACTTCTCTCTTCTGTCAGTATTTGCTTTATCCATTGCTGAATTATTTGCCTGTTGTTAAATTGACCATGTTTTCTTGTTTTGCAGAAACCAAAGCTGAAAGATTGGCATCCTCCGGGTGGCTTTATCCTGGGATTGTGGGCACTCATTATCATGGTTTTTTTTAAAACATATGGAATCAAGCATATGAAGTTTATTTTTTAGACTCCAGGATGTCTGAAGAAGAATATATGGAAGATTTTGACCTTGGATAAAAATTCATGTTTTTACAAATACTTTACTCTCATGTAAGTTGGAAAAAAGTATAAGGAAATTAAATTTTAATAAACTATTGAGTTTATACCTGCCTTAAGTAAAAATAATTGTTAATTGCAAGTGCTTACTGGCCACTAAATATATTTCAGGTTTTCATTTTGTGTGTTATGAAAAAATGGAATAAAGAGACCTGGATATAGTGATTGCTTATTTTTGAAAATAGCCATTTCCTCTTCTTTTCATTTGCAAAAGAAAAAACTTGTGAAAACATTAATTTCTCACTGAAAGAGGTAACTTCTGTTGGTAATTTTGTGTATATCCTCCCAATATTTTTATTTATTTATGTACATATTTTCCTCAAAATGGAGACCATGTAGAATATAACATTTTATGACCTCTCTTTTCATTTTATATTATCAACCTTTTCCCTCTCCTTGGGTACTTTTCAAGAATATGATATAAATGATTGCGGAGTAACCACTGTATTAATATATAATAATTTGTTTGATAGTCTTCTATTGTTTGGCCACATACCTTGTTTTCAATGTTTTCTTTTGGTTCATTCTCTTAATATATTTTTATATTTCTGTCAGTCTCTCCTGGAATTCTGCAGCTTTAAATATAAGTAAAGATAAAAAATTGTGTCTTAATTGATGATACCAACAGTTTCAAGGACTTTATTTGGTGTCAGTTTATCTGGAAAGTGTTAGGTCATTGAGAATTTCTCATATTGATGGCTCAAAGAAACTCACTGTGTTATTTTTTATTTCCAACCATTCTGTGATCCACTAGAATCGATCACTTCCTCTTCAGTTTTCACCTTGAAAGAGAGAGCCGTTAAGGACTTTATTACATTCTGTTTAAGATACACTTTGCCCACAGGCTGCACCTACACTTTCCCTGAGCACAGTCCCATAAAGTGGATGGCCTGCATGGCACTGCCTTCATGTGTGTCTGAGGAGAATTCATATAAGGCAGTAAGTGTGCTCCTGGTCTTTGGCAACACGCAAGAGCTTTTACCTGTCATGGATTTTTTCAGCCTACCATCCATCTTCACATCTTTCTCATGACTGGAAATAGTACTGAGATTGTTCTTTGCGATCAATCCAGGTATTGTTTCTTTTTGGATGTTTATGTTTAAGTTAGGGAAATGCCTGCAAACTCAGTATTTATGTCTCAGAGGACACCCTCATGTATTTATCCAAAACTTGTGTGTTCATTTTTTTTTATTGGAAAGATCTGTTTTATAATTGTAGGTAACATTAAGAAGTTAACTCTCTGCAGTAAAACCTCTTGAAGTTACTATCCCTTAGGATTTGTTCACCTTTATCATGTAAAACGTCCTTTAGTTACATGCAAAATTACCATACTTTCATAGGCAAAGCATTGACTTGTGTTATCTCCCCAGTTAAAAACAAATGATTTTGAGGGTTTTGGCCAGCTGTGTGTTTATTTTAATTGATCTTTCTATTGGTGCACAATGTTAATGAAGAAGGAAATTTTTATCTAGTACATAGAAAGGAAGGAAAATAATGTAAAATTTGAGTAGCCTTACATAGTAGTGCTAAGAGACAAAGAAGTTTGACCCCGTCACCCTCCAGGCACTCGCACAAGGTCATGAACATGATGGTGGGGTGGAGCTATTTAGAGTGGCAGAGGAATTATGTTTGTTCCTGAGCCAAAGTAATTTAGTTTGAATATAATGAAACGTACCCTAATGGTAAAAGACTGCTGCAAAGTAAAAAGATTCCTCTTCTGAGGTTGTGTAAGGTGCCCTTCTTAGTTAAAACCAAACTGGGAAAAGTAATACTGTATATAATGTACAGGATTAATTTTGCCTAGACAGAGTTTCAAAGGGCAATTATTTTTTCTCTTTCACTATTGAATTTTCAGAATATAGTTAAAATGCTCAAAATATATTAAAGTTTAGCTTCTAACCATAATCTTTTTTACAGAAAGTATATTCTGCCTCAATAATAAGTAAATCTTCTGCATGTATAAATGAGTATATTTAGAAAATCTTTAAGTATAATTAAATGGCCCAGACTTTTGATGATAATATAAAAGCACATTGTTAAATATATTCTACTTAAGTCACAAGGAGTTGAACAATGAAAAGTATTTTTTGTGTGTTTTTTCTTACGGTAGTGTGATGAGAATGAGATGAGATAATGTTATAACTAAACATTTTGGAAATTGTAAATATATGGTGACATTGTTCTCTTTTCTGCCTAGGAAAATTCCAAGGGGGGAGTTAATGGTGACAGTGTTCCTCTCCTGTTGCACTAGCTTACCTTTTTAAATGACTCAGTGTGAGTCTTGTTCTCGTGGGCGCTCGTGTTCTCCTCCCCCCTAGTGTCCTTCAGGGAGAAAAGGGATGGAGATAAGTGGATCCCAGCAGACATTTCTGACATCGCAGGAAGGGCCAGGGTATAATGATGCCATGCTGCAAAGGCAGCCTGGGTGAGAGAAAGAAACTAAATGATGTGGATTTCAAAATTACAAAAGACAATAGATTTGCAGTTTGTGAAAGGAAAAGTGGATTTTAGATATAACACTGATTGAATCGGATCAGAAAAATTAGAATTAAGTGAAAAAATAATGCATGCATGTATGGTTTCAATTCTTATGTATTCTCAGCTAGTCAAAAGGGATGACTCCCATAACAAGCGTAACTCAGGTTGTTTCTGCTTACTGAGTATTTTCTCCGGTGGTATACATTGTTAGCATTTCTTCCATTATGTATGTTATAGAGCAGAGTTACACTCACTGTGGGAATTATCATTTGAAATTTTGACTAATGAATCTTTACAACAAATGTTGCATTAACATAGAACCTTTTTCAGTTGATTTTACCAAAATTAAGCCCATTGTAGCAGGTAATGTTTTAACTTGTGAAAGAAATAATTTGTAAACATACCACAAGGTATAGCTATGAAATGATGAGATCAGTGTCCATTTTTGCTGTATAGCGTCAGCCTCATTACTTCATTGCTACATTTCAAACCCAAGGGCACTTAACACACACAAGTAAAATTGTGTCCAGCATTGTGATTCTGCTGCTGCCTAACCTCTGTCCTCGGGTACCTGCTGCTTAAACAAGAAGGTCTTTCAGTCCTTGGATGTTACACACTGGTTGTAACTAGCATTTTTTTCTTTTGGTGCAAAAATTTTGCTATTTTGGAAAAGTGCTCTAAAATATTTTGTCTAACTGTGTGGACTGTAGAATAATGAGATTGATACAAATGAAAGTGTGACCCAGAAACGTAATTAAAAATTGACTTATTCCAAACATGGGCTGTTGGTTCTTTCATTCTTGTCTCATCAGTGTTGCTTGCTATCTCAGCGACTTGAGAGGACTTTCACATTTGGCTGAGGTTCACCCTGTCCTATGGTTGACCATGCAGGAGTGATCTGAAGGTGGAAGTTCTGGCTGTACCAGAGTTTTAGTGATAACTCATGAGCAATGGAGTACACTTTCTTAGCAGTCATTAAATAAGGTCTAAGGTAGACAGCATATCACCCAGTGCCAACTATATAAGAAAGGTCAGTGATTTGTTGTTTGCTGAGCAGTACTCTACTTGTCTTGTTTTTAATCTCCATTCAGCTCAGAGGCTGCTCACTCTTCAAAGAAACATCAGCTTTAGCCAGACATGGAGTGTGCACCTGTAGTCCCACTGCTTGGGAGGCTGAAGCAGGAGTGTCACTTCGGCAGCATATTGAGACTCATCTTAAAAAAGAAAAAGAACATTAGCTAGGCACAGGGCTTTTTTCCCCCCATATCCTTTTAACCTTGTCTGACAATTTCAGTCCACAGACTCTTGCCTCTTTTCTGTTTGTTGGTCTTGTTTTCTTTCCTATTTTAGGCAGGTTGAGATTTTCCTTGTTTTCCCCTTTGTCTTAGTTTTCTAGTGCCTTGTCTCTACATGTTGTAAACACATTTGGCATGTTTTAATGGACACTGTATCCTCTCTCCCAGGTCCTAGACATGAGGTCAATAATCCAGTACTTTAGGACAGTGGATACTGCATTTCCAAAAGACATCTCCTTCCCCAACTCCATGTTAGGACATTTTTAGTCTCAAATGATAAAAGCTCAACTAGAACAAGTGTAGGCTAAGAGAGGAATTTTCTGGAGGGATCTTAAAATATCGCATACCTGGATTCTCTTTTTCCTACTTTTATTCTTCCTGGAAACTGGCTTTCTCAGAGTGATAACTATAAAACCCCATATCCTGTGTTTCTATTACAAGAGAGTGCAAAATTACTCTTATTTAACTCCAATTCTAAAAGTCCTGTGAAAGAATTGATTAATTTTATATACATATTATTGTTTAAATCTAAAATATTCCCTAAAGTCCAGCTCATAGGCTTTTGGGAAGTGATTGGCTCATGAGCACATAAACCTCATCCATAGATTAAGCCAGTGTTGAGTTTGTAGCTGAATAGGTTCTTGGACCTGAAGCCTAGTTGAAAGGGGTAGGTCATGAAGGTGTGACCTTGGAGGCCATCTTCACACTAGGCCCTTCTTGTCTGCTTTCTTACCCTCTGCTTCCTGGTTTCCATGCAGTGAGCAGCTTTACTCTACTGTGCCCTCTCCACCATGATGTTTTGCCTCCTGGACAAAAGCAATGGAGCCAGCTAACCATGGACTGAAACCCCTAAAACCATGAGCCAAAATGAATCTTTCCTCCTGTATTTGTTTAGGGTTAGGTGTTTTGTCACAAGGACAAAAAGCTGACCAACAGAAAACTGATTCCAGGAGTGGGGTTGTTGTGACTATACCTGACATTGAGGTTCAGAAGCCTTTGGAACTGGTGGAGTTTGGAAAGGTTTGGAGATATGGACCAGACAAGCCCTGTAATGCTACAAGCAGAATTTAATGGGCCATTCTGATGGGATCCCAGAAGACCAGAATGCTTGTAGGAATGTGGACAGTAAAGGCTGCCCATGAGGTTTCACATGGGAACAAGGGCTCTTTTGGAATTAGACTAGAGGCTGTTACCTTCTGGAAAAGAATTTTTCTAAATTTTCCTCATGCCCTGAGCCTTTGTGGGAGGCTGCGTTTAAAGTTGTCACACTAATTAGTGAAGGAAATTTCAAAACAGCATGACATTCAGGGTGTGGCATGAGTATTGCTGTTTTTTTAGCAAGATTTACAATGAGAGTTGGGGGCAAAGAGCAGAGGAGAAAGATTTAGGAACTTAGAGTTTGGCCAAAAAAGAAGTCTGTGTAAAGTTTGGGCAAAGAAGATGTGGTTGCTAAAGAAATTAGCAACAGCTAGGTGTGGTGGCACATGCCTGCAATCCCAGCACTTGGAAGGCTGAAACAGAAGGATCGCTGGGAGTTTAAGGCCAGCTTGGGCTACATAACTGAGATCAAGGCCAGCCTGGATGACATAGCAAGACCCTGTCTCAAAAAACTAACCAAACAAAAATTAGCACCATTGAAAAAGAAGCCAGATACTTTACACTGGGACAATAAGAAAGATGTCTTAAGGGCATCTCAGGAATTGGCCAGACCTCACCTGTCACAGGCTTAAGGGATAAAAATGGAAACTGAGCCTGTAATCGCAGCTCTCAGGAGGCTGAGGTAGGAGGATTGATGGAAGTTCAAAGCCAGCCTGAACTACATATGACACCATGTCACACACACATACACACACTGTACACTCCTTTGAGAGCCTTTGCCTTGAGAAAAGAACAAAGATGTGGAGAGGTGTTCCCACAGGGTTGTCTAGGAAGTCTTCACTGTACTTAGCCATTCAGACACTTGGAAGCCTCTGTAGCCAAGGTCCAAGTGGGCCCAGCTCCTGTTCCATTAGCAGCAGACCTTGGTGTTCACATGGTGCTGGTTTTACAGGCATGCAGAATGTGAGTTAGGAGGTCATGGAAGTTTTCGCTGAGATTTCAAAGGAAGTCCTAGAAGGACAGACAATATGTAACAGGGCTGGAGTCCCTGTGGCTAGCCCCTGAGAAAGTGATATGTGAAACTAAAGTGAAACTGAAGCTGCAGTGGAGACCCCAAAAGTTAGAGATGTCCAGAATATGAAACATCAGTTAAAGGAGCCATGGGCAGTGAGAAAAGTCCACCCAAGAGAGATACATGTGGGCTGCTGTCAGCATGGCCACAGGGCATGGAACTCCCATCATCCTATCACTTGTCCTGGGTTCCTGACATGGAGCTACTATATGGGATTTAATATTTGCCCTATGGACTTCAGGCTTGTTTGCTTCATATGCCTCCTTTCTGTGTCCCCATTGCTCCCTTTTGAAATGAAAATATTTACCCTGTGCCATTGTATCTTGGGAGTAACTTGTTTTTAATTTTTATGGGGGCTCACAGCTAAGAGTTGCCTTAGGGTTCAGAGCAGATTTTGGACTTGGACTTTTGAGCAATGTTGAAAGTATTAAGACTTTGGTAATTCTTGGAGATGAATTAGATGTATTTTGCATAATGAAGTGTACATGACCCTTTGTGGACCAGGTGTGGAATGTTATGGTGTGCATCTAAAATGTCCCCCAAAAGCCAGCTGTTGGTCTATTTGGGATAGGAAAAATATAACTCCTGACCTGTTAGATGTCAAATGTGCTGAGTTCATGGTCTCACAATATTGAGGAATGAAACTATGAATCAAAGGAGAAGTTAGGAGAGTTTTATTGGGGATAAGGAAAGAAGAATAGCTCCTGGGTTTCCAGGAGGGATCCAAGTGGGTGGCCACCAAGGCCCCTTGTCAGTGGTAATTTGTACAGCAAAATCACAACATGGGTACAATGTGGCTCAAACTGCAATCAACATGTAGGATTATAAGTATAGCCACTTAGCTAATATAATTCCAAAAGGAAAATGAGTCATATAGTAAAGATATATGGAAAGAACAAAGGCATCTTTGGGGAAGGGAGAGGAGTATGGATCCAGGAGTTCAGAGCATCCACCTATGTGCCTGATGCCTATCTGGGCCCACTAGACCAGGTGGTACTAATTACTGTATAACTGCACGTTGCTGTGCATCACTAGGGAGGCTTGCAGGCCTGGCTATTGGTTTTCCATCCCAGGGCCTGGTTCTCTTCAGATTTTCCTCCAGTGATAATTCTGATGTCTTAATTTTTTTGTGCCGACTTTCTTAAGGGCCCAATACCTCTCTGACTGCATATTAATTTCTATTTAACATAGCTATCTATAATAATTGGATAACAAGACCACTGACATCACTGATGGATTAACCCATGGATGAGTTTATAGCTCAGTGGATGTCAGAATTTGGAGATAGTTGAAGGAAGCAGGCCATGGAACTATGACCTTGAGGACTGTATCTTATCCTCAGCCCCTTCCTCTCAGCTCTTTCAACCTCTCTGCTTCCTGGTTGCTCTGAGGTGAGCAGCTTTGCTTTACCATGGCCTCTCCACCATGATGTTCTTCCTCACCTCTGGCCAAAAGCAATGGAGCCAGCCAGCCATGGACTGAAATCTCTGAAACCATGAGCCCAAATAAACCTTTCCTCCTTTGTTTATATTGGGTATTTTGCCACAGTTATGAAATGCTGACTAATATGACAGGAATTCACCTAGCTAGAGGAATGGTAGACCTCTCAGGTAGAATACCTGTTAATGCTCCTTCCAGAGAAGGGCAGTATCATAAGAGCCATGCTGTTACCCTTATTTCTACTAATTTGGCATTAATTTGGCCCTGCAGATCACGGGACCTAAAACATCATTCTGGAACTCCATAACAATCAGAATGTGAGGCCCCATCTCAGACCTCCTGAACCAGAATCTGCATTTTACAAGATCTCCAGGTGATTTGTATGCACTTGAAAGTAGGAGTATTCTTCTACATCTTCCTAAACAGCTTATTTTATCTCCTACAAAGAGATTGTAAGAGTACCAACAAACAGCCATGGTAGCATACTTTTTTAGGTTAATCAACTCTGACATTAATACTGACTTCTACTCTGACCTATCAAGACTGCATCACTCTCATCACCCCCCTTTTCAAAATGTAACAAATGCTTAAAACAGGGATCTAATTAGCATTTACTGTGTGGAATCCAAACTTCTCTCCCTTTGAAATGGGCTGGCCTTAGTGGCTAAATTCTAATGAATAGAATGTAAAAAAATAATACTGCATGATTTCAGAGACTTGGCATAGCATCTTCCTTGCTCTTTCTTGAGACACTTGCTCTCAGAAGCCAGGCACCATCCGTTGAAGAAGTGCAAGCCACATGGAGGAGCCACACATGTTCATTCTGGAGGACAGTACAAACCAAGCCCCAGCCAAACGCCAACATCCACCTGCAGAGATGTGAGGGACAGAGCCCAAGTGAGACCCACCTTGTTGATCCCCAGAACCCTGACACAATAGTAATTAAAAATACATTGTTTTAGAGTAGTTGTTTTACAGCAATAGTTACTGAAATACAGTGTTAATGTATGGCCCACTCTAGTAGACAGGTATGAAGGGTACAAAATATGATTTGTTCTTAAAGAGTAACACATTGATTCCAGAAGGGCACACGAAAAACTACCTAGCAGAAAATAACAGGTACCATTTAAGAGATATATGAATTTAAAGAGAAACTTTTATTTTTAGTTGCTATATAGATGCATTATTGTTTTAGTTATTGTCAGCTAAAGGGACAGAACACTGCAAGGAGGAAGTGACATTTGACTGAGTCAGTTTAAAGACAGATTAGATTTCTCTGTTCCTTCCCTTTTCCATTTACCACTACTGCTCTTTCAAAATTGTATATTTTCTTGTCTTCCTTTCTACCAGTTCATTTCTTTCTCCTATCAAAAGGCTTTGCTTTGTAATATGAAAATTAGGTTGGGAGAATGTAGCCAGTTCAACTTCCTGCTCTACCTTCTACAAATTTTCTCCCTTCCCACTCCTACCTCCACTCCTTCACACTCAGAGATTGAGATAGTTATCTTTCCACTTTGAATTGTTGATCCCATCCCTTCTTTTGGGATCTTATCATCTTTCATCTCTTCCTTCCATTTCTTGGTGCATAGAAGTGCTTTCCCCTTATATTGTATACATAAGATGTTCAAGTCTTCCCCATCTTAAAATTTCTTCTCAAAATCATATGTTCTCCTTGAAATGATTTGCAGAGGTTTTGTCTACATCATTTTCAAGCTATTATTTTGAGTGAGTGGGCTCCATTCACTGACTTGGCTTCCTTGTATGGTTCCTTGAGAACCCTTTGTCACCTGGCTTCGGCCCGCCCCTCCCATTCCTCTGACACTGTTCTCTAAACTGCTATCAGTGACCTCCTCATTGCCAAATCCAATGGGATCTTCTCCTGCATCCTTATAATTTCTCCCTAATAAATCTCACTTTTAGAAATGTTTCCACCTCTGCCCTCACCGTACTGCCCCCTTCCCAGGGTTTCTACACTTAGCTGCTCCTTTTCACTCTGTTCTGAGTGCTTCTCTTCTGCAACCCACTCCAGGTGTTCTGCAGTGTTCTCTCCCAAACTCTTGCAATTCTCTGCCGCTTGGATATTTTCATCCCCATCTGTGTTTTCCACTTTCACCTCATTGGTAGCCTAACTTCTATATCCGGGTATCTATACTGGTGCCGGAAGAACCCCCTTTCTGAAACTTGAACGGCCCCCAGAAATCTCAAACCCAAGACTGAACTTATCTTTTCTCTTGTGGCTCAGCTCTTCCTTCTCTGTTTTCTATTCCAAATGCTCTTTGTGTGATCACAGATTGTGAAGTATGTGTCCCATGTAGTCCCCACCAAAGAGCATTCACAGTGATAGAGGTTCTTTCCAGAGGGACAAAATGATGTCCTTGGTAGGTGTCACCCCAGCCACTACAGTGCTTGCTCAATGGGCTCCTGCAGAAAGCAGTCATGGTGTCAGGGATGGAGAACATGAGTGGACTTAGCAGCTCAGATGTTTCCTTGCCAGCTTTGTCCTGGCTAATGCTACTGCTCAGTTCCTAATCTACCACCCACAGAGACCTCCACTGAAACTCTGCCACCAACTGGGTTGGGTCCTCCATTCTCCAAGTGGCCAGTCAGCCAGCTTGAGGTAGGGTGATTATATTGGTCTCTTTCATCACAAAATGGACAGAAATTCATCCTTATTAAATAAGCCTGTTCTGGGTGTGAGTTTGCAGTCCCTGGTTTAAAGTATCTCTCAGCATCATCTGTGGAGTCGGAGAGATCTTTCTTGCCATCATGGCCTTCTGTTTAGCACTCACTCTGATCAAGGACCTAATTTCACAGCACCAGAAGTGCAGCGATTAATTTAAGCCCATGGAATTACCCAGCTGTACCATTTACCCCAGAACACGGAAGTGGCTGGCCTAGTTGGACAGGTTTATGAAGACTCAATTATGCCAGCAGTTGGGATACAACATTGTGAAAGGAGACAGTTCTCTTTTACAGGGTGCAGGATGTGTGGGCTTAGCATCAGAGAGGCCATTTCCCCATAGCTTGATGCATAGTTCTAGGAACATGGAGACATGAGTGCATTCTCTCCTCACTACATCCAAAATCAATTCACAGAGTGTTTGTTTCTTGTACCTGACAACTTGAGCTTTGCTAACTTGAAGTCAGTTCCCATGGAGGAATGCCTTCATCAGGGGTCACAGTAATGATTCACTGAATTGAAAGAGAAAATTGCCAGTTGGTCATTTGAGGTTGTTTTTATTGCTAACCCTATAGGGCCAAAATAAGGAGTTACTCTACTGGCTGGTGTGATTCACTCCAGGTATCAAAGATAAACTGAATAGTTGCTACACACTGAGGACAAGGGGGATTATGTGGAATCCAGGGGGTATTCTGGGAGTGTTATTTAGCAGTTCTATGACTAATGATTAAAATTAGTTTAAAATTTGAAGCTGGGCGTGGTGGCATATACTTGTAATCCCAGCACTCAGGAGGTTGGGTTAGGAGCATTGCAGGTTTCTGGGCCAGCTGAACAACTTAGTGAAACCCTACCTTAGATAGATAAATAGATAGATAGATAGATAGATAGATAGATAGATAGATAGATAGGTCTCTGGATGTAGCTCAGGGAGAGGCCCTGGGTTCAGTCCCCAGTACTGCAAAAGACAAAAATAGAACCATAACAACCAAAAAAAGCAGGGCAATTGAGGACTCATCCTTCTAAATAGAAGTTAATATCTCAGCCAGATAGAGAATTAACCAAATGATCTTCTGGCCAATGGCAGGAGAAATAGGAGGCAGAGCTATCAGGTATGATCTCGAAACAGCTACTAAAATGAGGACTGTGGTAGCTTTGCATGTCTTCTTTGCCTGTTATATATTTATGTGCATATTCTATACACTTCTCTTTTCCATTTTTATCATTTATTAATTTTTTATTAGTATATGTTTGTGAGGCATGATAAATACATTCATGTATTTGTGGGGGACTGGTACATACACATGTCGCATCTTAGTCTTTCTTATGTCCCTTTCCCTCTCTATCTCCCTCCATCCGTAGAGCCCCTTCTCATCTTCACAAAGTCTATCTCCCTGTTTCCTATCATCCATCTTTTATTTTGTTCTTCAAATTATTTATACTTTGGGTTTCTCACACAAAACAGATGATGTGATATTTAACCTTTCTGTGCCTCATTTATTTCACTTAACATTATGGACTTAACATGCATCTGTTTTTCTACAGATGATTCTAGTTTATCCTTCTCTGTGGCAAAGTAGTACTCCGTTGTGTATAAATACCACATTTTCTTTATTTATTCATCTGTTAGCGAGCATATAGGCCTCTTCCAGGATTTAGCTATGATGAGTGTGCTGCTGTGAACATGGGTATATACACATCACTGAACTATGATGTCTTTAACTCTCTTGGGAAGATACCCAGAAGAGGTATACCTGGGTCAAATGGAATTTCTACTTTTAGTTTTTTGAGGAATTTCCATACTTATTCCCATCATGGGTGTACTAGTTTACACTCTCACTGTCAGTGTAGAAGTGTTCTGTTTTTCTCACATCCTCACCAGGATTTGTTGTTTTTTTAATTCTTTTTTTTGGTACCGACGATCGAACTCAGGACCTTGCACTTGTGAGGCAGGCATGGTGCCACTGAGCTAAATCCCCAACCTCTTTTTGATTCTTGATGATGGCCGTCCTTTCTGGGGTGAGATGAAATCTCAGTTTCGTTTTGCCTTCTCTAAGGCAAAAGATGTAGAACATTTTTTCATTTACTTATTGCCCATTTGTTTTTTTGTTTTATTTTATTTTTTTGTTTTTGTTTTTTGGTACCGGGGATCAAACTCCGGACCTTGCGCTTGTGAGGCAGTTGGCAGAATCCCTGGCCCATTTGTATTTCTTTTGTGAAGTGTCTATTCATTTCAATTGCCCATTTATGGATTGGGTCTTTTATTTGGGGGGCTAAATTCTTTTGAGTTCTTTATAAATTCTAGAAATTAGTCTTCTATTCAAGGAATAGCTGGAAAAACATTTTCCCCATGCTGTAGGTTGTTTCTATACTGCTGTGTTGGTTGTTTCCTTTGCTGGACAGATGCCTTTTATAATCCCATTTGTTGGTTGTTGGTGTTATTTCTTATGCAATTGATGTTCTGTTCAGAAAGTCATTGCCTATGTCTTCAAGAATTTTATCTATTTTTTTCCAACAGATTAAATAGATCTGTTTTTATATCTAAGTGTTTTTATTTTTATACAAGTATGTGGTGCTTAACCCTACAATATAATCTTTAGGTTAGCAAATATTCAGTGGAGCTAGGATGAAATTGAGGGGTAACCAACAGAACCAAAAACGGCTACAATGATTTTTTGGACTCTACATCTCTTTATTTTGATGAAAGGTGAGGATTTATTCACTTCTAATAAGAATACTGATATCTTGTTAGATGGAAATATAGTTTTTTCATTGTGCTGATGTTAAATATGTGAAAAAGGATAACTGAGGAAGCTAAAGGGGTGTGTTGTTCAGTTTTCAGTCCATTGTCTTTCACCTCCAGATGTTCTTGTTACTGTCCTTTGTGAACTCAACCCGTTAACAATTTCATCATGCCTCCGAGACCTTCTCTGCCTATCTCGGAGCCAAGCTGTGCTCTCTCTAATTATATCTGGGTCTCAGCTCTGAGAGAAGTGATCTCTTCCTTGGGTGCTCTATCTCAGTCCTAGGAGTGAGGGATTCTCTTAATGCCTGCCTTTCCTCTATTTTGTGAGTTCTCTCACCAGCAAATTACCCCATTATACTAAGAATTCCTTGGTCAAATTACTAGTTGATTTTTGTCTCCTGATTGGTCCTTGACTGAAACACCCATCCTAGAAACTGGAAGGCATGAGGTGGTGAAATTCTCGGCTATGGTTGTTTACCTTGTTCAGATCATGTCTCTGGGTTGCAGGAACAGCCCTGTTTTCATCAAAAGAGACCAACAAAGGGCTAGAGGCCATTTCTTATCACCTCCCCTGAATTCTGGAGGCATCAAGATGAAAAGAGCCCAGCCTTGGGCAGAACGATGGTGGTTGGAGCTGGCAGAGGACCTCAGACCTATTGTGTATGAGGAAACCCCCAGAAAGAGCTCACTGATTGTGCTTTCAAACCCTGAACCCTTTTGACTCTAGGCAGTGCCTCTTTTCTCTTCATATAAATAGAAAGAAATGGAAGGATTCAGGCAATAGGAGAAGCCACCTGTATCCCTGCCAAGAAGAGAGATGGATCCAATGAGGGAGGATAAACAAGTTAAGGGCAGTATGGTGTAGAGAATGCTCTAGCTCAAAGATGCTTACAAATGAAGGTGGCTGAACAATGTGCTAGGGGACTGAGCTTTGGATTTCTCTTGTTTGTCAGTCTGATAAATGGACACTATACAGAACAGAATAATTAAAATTACAAATAAGAAAATATTCTTAAAAAGCAGTAAGATCAAAAATAGGGGAGAAAAATGAGGCTGAATAAGAGAAGTGAAATGAAAGGAGTAAAAATAACACTTCAAATGGATTAAAAAACAAAACCAGAAGCTCAGAAATTACAGAGAATAGGGGAAATGTGACAAAGGAATTAACAATTTAAATATTAAAATCAAATGCTTAGAATTTCAAGAATATGATTGTGAATAAAGCTAAAATAGTAAAGGAAATAAAAATGTTTTAGAAGGAAAAATTAAATGAAACAAAGAATAAGCTAGGTAGCTAAAACATTTTAAAGGAATATTTAAAATAAGCTAAAACTAGTCAAAGGAGTACAACATTCTCTAAGTATTAAACATTTAGAGAACCAAAAAACTAACAATGAATATAGAAGACAAGAGATGAACAATTTGAAACATATGAAGTGCAAACTTTTTAAATAAAAAGCAAGTTACCTGTGATTCAAAGACATCTAGCTTTAAAAAAAAACAACTATTATTTTCCAGATAACAAAGTAGCCTCAAATTCTAGTAGATCATCACTATACCTTTGATTCCCAGGTTCTTTGCAAAGCATCCTACATGGTTCCTTTAGTCCAAAGCCAAAGTGGCAAGCAGTTCGAAATATGTTGCTGTTTCAAGTTCCCCTTTCTCCCAAGACTTCTGTTTTCTGTCTATGTGGCTCTCAGTTCAGTACCTGGAGGAAATAGAACAGGGTGGAGTGATGTCAGCCTCTTTTCTCCAGCCCTGTCCTCTTCCCAACCCTGTCCTTCACTACTTGCCTAGAATCCCAGGATCAATACTCCAAGCACATTACCTGCCTACATCACTGTTGGTACTGAAGTTGTCATGGACCCTCCTTCTTTCCTTCAACCTCTTGGCTGCTCTTGCATTATATATGCATCTATATAATTAAAAGAAAAATTTACAAACCAATGCTGACATTAGTTTTCTATTATATTGTGTTATAGTTTGGCTTATGGTTTCCCAGCAATACCTGCCTATATCTGTACCTCCACACCCCACCAATCTGGTGCAATGAGAAACTCGGCCAAGGGAAGTGTTCAACATGGTGGCAGAATTTTCAAAAACACACTTCATAATAACAAAGCACTTTACTGCTCCCTGTTGCTGATCTCACTTATACATGGTCCTTGTTCCATGAACATTTGTGAAAAGTACCTTCCATGTGACACAGCCTCTATTTCCAATGTGCTTACAATAGAGAGTGAGGGCAAGGATCCTGGAGAAGAAATCTCCCAAGTTTCTACAAGATATCATGGAATTATCGTATCTACTGGACGTATTTTTTAAAATTTGACACAAAACCAACATAAATATAAAGTAGACCTTATTGATATAACTAAATGTCCATGAGAGATTTGTTTTCAGGCTCAGTTTGATCCAGGACTCAGTAATGTCCTGTGATCATCTTTCAGCTATGCTTCCTTTGAGATGGCTCTATTTTCAAGGTGGTTTCCCATAGGACAGCAAATATGGTGGCAGCAGTCCCAAACCCCAAAGCGTCATGAGCTTGGTGGAAGGATCCTTGCACAGGGTCATGTACCCATACCTAAAACATTTATTGTGTTCGGGAAAATAAGAGACGCCAGTGGTTTAAACCAATGCCTCCTTCTGGAGCAGTGTAGACAGTGAATGGACCATGAACTGTTGGGTTAAGAGTGGTAGCCTTGACTTTCCAAAGAAAATATGGAGAACTGTGTCCCGGAGAATGGGAAAGTAGAAGCTAAGCTGCCAATGCAAGTGTTTACTCCATTGAAACTGAAGGGTAGTATGGAGATAAGGAAAAGAGTTAAGGTAGGGAAGGCTTGTCAACAGGTAGGGACACAGGAGGAGCAGCACTCTAGTGGAAGGAGCAGCATGAGTGACACTGGAAGCCACTGATGTCACCTGGTGTAGCAAGAGCTTCAGGGACACTGGGTGATGACAGTAGAGCTGACAAAGCTGATCATGGACTCCCAAATTCCAGGCTATAGAATGAGGACGAGCTCTAGTAGCTATTTGGAAACAGGTTAGCAGTCAAATGGGCACTGAGAGACTAATTTTGCATTGGGGCATAGTAAGCTGGAGAAGACACCCTGGAAGATCACAGTAATACAGACAAGAGTGAAATGAGAGCCAAGCAGGGTAGCAGCGGGTAGCAAGGAGGGGAATTGGTTACAAAGTTCTGTGCCTCTCTTTTCCCCAACCCCAGGAAATGTCTCATTCTCTTGATTTATGCAAAGAAGGGAGTATCCTTTAATATTTAATTGGCTTCAAATGAAGACTAAATAGTTCCTGGTAGCTTTATTTTTCAAAAAAGAAGAAACTACCTATTGAAAAACAAATAAGCTCGTGGTTGCATAACTCATTATACAATTTTATCCCATTAAATCATTAAGTTAGTTTGCAATGAAAGAGATGGCATGAAGACAATTGGAACTCATCACAGGCTCCAGTGGCCTCTCCAGAGCCTTCTGGTGAGAATCCTTTTCCTCCTTGTCCCTGAAGACCTCAGTTCCAACTGTGTTGCATCAGTACTTATGAGTGTGCATTTTTATGATCAGCAGATTGTGGGTGGGAAAATAAACAGCTCATTAGGTTTGTAAGACCCAGGTGAGACTTAGCACAAGAAACGTCATCTTGTTACAGGCCCTCCATCTTGTCCCTATGGTTTTCGGGTTCACTAAAGGACACAGAGTTCCTGGAATGTACTTGTTTATCTGTTAAGACACCATGGAATGTACCATTGTTTCTGTGTAAAGAACATCCTGTAGATAAGTAAAGAACATCTGCAAACTCCCCTAACCATCCCCTAACCGCAAAAATTCCGCTTCTGTAGCTCTGCTTGCTAAGCTCCCCTTGCTAAGCTCCCCTCAGCCCCTATAAAACCTTCCAACCCCCTGAGCTCGGGGCCTCTCTAAGCTTGTTTGCTTGGAGGGTGCCGTCTGGCGAGACTAATAAAGGTCTGTTTTTTTCCATCTCAATCTGTCCGGTGTGTTTCCTCCCAGGTGATCCTCACTGCAGTCAGCTCCTTGGAGCGTTTGGTAAGGCCCTCAGTCTTACAAGGTTGAGCAAAATAGTTTCTCTTCTCGCTTTCCTTTTCCCAAACACTTGGGTTCACGCAGCATGATGTGTGCAGGAATATGGAGATGACTCTCAGCTAGACCTGAATCCCCGGAGGCCCTGGTCCATGTTGGAAGTGAGGCTGTTAACAAGTGTGATAAGAGACAACAGCAGAGCGAGTGATGGAAGGAGAGGTCAACTGTGTGTGGTAAGAACAGGAAATATCTCATCAGAGAAACACTTAATATGGAGTCTTGATGGACATGCAGCCAGAGAAGGCAGGCAGGAGGAGGGAAAGCCACTGGGGAATGCTTATCTGGCAGACAGATGTTTGAACGTGGCTGGGTGCCATGGCAACCTCGACCTTATGAATGTCTTAGAAATATGTAGTTACTTCTTCTTTTTTTTTTTTAATTTATTTATTTTTTTGGTACCGGGGATCGAACTCAGGTCCTTGTGCTTACGCAGCAGGTGGTGAAACCACTGAGCTAAATCCCCGGCCATGTAGTTACTTCTCTCAGAGGACTCTCAGAGCTCCTGGATCCAGGCAATTGGCTGTGTGTCTGTCTGGTCATGCTCGGACTGAGTTATTTAGTGAAAATCAGTATACAAATTTATACTTGACATGAGCCATCCATATAATCTTATTAAATTCTAACTACAACACTGAGCAATAGAAATGATAGGGAGAATCTGCCTGTACAGGATTCACTGAGAGTCACAAACTGGTAAGGAAGGAGAGGATAGACTTGGGAGGTTTTCTAGCTTGCAAGTCTTTTGCTTCCCTTAGAGTAGACAGCAACTGCCCTGCTCCCTGCTTGCAATGACTCTGCTTTTGTGCTTGATCAGATTGGGACACTGGGCTCCCTTTTGTGCCTTCAGTTATTCCTAGGTGCCAGAATCAGCCCAACAGTTTTGACATCTGCCCAACGAACAATCACATTATGGAGACAGAATCAACGAAACACAGACACAAACACAGACACATACACATATTAGAGACTCCTGCAGTAAGTCTCTAGTCCCTACATGCCCAGTATACTATGCAGGTCTGAGAAAAACAATACACTAAGAGACAGAACTAGGAAGGAAGAATGGAAAGCCAGAACGACCAGTGCTGGTGCAATCGACTAAGACACTGGCCAGTCCCAGGCACTGACTGTTATTGGCAATCAATTGGGGTAAAAGTGAGCTACGAGTGGTTTCTATGGAAATTAATGTAAACAAGGCCATAAAGAACAAGACAAAGCATTCTCGAATTAGGAACAGAATAGACAAAATATATGGTTGTAGTTAGAACATTGTCCTTCTAGTAAGAAGGTTTTAGCTGTGGGAATAGAATTTGGGTGTGAGCTACTCTGACATCGGCATGTAGGCTTCAGCTGGACTCACTGCTATAAACAAGCCAATTGTGGGGCTAACTCTTCACAGCCTGCTTTGGGCATAATCAATATTATGGTCCTATGTTCACGTGCTCACATGCGCACGCACACACACACACATTTGGCAAGAGTGATGGCTAATCCATGGGAAAAGACATCTGATATTAAAGACATAGGTTTATTATTACAAAAATAAGTCAAACAAGCTTTGTCTCTCCATTAGGGCCACTTAACAATTATTTTGAGAACAAGAAGTAATCCTTAGAAATTGAAACATGGGTACTTAATGCCATTTTAATGTCTTCATTTTTATTATTATTATTTTTTGGTACTGGGGATTGAACTCGGGACCTTGAGCTTGCGAGGCAGGCGCCAGAACCACTGAGCTAAATCCCCGGCCCCTGATGTCTTTATTTTTAAGAATTTCTTAGCAGAAAAGTTTTTACTAATTCTGAGATCCCGTGGCATACTGCTCGATTCATGCAACTTCCATGCGTCATGACCTTCAGTGACAACACTGCTGACAGCAAGTCCATTCCCTTCAACTTGGAACCCAAGGTGTACAGTCTTTCACCACAAGCTGTTTCAAGTTTCACTTCCAAGTTCTCTTCTCCTCCTTTTTGTGTGTGCTCACCTCTTGCTCTACTTACCTTCAGCTATGGTCCTGCCCATGGTTTTGACATTACTGTCTATGCCAAAAGAGTTGGCAAAAATCCAGCGACTTCTGAGGATGAAAGCCCTGATTTGACACATTGTGGGTTCAAATGTCTGGCCAGTGATGTCTAAGGTCTTCTCATCCTGTGGATGAGCCTTGCTGGAGTGTCTCCCTTCTAGACATTTTGTTTGATGTAGAAAGCTAGCTCTAGTCTCATGGAGGGACCACTTGGTCACCATCAAACCCACATCTTGTTAAAAACTCAAAGGACAATGGTACTAACAATGAAAAGACCAAATACAACACAAGTCAAAGCAATCCTCCAACTCCATCCCCACCAATTTTTATTAGTGCATATTTATTTTAGAGAACAGTGATGTTAATTCTGGGAAATTAGTACATGCATAAATATAGCTTGCTCATTTTTGACCCATTTACCCACTCTCCTTTTCCTCCCTTCTCCCTTGAGCCCCTCCCTATCTCCAGGAGTCTGTCTTCTAGTTTCCCATCATCACTCCTTTATTCTATTCATTTCTATTTTAGGTTTCTCATATAAGGGAAAACTTGCGACATTTAACTTTCTGATTCTGGCTTGTTTCATTTACCACAACAGTCTCAAGTTCCATCCATTTTTCTACAAATGAAATGATTTCACACTTCTTCGTGGCTGAAAAATATTCCATTGTGTATATATAGCACATTTTCTTAATCAATTCATCTGGTGATGGGCATCTAGACCATTTCCATAGTTCAGCAGCGAATTGCACTGCTATAAACACACATGTATCACTATAGTATGGTGTTTTTGGGGAACATACCCAAGAGGTATAACTGGATTTATAACTGGGTTTATTTTTAGTTTTTGTGATTTCGGTAGTTGTATTACTTTGCATTCCCACTAACAATGTAGGAGGATTCCTTTTCCCCCTTATCCTTGCTAGTATTATTTTTTGTGTTCTTGATGATAGCCCTTGTGACTCCCACCCCAACATTTTATCTGTGTTGAAAACACCGGGCCAGTTAAAAAAAGATGGTGATGTGTCTTGGAATCCAGGTAAGGAAAGAGACAGACACATGACCCCACAAAGTGGAAGGTCATGATTGCCACAGAACAAAAAGGGGAAGCTGAAACCTTGGCAGAATTCTGCAGGGAAGGGTTGTGCTGTACCTGAGCCAAGGGTCACCAAAAAGGACTCTGAAAATTCTATGCTTGAAGTGAAAATTTAAGAGGAGGAAGAGAGATTTCACCAAGTGCCAGCTTAGCTTTCTTCCGAGGCTGGTGCCAGGTTGGGTGATGATATAGACAGTGAGTGTTTCTATTTCAGCAACACATTTGCCAGAATCTTCTGCTATGTCCTTGTAAAAATGTTGCAAAGCATGATCTCTCTCTGGATGATGGTAACAAACACCAGGTGGATCAGTTGTAGGCAAATTCACAGCTTTCTGTCATCTTTCAGGGAAGGAAGCCATGGCTGGAATGCCACCTCCCAGCAATATGCCAGTCAGTTTATGCTTGGCACAAACAATGAGGGGTTAGGTGTATAAGAGATGGCAGAATTAAAACCATTTTGACCAACTTAGGTCAGTATGATAAATTTAACAGAGACCCATGTTAAGGTCTCTAGGTTAATTCTTCTTCCAGGGTTGATATGGTTTGTGACACAGGATTTTAGGAAGATGCTGCTCTGGACTCAATAGTTTGTCCATCCTACCCCAATTTCTATGTTGAATCCTATTCCCCAATTTGATGGTATTAGGAGGTAGGGCCTTTAGGAGATGATTAGGTCATGAGCATGAAACCCTGGTGAATGGGATTTTTCCCCTTATAAAACCATGAGAAGTCACAGGACCATTCAGCTGTTTTCCATGTGAGGAATCAAAAAAGATGAGCCTTCACGTCGGAAAGCAGGCTCTCAACAGACACAGGATCTCCCAGCACACTGATCTTGACTTTGGGGTCTCCAGAGCTGTAAATGCTTGTTGCTGAGGCCACCCAGCCTTTGATATCTTACTATGGCACCCCAGATTGACTAAGATGCTTTCAGTTATTACAGTTGATCTTTGGACAAGTGCTTCCTTCAGATTTATTGAGGGGTTGGGGTACAGCTTGGTGTCAGAGTGTGCTTAGTAAGCAGAAGACTCTGGGTTCCTTTCCTGCTATCACCAAAAAGGAGTCCATTTAAAATATTTAACATATGGCATGTATAATTATTTTGCTTTGTATCTAATAAATCAAATTTCCACATTGTTGTTTATTTCTACTGACTCTCACTCCAGTTGGCATATTTCCTTGGATAGTTAGTGATTTTATATAATTTATAGAGATGGATGTCTAATGAGGAGCCTACAAAGGAATGTTGTTCCTCGCAAAGCACATTTATCAAAATATATGTTTGGGCCAAAGAACATTACTTTCAATTGGTCAGCTGGTTTGGGTTGTGTTGGATTAAATAACATATTAGGCTGAATGGGAGAACATTAGCAAACTGGAAAGTAGGATTGCAGACGTTATTGCAGAAGCTTTGCAGAAAATGGTATAGAAGGACACAGAGATGAAAAACGGAGTGATTGAGAGCATGGAGGGTAAAATAAAAGATCCACTATGTATCTAATCTGAGAATAGAGAGAATAGAGGTGATATAGGAAAGGCAAGGTGATGAGACAATATTTTAAAATTTTCATAATTGATAAAAGGCTGCAATAGATGTAGGAAGCAACCATACATTCAGCAGAATAAAAAATCCATATCTAGATGCATTGGAATAAACTTTAGAACTCTACAGACAGAGATAAATTCATACAAGAACCGAAGACTGTACAAAGTACAAAATAAATGGCAGAAGGATTTTTAATAGGAGCATAAATCAGGATACAGTTGAACAATATTTTTAAATAGGCAAGAAAAAATCACTACAAATCTAAAATTGTACATCCAGAAAAATAAGAATGGAATAAAGAGGCATATGCATCTGGTGTCATTTCTCTACAAATATATCTTCACCTATGGAACTTCTATGGAATTAAGGAAAAATCGGAAGAATTAAGAAAGAATGGAAAGAAATCAGAGAAAATTTCTGATATGTAAAAATAAATGTAGACCAAAAAGCAAACAAGTGTAAATTTAGCAAAAAATATAAATGCACATATAAGATTAATGTGTGCTGCTGTAAAGGAGGCAGATGGTAATAAACTCCACGTGTGAAGGTTACAGTTGAGAATGAAAGGATCTAAGGTCCTTGATTGTTAGGCAGGGACAGGCATTTACAGACGTCGATTAATCATAGAGTTTCCAAAGATGTTAAGTATATATGATAAAGCTTTTTTCAAAATTAACCATTAACTTCCAAACTGATAGAAAAAGAAAATGGAATAATAATAATAAACATAACCAACTGAAAGAAATTGGTAATAATGGAAAGAAAATCTTAGAATAAAGAATGAATGGAAATTGCAAAGCTAGATTGTTGCAACAAATCTAAATATATTATTAATCCCCCCAAAGTTGGAAATGAACTCAGCTCTCTAGTAAAAGAGATTGTCAGATTTAAGAAAGAAAAAGAATAATGTTGTATATAATACTTAAAATACACTAAAGGTAGAAGGATGAAAAAAAAAGATATCCCCAGAAAAACAGTAACAAAAGAAATACTGAAATATTTAATGGCAGAAAAATACTGATGTTAGGGGAAGAAAACTATCATTGGAGAAAATGTGGTTAATACCAAATGATAAAAGTTAGCATCACCAGAAAGATAAAATAATTATAAACCTTCTGTAGACTTATTAGTGGGCAAGTGACAAATTCAATATCATATTGGTGAAAATATTAAAGAATCAAATGATAAAATTAGCAATCTTGATTTAATAGGTATAGATAGAAATCTGGGTCCCTAACATTAAAAACACTCATTTGGCTGTATACACATGAAATGCTGAGATGACTTGACAATGGAGTATACCAAACAATGGTCAAATATTTCACTGAATTAGCATAATACTGATCACATTCTCTCACCACGAGCAGTTCTCACCATGAGTTAGTAATCAACAGAAAAAAATTAGTAAAATCCTCTATAATTGACATCTATAATATATTAATAAATTGGGAAAAGACAGTTCTTCCTTACAGTCCTATTCTAAATTCTAAAAAAGTTAATAAATGTTTTTTTTTGGTACCAGAGATAGAACTCGTGTCCTTGCACTTGTGCAACAGGCGGCGAAACCACTGAGCTAAATCCCTGGCCCTAATAAATGTTAATAAAAATAAATAAATGTTACTAGTAATAAAAATAAATAAATAATATGACTAATAATAATAAATGTTAATGAAAAGTTAATAAATTATCTAAAAATGTTAATAAATGATGAAAAAAGCAAAAAATCAGTTACTGGGCAAATACCACAGTAATAATTGTTACAGCAAGAATTGTCAATGGGTGCTACAATTAATGGGTAAAAGTATGACAAGATACAGGATATTTGCATATTTCTAAGATATCACCCTGCAAAATTCTTACTAGTTATAGGGAGGTAAGCAGTAATTGTAGTGGAGAAATGTAAAACATTGCTGTTTTCAGAGAAACCAAACCAATAGTTTCTCTCTTCCTCTCTCTTCTCTCCTCTTTCCTTTCACCTCTCTCCTCTCTTCCCTCTTCTCTCTCTCTCTCCTCTCATAATGTAAATAGAAATGCTTACAGCAATTGCATTTTTAGTAGAAAATAGGATGCTAAACATTAACGCAGTGATCTATTCAAGGCACAAAATTAGAAACAAACAGAACCTAAATACAACAGAAGAAGTGGTACAATAAAGATAAGTACAGAAATTAATCAAATAGAAAATCATTAGTTAATAAGGTTAATTGCTTTAAGACTAATGAAACTGAAATATCTGATCAAATTAATGGAGAAAAAAGATTCATTCTTAACCTGAAAGGGTCTGTCAGTCCTTATGAGAAGCTTCACACTTAGTGCTGATATATTAAACTTTACCTGATCTAAATCAAACTACTGATGATCACCTCCTCAAAAACAAATCTTAAAATGAAACTGGAAACAAAGCAACACATGATGATAAAGGGATGGGATGTCATCAAGTGCTGCACAAAGTAGACTGTGATATTCAGTAACGATATCCTTCAAAGGTGGGAATGATATCTGGGTCCTTGATCCATTTTTACTTTATGTTAGTACAACATGAGAGATAAGGGTCTAGTTTCATTCTTCTCCATGTGGATCACCAGTTTTCCCAGCACTATTTGTTAAAAATGCTCTTTCTTCTCCAGCCTGTGTTTGTAGGGTCTTCTATCAGTGGCTAAAAGTACCTGGGATTGTTTCTGTGTCTTCTGTTGTATTCCACTGCTCTACACATCTATTTTTATGCTAGTACCATGCTTTTTTTTTTTTTTTAATCACTATAGCTTCACAGTATAACTTGAAGTCCAGGATTGTAATGCCTCCTCCTTTGTTCTTTTTATTCAGGGTTGCTTTGGTATTCTGGGTCTATTTTGGTCCCATATAAATTTTAGGATTGTTTCTTCTAGTTCTGTGAAATATGTTGCTGGTATTTTGATAGGAATTGCATTAAAGCTGAACATCATTTTTGTAATATGGCCATTTTGATGATATTGAGTCTATCTATCCAGGAACAAGGGGATGTCTTTCCATTTTCTAATGTTCTCTTCAATCTCTTTCTTCAGAGTACTATAGTTTTTGTTATAGGATGTCTTTCACCTCCTTGGTTAGGATGATTCCTAGATATTTAATTTTTTGAAGCTACCATGAATGGGATTGTTTTCCTGATTTCTTCCTCAGTGGGTTTATTATCAATGTACAGGAGCGCTATTGTTTTTTGTGTGTGATTTTGCATTCTGCCACTTTGCTGAATTTGTTTGTTAGCTCAAAGAGTTTTTTGGTGGGATTTTTTAGGTCTTCTATGTAAAGGATCATATCTGAAAATAGAGATAGTTTGACTTCTTTCTTTCCTGTTCGAATCCTTTTTATTTTTTCTCTTGCCTGATTCCTGTGGCTAAAGTTTCAAGTGCTATATTAAAGAGGAATGGTGAGAGTGGATATCCTTGTCTCATCCCTGATTTTAGAAGAAATGCTTTCAGTTTTTCCTCATTTAGTATGATATTGGCTGTGAGGTTTGTCATGAATGGCTTTTACCAGTTTGGGATAATGTCTTCATATACCTATTTGCATCAGGATTCTTTTTTTATTATGAATAAATGATGGATTTTGCCAAAGACTTCATCAAGATGATCATGTGATTCTTGTTTTTTTTTTTTTTTTGGTTGTTCTGAGGCAGGGTCTCACTATGTAGCTCAGGCTGGCCTTGAACTCACAGTGATCTTCCTGCCTCAGCTTCTCAAGTGCCGGGATTACAGGCATATACCATTATGCCCAGTGATCATGTGATTCTTATCTTTAATTCTATTCACGTGTTGTATTACATTTATTAATCTGTGTATGTTGTACTACCATTGCATTCCTGGGATGAAGCCATTTTGGATCAAAGACCCAGCTATACCTTTCCCAGGTAGCTTTCTGAAAAGGTTAAAGACATCGTATTATAGTGATGTGTGCACACCCATGTTTATAACAGCTCAATTCACAATAGCCACATTATAGAAACAGCCTAGATATCTATCCACAGATGAGTAAAGAAAATGTGATATATATATTTCAGCCACAAAGATGGATGAATTTGAGTCATTTGTAGAAAAATGGATGGATCTTGAGACAATAATGTTAAGTGAAATAAGTCAGACACAGAAGGTTAAATATTACATGGTTTCTCATATGAGAAACTGAAACTGTAAATAAATTGAAGAGTAAAAATAAAGAAGAGATGGTAGTAAACAGGAAGAAAAACTTTCATTACAGATGGGGAAAGGGATCTAAAATCAAGATACAATGATATGTACCATTGCCCCAAAATGAATGTATTATGTACCACTAGCCTATACCAATAAAATATAGAAACAATAAAAATGTTATTGACAAGCAAAATCTGAGAAAATTCACCCCCTTTGAGGAAAGAGAATTATTAAAACTAGAAAAAATTCATGACAGAAATACAAAATTTAGGGAGGAAAGAAGTCCAAGAAAGTGTAATTCGTAAGTGAATGTGAAAGACTAATGATTTTTAAAGCAAAATAATAAATTTTTTGGTTGTTATAATAAGATGATAAAACATAAGAACACAAAAATATGAAACATGGTTCATAAAGTTAAGCTATTGTGATGTTCTCATTTTCTGTTTTTTCTTTGGTACTGGGGATCGAACTCAGGTCATTGTGCTTGCAAGCCAGGCAGCGGAACCACTGAACTAAATCCCTCACCCCTCATTTTCTTGAAAATATACAAGTACTAATCAGAGGCAGATTAGAAGTCAATAGTAAGTATCACAATACAGAATAACCACTTAGTCACTTTTTTCATTGCTGAAACAAAATGCCCAAAACTGACAACTTAAAGGAGGAGAGGTTTATTTTGGCTCTTGGTTTTAGTCCATAGTTGCCTGGCGCTAAGGCAGAAAGGCATGGTGGGAGGGCCTGACAGAGGAGAGCTGCTGATATCATGGCGGCCAGTGAGCCAGAGTGAAGGGAGAAACCAGGGAAGGAGATACACCCTCGCAGGTCAGGCTCTGGTGACCGCCTCTTCTGGCCAAACCCCATCTCCTACCATCACATTGAGCTATAGCGCCCCCATGGTCCAATTATCTTTCAAAAGCCCTTACCTATGAGCTCATGAGTCTTTGACGGAACATCTAGATATAAACCATATCATTCAAAGAATAATAATAAGTGCCCAGGAATAGAGAGATGAAGAAACGTAGAAGTCCTCTAAATGTAAAATTTAAAAATACTGTCTTCCTGAATTGAAAGACTAGATATCAAATATCAGTTCTCCCCAAATGGATCCATGGAATCAGTGTAATCACAATGAAAATCTCAGCAGATTTTATTAATATGAAATGAGACTCTTTTTCTAAGATTGTATGTGTAAGTACAATATGCGAGGAATAGTCAAAGCAGTATTGACGAAGATGAATAAACTGGATAGCTCCTACTTCTAGATGTCAAGTCCCATGCAGTTATGATAGTTATGTGGTAACGGTAAAAGGATAAAAAATGGTAGAGAATTCAGAGTCAAGAAGTCATCCAGCACACACATGGTGACCTGATTTACCAGCAAAGCACCATTCTAATTCAGTGGAGAAAGGGTGGAGTTTACAATACCTATGCTCTGTCAGTTGGACACCTAGGGGAAGAAAAAGAGCCTTGATCCCTACTTCACATAATACCTCAAAATCCATTTGTGATGGTTCATAAATCCAGATATGGAAAGAAGAAAAAATAATGCTTCCAGAAGAAAACATAAGAGATTACCTTCATGACTTTGGGCTGGGTAGAGTCCTTAAACAGGACACATTATACATGAATAAATTAGACTCTATTAAAAGTAAGAACTATTAGTCATCAAAATACACCATCAAGACAATGAAAAGGTGAGCCATGCACTGCAATAAATGTCCAACAAAAGACTTGAATCAATAATATATAAAGAATTCCTATAGATAAAAACATGACAACCCAATTAAAAGAATGGGCAAAAAGCTTCGAATAGATAGATGTATATAAACAATATGCAAATGGTCCATAAACATATGAAAAAAATGCTCAGCAGCATTATTTATCAAAGAAATAAAGCTCTGAAACCATGATGAGATATCACTATACAGCCAAAAAATAGTTTTAAATGTATAAGGCAATACCTAGTTCGCTGGCAAGTATGTGAAGGATGGAACTCTCAGTTATTGCGGGTGGAACTGTCAACTGGTGTAGGTATCCTGGAAAATTGTTTGGTGCTCTCTACCCAGATCTGCAGCAGGTATAACCCAGGACTCAGCAATTCTTTTCTTTGCCTGACATCTGGTAGGAATGAACACTATGGATTGAATGTTTTACCCTTGCACACCCAGTTCATATAGTGAAGTCCTAATGTCCAAGATGACGGTAGTAGATTAGAAGGTGAGGCCTAATGGCCTTGTGAAAGAGATTCTAAGGAGCTCTTTCTAAGAAGACAGCATCTGCGGTGTGCAAGAGTGTGTGCAACAGACCCTGGCCATTCTGGCACCCTGACTTTGGACTTCAACCTGCAGAACTGTGAGAACTAAATGTATGTAATTTTTTTTTTGGTTCTGGGGATCGAACTCAGGACCTTGCACTTGTGAGGCAAGTGTAGTGACACTGAGCTAAATCCTTGGCCCAAATGTACATAAGTTATGAGCTGCCTAGTCCATGGCACTTGGTTATAGCAGCCTGGATGGACTAAAGTAGTTCAGCAAAACACATTTATAAGAATGAACATAACAACTATTCACAGTAGTGCTAAGTCAAGAACAACTCCAAAGACATCATCATTAGAATTAGTAATTTCAACACAACACTGTATAGTAGCGAAATGAAGAACTATTGCTATGTGCCTGGGCAAGGATAAATCTTATAAACATAATTACTTTTTATGGTACTGGGGATTGAACTCAGAACCTTGCACTTGCAAGGCAGGCGCGGTGCAACTGAGCTAAATCTTTGACTCTTTATAAACATAATTTTGATGGAGAGAAGGTAGACATAAACAAGTATGTACCATAGGACTCCACTTGTATGAAATTTAAAATCAAGCAAAAGTAATGTATGTTGACGAAGTGTTGCCCAAGATGCGGAAATGGATGGGCTAGAGCCTTCTGCACTGCTGGAAGTGTTCCACATTTCGGTCTTGGCCATGGTTACCTTACATGGGTAGAGAGATTCACCAAATTCCATCAATCTATATATGTAAATTGTGTACTTATTGAATGACAATTGTACATCAGTGAAAATTAATAACATTTTAAAAATTAATAATATTTTTAAAAGATAAGCAAAATATTCCCCAGGGAAAAGCACATGATGGAAGGGAAATTGCCCTGTGAGACATCAAGACTTATGAAGCTCTAGTAATTAAGACCGTGGTGTCAGTATAGGGATAGAAAATTTGATCCGGATTGACAGAATAAAGAGAGCAGGAATTAGTCCCCATGTATATATGGAAATATGTTTGCAGATCCTTAGGTAAGAATTAATTCTTCAGAAATGGTGCTGGGACAGCTGGTGCCTATATTTTAAAATGTGGCTTCTACCTGCCATCCCACAAAAAAATAAACTCTTGACTACCATACAGAAGCAAACAATTATGACATTTTTAGATATAGGAAAATTTAAAATGTAGAAAAATATTTATTGACCAACAGCAGTGGGATTTTATTAAATGAGGAATAAGAAGCCCTACTCATATAAGATAGAACACATAACCACACTGCAATTTAAAACTTCTGTTCATTAAAAGCCATCACAGAGAAAGAGATAGACACAAACAGGAAAAGGGTATTTGCAACACATATGACAAAACTATCTATAACATAGAATAAAATAAGCGCTCTTTAAAAGGAAAAGAAAAAGTAAAGTAGCCCAGTAGAAAAAATAGAGAAAGATGGTAGCCATTTTGCAGATGAGGTAACTAATGGTAAATAAATGCAGGAAAAGTTATAAACCTTATGAGAAACTGAGGAAATGCAAATTAAGATCACAATGAGATATAATTTATACCAGCAACTGGGTAAAAATTTACAGTCTGTAAATACTAAATATTAGCAAGGATATCAACAGCTACCGCTGGAGGTATAGAGCATCCAACTACTTTGGAAAATAATTAGGCATTGCCATGCCTATGTGAACAGTTTTACTCTGTATGCAGCCCTGCAATTTCATTCATCTGTATACACTTTAAAAAATTCTTGCACACATGTACTAGAACTTTCTAAGAATGTCCATAAAAGAATCGGATATATTAATAACAAGCAGAAAGCTCAAATGGCCAGAGAAGAATGGATAAAAATAAATCATGGACCTTTTCTGCCTATTTCACATTATCAATTATACATTTTGATTCTTATTTACACTTTTAGTTTCTAGGTAGAAAAGGTCTAGAAAAGGGGAAATGGGAGGGGTAGGGAAAGGAAAGAAGGGAAAGGAAAAAAATACGAGAAAAGGAAAAAAGTGGAAACAAAGTCTTTGTAAAGAGGGAAGGGTGGAGGGGTTAAAAGGAGGGCAGAGGAATGAGGAAAAAATAAGAGCCAAGATATAACATGTAAAGGTACACTTTCCCAGTGATGAATGTAACTGTACTGTATACCTAAAATGTACCGATAAACTTAATGAAAAAATAAATAAATTATGGAAGGAAAAGCTTTATGAAGAAAAAAGAAAAAAAATTATGGTATCTTCATGCAATAGCAACGGTATTACACAATAGTGACAATAAACTAAAATTACATGAAAAAAGTATACTTGGAAAATAGCAAGTTTCAGAAAATGATATGCAACATTATAACAATCTTATAATGTTTGTAAATATGCAAAACTAAACACTTTAATATTTATGGATGTATCCAAATCTAATAAAAATATTTAGAAAGCAAGAGAATGGTAAACAAAAAAATCCAAGACAATAGAAAGAACACTTGGGTGGCTTTGAGACTAACGGTAATGTTCTTATGTTTGCTTCATGATTTACATATTTTTATATATTATTTGATATGAATCAAATGTCACATGATGAATATTCTAATGGGGATTGTTACTTATAGAATTAAATTTCTGCCAAGAAATACATTGTGGCGAAGGACAGAAAGTCTGAGATAAACTCTCTGGCCTCTAATCTGCCCTTCCCAACTAAGAGCAACATTACCCTGGGGAACTTGGTGAGGTGTCTTGTGCCTCAGCGTTTGCGTCTGTGAAAGGGGAATGAGAGAGAACCAATGGGGTTACTGCGGTAATTAAATGCATTCATAGACGTGTGGCAGTTAGCAGAGTTCCGTAACATGGCACCCTGCTCGCATCTTTGCCTCTGTGGGTCAGATGCATAACTGCGCTTAGTTTCAGTTTATTTGCAAAACGGGCTAGTTGGATTATAGAGAAACAATATACATGTTGCAAATGACGTGTAAAGCACAGTCAATAGTCAGTAGGCAAAATTTAATTGTAAAAAATTGATTTAATCCCATGGATTTCCTATATTTGGTTTTGAAATGAAAGAACTAGTTCCATGGTAAAGAAATAAAGATGGTAGCCCTTGAAGTGATTGATGTAGTGAGAAAAGGCATTCTTTTAAGAGTAGACTAGCTGGGCCTGGTGATGCACAGCTATAATCCCAGGACTCTGGGTGGTTGAGACAGGAGGATTTCAAGTTTTAGATCAGCTTGGGCAACTTAGTGAATTAGTGAGAGCCTGTCTCATATAGATAGATAGATAGATAGATAGATAGACAGACAGACGGAGAGAAAGAAAGAAAGAAAGGAATGTGGCTCAGTGTGGAGGCCCTGGGTTGAAGAGTAGTTAGATATGGCATATACTAGATTTTTTATAGCATCCCTGTTGAGATTTTGCATGCAACCCTGTTATGGTAGCTTTCTTAATATTGTATGAAATCTTATAGTGAAATTTTTGAAAATGTGGGAAAATCTGTAAATCTACACACTTAGAAACGAGCATGCTTCTTAGTTGATTGTGTGTTCTCCTAGCTCTCTTTCTGCACTTTAACCCATGAGATTGAATAAATAAGTGCGAAGGAGCAGGCAATGAGAGACAAACTGTAGGCGCCACATGCCCACGAGGGTGAAGCCTCATCCCTTGCACAGGGATCCAGTGGCAGTTTACCCACCTGTTCTGGCTGCCTCTGTCCAGCCCTGCACGGGAGGGGATCCAGGCCCAGGTGTGGCCAGGCTGTGAGGCAGGAACTTGGGACACTCTGCCCAAGGACTCTTTCTTCTCGTTTTCTGATTAGGATAAAATGATTTAGGATCTGCTTCATGGAAATGGTAGTTGTTAGCTTGTTTTTAAGATAAATGTATACTTACTCTTGATAGACCCTCAATAACCACCACTTAGATTCCCAGCAGCTTTAGGAAGCTGTCAAGCTGAAGGCAGGCAGTGCCTTGTCTCGGTGTAGCCTTCCTTTTGTAGTCCAACCACAGAAGTCAGAGCCCCAGCTGCTCTGCTGCCTTTCTGCATATGGTGAAGCATTTGTCAATATTAAATTGAATTTGTGCTAAGAGCCAGTCCCTAAGAGTGAAAACACAAAGCTTGCTGAACTTTGCTTTGCCTGTGTGTTCAGTACAGACAGCATTAGCAAAGCCAATAAATTCAGCAACATTATCCTACCCAAATCTAGGTCAGCTCTGTTGATTAGAAATATTACAGGTTTAGGAACTGACCCTATTAAAACCCCCTTCAAATTTAACTATATCAGAACCTATTGCATCTCTGATACTCTTGAAATAGAAGTCCCCAAGCACCAGTCCAATGGGTCAATATTAAAGGTCATGATCAACAACAGACATTTATTGAGCGCCTATTGTGTGCAAGGCACTGTACTAGGTGTAGGGCTACAAAGACAAAGGAGAAACAGTCCTTGCCCTCAAGGAGCTTACAATCTAATTAGTCTAACAGGACGCGTACATAAGAAGACAAAGGACAATGCCAGGTAGCATATAATATTAGGGCACTGAGTAGAAATAAACAGGATTTCAGCCTTTTTTGCATTTGCTTTTCAATACCCTGAGTAGGTGAGGGCGAGGGAACTAGGATAGAGGGGATTACCTGTTTGGTTTCCATCCTAAGACTCTCTCACCTCTTTCCATTCCCAAGTGTCTCCAGGCACGTGCTAAAAGCCTGCAATGGGTCCACTCCTAGCCTCCCTGCCGGCCCTCCCCTAGCCTCGGGTCACAGTCTCCTGCATGAAGCCCCATAGGGTGGCCCACATCCCGGTTTCTCCAGGGCTGCCCTGGGTTTAGAATGGAAAGTCTGCATGGAGGAACTCCCTTCTCTTCCCTCCTCCCCGGCCCCACCAGGAGGGCCTTGTCCTGTGGCCACCATGGACTCTTCCCACCCACTGGGGCCATTGCTCGGACGGGCTCTACCCCACCTGCCCCCAGATAGGTCTCTAGTTTTAAAACATACCAGGAAGACTCGGACAGCCCCAAAGACTGCTGGTTTGAGAGCACACTGAAGACAGAAGAATGAAGTCAGGAGAGAATGATATCAAAGAGACAGAATGAGGCTCAGGAGGGAAACGATGAAGATGGGAGAAATGACTGGGTTAGGTATGAGCCATGCAGAGACAGAAGAGGACCCCAGACCTTCTCTTGGAGTAGGTTGATGCAACAACTGAAATCATCACCCCGGTGGAACCCAGGGCATTTTCTGAAATAAGGTCACTCTTACACCAGGGCAAGTATCTGGGCAGGCCCTAGATAAATGTATATGCATTGAAATAGCAGTCTTAAACTTAACAGAATTTCAACTTTTTCCTTCCACTTTTGCTTAACGTTCATTAACTTCTAAATCCTAATTTTAGTTTTTGAAGGAAGTGTTTATTTCAAAAACAAGAAAATTCCCCTGCATTGCAATGAAATTCAGAAAGATCCATAAAGGAGAAAACTTTGGGGAAGGAGAGTTCATCTGATGAGAGGTGTCCTTTGGAATCCAGTATTAACCTAAAGATTCCAACAGGCTGCACAGATTTCTCTTTTACGTGTAGTACTTTGTGTTAAGTTGTTAAAAGGAAACATTGAACTCTAAAAGCCTAGGACCCTGGAGGTCAATTGTTCTGGTTTTACATCAAGCCCTCAGGAGTGCATTCCAGGGTTAGCGGAGCACAGGGACTTAGTTGCCAAACACCCATCAACAGTAATGGAAATCACACAGTAAGTCCCCACGCAGTGCACTGAATATTTACCTCCTAATGTTCTTTTAATGTAAGCTTTCTTGGGTGAATATTTACTGTAGAATATTAAATGTGAGATTCCTCTTTTATGGGCCATTTGAAGTGATTGATTTTGTTTGTGAATTTCTGTATCTTTGCCCGTAATGGCTATCTATTGTAATGGCCCCTGCCAAATGTTCTTGCACTGAAATAACAGAAGCCATGGGTCGGCCAGCTGTGGCATTGTATTCCTGTGGTCCTAAAAGCTGGGAGGAAGCTGATGACACAGCTAGGGAGAGAAGGAAAAGGTGTGTTACGGAATGAGTCTGACTTATGCTTCACATATACTGAAATCGCTCAGGTCTGCAAACATGGTTGGTAGTCATCTTTTATATCAGGGTTTATATTTAATGGTATTGAATGGCGTTAAGACTGATAGTCATGAAATGATAGTGGCAAGACAAGAATTCAATTGCCCACAACCAGGTCCATCAGCATAATCCATCAGGGTTCTAGGCATATTCTTTAATGCTGCAATAAAACCAGTACCTAAGCGATAATTTCTTACACGTATTTGTAGCATATTTAAAAAAATATGATCAAATTCTAGATACATTTCCCAGCAAAGCCAAGACTTTCAAAATTCTGTTGCTTTCCACTCTTAGTATTTCAGAGGGAGAAGTTACAAAAAGATGGGGCTATCCTAACAATTTTTTAAAAGAAAGACCTACTAAAGATACACAAATAGGTAAGGTGATATTGTTACATCTTTGTAATTATGCCTTTCCAAATTGCCATAAAAATATGCCTTGTCAAAGAGTCGACATCTGAGCAAAATGTGGCCTATAAATCAGTTGCATAAAAGTCATATACTTTCTATGTTCACAGAAACGTTGTGTGTTCAGAGTCCATGCTGCAAAGAGATCATGTTGGAGTAAAATTCATAGTCCCTTTAAAAACTATGACAAAATTTAAAAAACGAATTCCATTATGCTTTGGAAAGCTACTTCAACATTTTACTGTGTTTAACAGCTCAAGCCACACCACAATAATACCAACTTTGTCTTTGCTGTGTGAATACTTGGACTGTTTGTGTTTCAACAACAGTAGTCCAGATAATTAATAGTACTAGTCAGTGAGAGAAAATGGAATCTTCTTACTAAGAAGAGGGAAAAGAACAGGTAAGGGAGAGACCTTAAATCACAAATTGAGTCATGAGAGTCTCCATACATAGTATTTGCCGGCATCTTCAAATTTTGCATTACAGAACTAATGCCTCCAAAGCAATGTGTAAAAAAACCACTAGTGTATTCTCAAAAGACTGTTTTTGAACAATATTACTTATATTTAAATGAAAATCTATCATATTAATTGATCTTGCTTTGTATAAATTGAGTCCTTCATATTCTTTCAGACCAAGGAATGGTAGTGACTGTAATTTAAGATTTGCAGTGAGTCTGAATAGTGCATTAAGATAATGAGTTGTGTGATAGGGAATCTTTTCCTGTTCTTTTCTCCTCACAGAAGGTCAATTCCTTGCACTTGCAGTCAGGAAACTCTTCAGAAGTGTGTGTGTGTGTGTGTGCGCGCGCGCGTGCGTGCGTTTGTGTTGCTTCCAGAGAAATGGGATAGATTTAGGCAATGGGGATCCATCCAGGAGGAAGTGCTCTAACCACACACACAGAGATAAGTCGTACTGGAATATAAAATGCCTGCAGAACACAGTTCTTGGTAAAGATGGAACCCTATCACTTGAAATATAAACAGTCTTCAAACAAGTCTATGAGGACCCATAGAGTTTCAGAAGAGGAACAAAACCTAAGAGATCTTTCAGTACAATGAGATCATTCTAAAAAAGAGGAAACTAGGCCTTAAGAGAAGTTACTCATATCAGTTGTTACTAAAGAAAACTATCTTTAAAGTTTCTTGCTAGCATCTTTTTGTTTTAATAACACAGTTTTTGGTTTTCAATTTTGTTCTTTTGGAGCATGTCTGCTCATTAGAAAATGATATAGCTGTTCTTGCTATGAAAGAGCAATTTTCCCAAAGCCTAGGGGTCCAAAACACACGTTAAACAACATTTTCAAGTCAAATACCAACAGCATGCTGACAGTGATCACTGAGGACACAGTAACTCATCGACCCAATTCTAGGCCATTTCCAACCATCATTGAAGATTCGAGTTAGGAAGAATAAGTTACCACGTAATTGTACTCATAAAAATACTGGCCTACAGTGCACTAAAAAACTCTGAATAAATAAATATCGAACATTTGCCTTATGAAAGTCAGTCAGTGGAGATGTGCTCTTCGAAAACCATGTCCGTACTTTCAGGCTGCTTTTTACAAATCACACAAACAGTCTGACAAATGGCAAAGGTTATAGATTGGGTTAGAATACAACTTGATAGAAAAATGTCTTCTGACATGGTGTTTCTATAAAGGAATGCAACCAGTGTTGTTGAGTTGCTCGTTCGGGTTTCAAAGGCAATACTTAAAGAGATCCAAAATGCTTTCAGCCACAGCAGCATCGCTGAAATGAGCATTCAGTTTCCAATGTGGCTCCTTTCAAAGGGGCAACACTCATCAGACCGGTACCCGGTCTAGGGTTAGGATCTTGTGTACTCGTTCCTCAGAACACAGGTTTATTCTCCAGATGATTCACAGCAGGTGATTCTGGTTTCCAGTCTGGTTGAAAAAAATGAATATTGAATGTCCGTGCCCAGTTCTTAAATACTCGCTTCTCTGTGATGAACCGGTGATGGCTGCCCTTCCGTCCCCGCTCATGGGACAGGTACATTGTACATTCATCAGGTCCAAAAGGTTCATAATAATGATAAGGTACTGAAAGGTGATTCGGATCCCTGCAGGAAAAAAATGAGATAACCGATTAAAGCCAAATTTTTTTTGGTGACCCATTCAGACAAGATGTTACCTTTAATCAGCTGCTAAGCACAAATCTTATTTTCTAGTCAAATGAATTTTGCCAAATGGTTTTTCTGATGTGTATTCAGTAAGCAGATGAGGTGGTTTTGAGATGTGAAATAAATGCAGTGATCAACATTATCAAACAGAAATTAAAAATCTTCTTAGGACATTCAGTCTTCCAAGATCAAGGCACTACATATTTGTAGTCACAATTACACTGTTTCCACTCTTATTCCCATACAAACAATTTAGTACAAATAGCTACAGAGATATTTATGAAACAAAAGCAGATTATTTTACAGAGAACCATCTCAAACCCTCCACAGACTTCTAGTCATAGCGAGAGCACAGCCATTGTAGGGTCACTAAGAACTAATCTCAAACTGGTCTCCATCCTAGACCAACCATCCCACCTGTCTTTTGAAGAGTAGGTGACAAAATCTAGGTTTCCCAGCAGACAAACTTTCCTAGCTTGAGCTACACTCACCAACTGGGACTGTTGCAGGGACTATGGAGACGAAAGACCCACACAGCCCAGCTTCTTTCTTAGCTCAAGGATCTGGGGTCCCCTCCAGGCAGGAGCCTGGTTTCCAAAGATAGTCAACCTGCTAGCCACCTATTCGTTTTCTTCAGAGGAATCAATACACAAATGGCTTTTAGAGTAGCAACTTTACTGGGGTCAGGGATCGAAGTCTTTTATCAAGAGAGGTGTCAAGTTTGTGGTTCTGACAACAATAAACCTTTGAGCAGCTTCTTCTCTTAGGTTAAAGTTCTTCCAGGAAGAGAGATTTATTTTTGTCATGTAGCATCTAAACATCCTTCATCCTGGCGTGGCTGCTGTGCTGAGTTAATCTCTTGATCTCTAATTTGCTTGTGTCCAAAGGGTATGTTGTCCAGTGAAGCTCTGGCTCCTGCCCTGTGTAGTTGTGACAGATTTCACTGATTTGCTTACCCTAGAAATTGGAATTCCTTAAAATTTGAATAGAAGATGTTTTTAATACAGAAAATGCATGTGTGGGTGGGTGGGGGGTGGGATTTAGACTGGAACTGACCACTATGGAGAGAAAAATAAACAAAAAAGGTGTAGAAACCTGTGAGGGAAACCTCTGCAAGTTTACATGGTGCAATTGCAGAACCATGCCATAGCGTCATGGTATCCTCAGGGTTAAGCTTTTATTCTATCGAAAATCAGGTTTTAAATCTGACTCATCTAAGTTTTGGACGTCTTATTGGCATCCATCTGGCTAAAGAAACAATTAGGCTTCTAAAAGTATCCTGACATTGATTTGGCACCCAGGAATAGAGGGTAATTGGAGCCCAGCTAAGGGATGCTATGGGATCAATTTCCTTGCTTGGAAGACCATCTCTCTGAATGAAAACTTATCTGACTCCACACTGATCACCTAGCAAGAGAATTAAATTCCGTATTTAGGTATTTTGATTCCAAAGGTACCCAAATGGGCCTCTTGTGTAAGACAGAGTTGTTCCCATGTTTTCAGCCTCTGTCCAAGCAGCAAAGAAGAGCTCTGTGTGACCTGGGAACGCAGCGCTGCTCCCAGGGCTGTGAGCCTGCTCTCAGCTGGATTCCACCTCTCCCTGTAGAAAGTCCTTCCCGGTTTACAGTTAGAATGCATCAGGTCTCCTCTCAGACCCGACTTCCTAAAGGCTGCCATAGCTCTCTTCCTCTGCCTGACTCCAGTGAAAACAACCAAAACCTTCAGCAGATTTTCCATGCACAGAGGCTACGGGAAAAGGAAAGGTTCAGGTGCTCAAGTTTCTATCCGCAGTCAAGTAAAGTTGGAGGAGAGGAGGGGACTGTGGGGGACAGGGAGGAGATGTCACAGAGCCAGCTCCCGGTGGCTGCAGACTGCTCTGTGCCCTGCAAAGGCCTCTGTGGGGATGAGTCCTCCAGTGCAGTGTGAAGAAGGGTTCTTCTCTGGCATTGTAGGGGAAGCAGAGGCAGAGTGAAGGAACCAACATTTAGTGTACTTGGACAGATTTAAAGAAATACTATTGCTGGTGAGTGTGCTGCTTGCATAGACTTTGGTTTAAATTAGGTTTCAGGCACAACTATTTATTTATTTATGGTACTGGGGATTGAACTCAGGACCTTGGGCTTGCGAGTCAGGTGGCGGCACCACTGAGCTAAACCCCTGGCCCCACAACATTTTTTTAAACCCAGATTGTTTGACCACTGAGCTACCTCCCGTCTCTTTCCCTCGGTTTCTTTTCTCTTTCTCTTTATTTTTCCTTCCTTCCTTCCTTCTTCCTTCTTTCTTTCTTTCCTTCTTTCTTTCAGCAGTACTGGGGATTGAACCCAAGGCCTCACACAAGCTAAGCAAATACTTTACCACTGAGCTAGAGCCCCAGCCCTTGTTCTTTATTTTGACACAAAGTCTTGCCAAGTTCCCCTGGGGCAGGCTGTGAACTTTCAGTCCTCCTCAGCCTCTGGAATGGCTGGGATTCCAGGTGTGTACCACCATGTGGCCAGCATGGTATATTTAAAAGTAGGCTTGGGCATCCAAATGAATAATTTTCAGCAGTGGATAAGACAACCCATAAAATGAAACAGATGTCCACAAGTCTGTGATGATTGGTCTGAGGACCAATTGAGGAGTAGTAGTAACTTCACAGTGGATAATTCCATCAGACATCACCTTAACCAATGACCCAGGTTAACATGGTCCATGATAAGACACTATGGCTGGGTGTGGTGGTGCAGGCCTGTAATCCCAGCACTTGGGAGGCAGAGGCAGGAGGATGGCCATGAGTTCTAGGCCAGCCTGGACTACATAGAGAGACCCTGTCTCAAAACAAACAAGTAAACAAATAAACAGGATACCATGTACCTCCTGATAGAAGGTATGGGAAGAACTCATCCCTTTTGTGAACTCCTTCCTGGGAATGAATGCATAACCACAATCTAATCGTGGGGAAAATACCAGACAAACTCGAAGTATGTCTACAAAACACCTGACCAGTACTCTTAAAAGGCATTAATCTTCAAGGAAAGATTTGAAGAGAGTAAAGAAAAAAAAGTGAGTGCAAGGGGATCCTGGAGTAGGTCTTGGAAGAGGTAAAGGATGTCAACAGAGAAACTGACAAAATCTCATAAATCCTCTTAGTTTAACAGATATTGATGTTAACTTGTTAGTTTTCATAATTGGACCATAGGCATACAAAATGTCAGCATTTGAGGAAGCTCAATAAAAGGTATATGGAGTCTCTGCACTATTTTCGCAACTTTTTAAAAAATCTAAAATTATTTAAAACCAAAAAGTAACATAAAAGTAATATATATTATATTATAATATTATAATTATTATGTTATATATTATAATATATAAATTATATATATATATTGTATTTAAAAAGAAGCTCCTTAGTAGGTTCTGAAGTGCAGCCCAGTTTCTGAAGGCTGGGGTTGGAAGCTCAGCTTCAGTGTGTGTTATAGGAGCTCCCTTCTGTCTCTGTCAGCCCTCTGGGGTAAGTCTGGCTGCTTCTGTGTGACAGGTGAGCACGGTACCCAGGTGGAGTCTGTGCCTGGCTTTGGGCACACAGCTTCACCCAGGGACCATCTATGGGGCTCTAGCTACCCATCCCAGCCCACAGAGCAGGGTCAGCATGCTACACATACTAATTCATTTAATCCCCACAATTCCCTTCTAAGAGACATACTACCGTTACTCCTGTTCTACAGATGAGAAACTCATGGCCAGAAAAACTGACATTTCAGGGCTGGGGATTTAGCTCAGTGGTTTCGCTGCCTGCTGCACAAGTGCAAGGACCCGAGTTCAATCCCTGTACCAACCTCCCCCTGCCCCAAACCCCCTGACGTTTCAGAGCCAAGATTTGGACCCCAAGCTGGTTGACCACAGATTCTTTACCCTTAAGAGAGAAGCTCTGTGTTTCGGAGAGAACTCCAGTTCCCAAGGTGGGGGTCTCTGTCCTAACAATACTCCAGGCTCTGCTGCGATGGGCAGCACCTGTTTGGGGCAGCTTGTCCTGGCTGCATTCATCCTGGTACCTCGCACCTTATGTGTGGTGCTTGCTCTGTGCACCTGGCCAGGGTGTTAAGCAGAGACCTGAGGCTCGTTTACAATTCTGCCACTAATATTAATGCACTAGGGATTTGCAATGTTCCACTGCGTATCTTGTAGGGCTGCACTGTACAACTAGGGGACATCTCATAATAGTAACACAAAGGTGGATATTTCCATTTCTAGATTCTGATGAGGTTCAGATGCTACCCCTAAATGTGGCACCTTTGCAGGTGAACAAACAGCAGAGGCAGGAGGTTCACTGTCACTTTTCCCTCGTTCTTCTCTGAAGCAGGTCATAAAAGAATTCTTAACCTTCCTCTAAAATAAATTATAAAATCTTCATCCCAGAAGTACCCTCCTATACTCAGGAAAGGAACATCCATATCCAGAGACACAGAGATGTCAAGAAGAATCTGAACCAACAGGCCTTGCTAAATCTGCTCCTCTCCTCCATTTATTATCATTAGATCAATCCCCATTGTCCAAAGGGGTTTGTCAGAGGAGACTGGATCTAGGGTGTGTGATATTGGGATTAAGTGTTTGATGGTGGAAGTAAGGGCGTGTGATACCTAAACTGGTTTAGCATAGTTATGGATTTGGATAATGGAAGCCCCACCCTGGTTGTGGATTGCACCAATCAGTTGGCTTGTAGACTGGGGAAGGATGGAAGGCAGGCTCATGGCTTTGCTGCCTACTGCCTGCTCTGCCATGGACTGTTTCTCCTCTGCTATGCCCCTCTGCCATGGAGCCAGCCAATGAGGGACTAAAACCCCTACAAACTGTGAGCTGAAATAAATTTTTCCTCCTTTAACTTGTGAGTATAAGGTATTTTGTCATAGCAATGAAAAGAGTAACTAAGACAAGTACTAGTTAGGTTGACCCTGCTAACTGGATTTGAAGATGGTCTATCCAAAGGTCACAAATGTCCCAACAAGAGAATATTGTCTTTGGCTTTCTCCAGAGCCCTCACTGCCTTTAAAGACACTCTTCTTCTTGGCAAAGAGGTGGTAGTCAGGAAATGTTTGAAGACTAGAGCTAAATTAATGGATGTTCTGCAATTAGCTTGCATCAAGGACTTTGGGGAACACCATATAGTATTCAAAAGAAAATGCTTTTACAACAGCCCCTCCTGCTGTTCTTCAGAGCTGTGAGACCTACTCAGCCACCTCTGTTCTGCTGTCTCCATTTCTTGTCTTTGGAGCCTCTTCAGAAGGAAAGCAGCTGCACACTTTGGAAGCCTGTGGCATTACCACTTGTATGTTTGTGGTGCATGGAGCACCAAGAACCTGCAACTGCTCAGCCCTGATGAAATGAAGAGCCATATGAGTCCCCAGAGCCCCACTTGGCCACCAACTCAGTCCTTTCAGGGAGTGCCAGAACATCTCAGAATGGATCATTGGTACCCATGGGAGGCAGAAGACAATGAAAACACCTAGTGACTGGTAAATGTTGGTCAAACCATGGCAAAGTTGGAAGAAACAATAAACTTCCAGGAAGAAATACCACAATATATTTTAGTTCTAACTCACGAAACAGAGACCACACAGGTAGCATTTCCATTCCACACCTATTATGTGTGTCTGATTCTGCACAATGGACTATTGTCAAGTAGAAACTTTTCCTGTTACTTATACTGGCAGCTTTATTAATGTTCAGTAGCTAATAATTCTAGCAGAACCAACTCTCTGGTATTCATGATACCTTTGAGATGTCCTTCACATTATGGATGAGATATTAATTTAGTTCCGTGACAGTGATCACTCTGAATCATTACCCCACTAATTAATACTCAAGAATGATGGGTAACAGAGAGTTGTAAACTTGGTTATGTGCTAAGTATGACTGGAAATAAGACTATTAGGTAGAATTTAAATGCTTGGTCCACAATTATTGCAATACTTTACCAAGGAAAGTAAGATTAAAAATACTCACCATAACTTATTTTAGAAAGATAACAGATCTTTTCACCGAAATTTATAGTCCATCTAGGGAGAAAAGATTTGGCTTCCTATAAGCATATGGCATGATTTAAGGGTCTACTGTCCTCAGAATAATATATTTTGATGCTGTCTGTAGTGTAACATGACATTAATTTCTTCCAGGGTTCTGAACACTGATGAGGATGAAGTCTGATGAGGGTGGGAAGGTAGGGGCTGGGGCCTGAGCTCCTCTGTGAGAATGGAATGCTGCCCTGGCTGAGAATAAAACAGTGTGGCCACCATTGATTTCTGGGCCCTCCTCAAAAATCTGAATTTGGAATTTGCTAATTACACTTTTCGTTCACCTGGTACATTTTTTGGGCAATAAAAGTTTTGAGTCAATCTCTACAATACCCCCGAAGAAAATTCATTTTGTTTATCACTGAACCAATCTATACTGAACATGTACTGCATTCTAGATGTGGTGGCAAGTGCTAAAGACACAGACAGGAGGGGGCAGCAAGGGGATCCCGAGGTTGAGCCCAGTCTGACTGACCTTGCCACTTAATGAAACCCTGTCTCAAAGTAAAAAATAAGGAAAGGGCTGGGGGCGTGACTCAGTGTGAAGGCCCTGGGTTCAATCCCCAGCACTGGGGAAAAGAGAGAGAGAGAGAGAGAGAGAGAGAGGAGGAAAGAAGTCTTTGTGAGTTGTGATCACAAATACTGTACAGTGACTGGTGCCACCGAGTGCCATCCAAGGAAAAGGCAGCTCATAAAAACATCACAGCGTGTTCTCATCCACCTTATTCACCAAATCTGGCACCATGCTACATCTGGCTCTTTCCCAAAGTGAAAATGACCATGCAAACTAAATGTTTTTTTCCTTTCAGGTTTTTCACTAAGTTTATTGGTACGTTTTAGGTATAAAATACAGTTATATTCCTCATTGGGATCTCGTACCTTTACATGATGTATCTTGGTTTTTATTTTTTCCTCATTCCCCTGCCCTCCCTTTGCCCCCTCCATCCTTCCCAATTGTCAATGGTGGAAGAGAGAGAGGCCCATTTCACACAGAAGGCCATTCACGTCGCTTCCTGTCCCTCAATGCACCATTCCTCGTGCTCTGGCGTCTTCATCAAATGTGCTGACAGATGCCTGCAGAGCAGGTCAGTGAATCCCTGCACCTGGAAACTTGGCTGTGGGCTCAGCCTATCCTAGAACAGGGCTAAGCACACCTGGCCTCACCCTGATGGAACCATCCTAGGAATGCTCAGGGCCACTGCAGCTCATGGGCATTTTACAAATGTGGAAGTGAAGACTTCTACAACATAGTCCTTGAATAACTTGCCCAAGGTCACTGAGTCTCAGTGAGGTCAGATAACTTTCTAAAGGTCACACACATAATCCTTAGTGGCAGAAATGCTTATTTTCACCTACACACAGCTCTCAAGAGAGAGTGGCGGACAGTCATTACTCATTTGATCTGGACGAAGCACCTGCTTTGTGCTGGGACAATAACACCTACTGTCCTGTGCTCCAGGGCTCCAATTTCTGTGTCAAGCACACACAAGTCTCTGGCCTCACAGTCCTGTGGACTCAACCAGCTCAACAACATCTGCCATCTTACAAAATCATGCCTAACGACTGGGGGTCCTTGGGATATTGCACCTCTCAGGTTATGACACATGCATTGTAATCCAGCTACTTTCAAAACGAAGCAATAAAGGTAGGATGGTTAGACTAGTAGCAGGGCTGACTTAGAAGCTCATTTTGGATTCTCTGAAGCAGATATTGTTTGCAGAAGCAGACGGTATTGTTTGTATGATGCTTATGAGAGGATTGCAAAAGCTGCCTTTTTTACAGTCACATGGCAAGTGGCTTTGCCATGTTCCTTATTATTTTGGTGTGGGTGAGGCTTACACTAGGCCTTCAGGAGGGAAGGGCTGAGTCTTATTCTTTGAATCCCAGCCCCCCAAATTCTCGGTATCTTTCAGAGCAACTCTAAAACAATGCTTGGGATCATATAAATTATTTTACATCTCTAATAATATTATATCCCTAAATTAGTAATATTAATGATACTAAGTAATTGTTCCTGTTCACGAACTGTGTGTGGGGCACTGCATCAAGCACTCCACACCCGCTGTCTCATTTTATCCTCACTGTGACCTCTTTGCTTTTCTTATTTTCTTATCCCCATTCTACAGATGAGAAGAACAAGGCTCAGGATGAGAGTTGGCAACTGGTGTCTGGTGGCTCAGCCAACATGTCCTGGAAGCGGAGAGGAAAGGAGCTGGGCAATCAGACTTCAGTGCTCCTGGTCTCCCCCTCGCCTTCCCAGGCAGGGAGAAGGATGGAGAGCACTGCGGCCTCTCTGGCCCCGAGTCTTCCCATCCAGATGACACCCGGCCCGCGCCCCCCCGCCCATAGATCCCAGGGCACAGGGATCTTTTTCTTGGATGGGGAAGTTTCCTTTTGAAGAGTTCTTGCTAAAAGCGTCTTGAGCAGACAACTACTGAACCTTAGCAATGGCAGCTGATGAGCAGAAATCCAGGGGTGGGGCAACATATGGCACATTGACATTATCTTAATTTCCTTGTTAGTATCACTGCATAAATTGTTTCCATCCTACTGTACACGAAGTCGTGATGAACTAACTTTGAATAAGAGAAATGACAGGTTAACTTGCTTTTCATTTCTTTTCCATAATAAATGGAATATGTTCTCGAACACTCTAAGTCATTAACATTTCAATTTATTCATGCTTTTTCTTCCTGTCGTCCTAATGGCAATATTGCCTAATTATATCTGCCCCACAGCCATCAAATTTGATGGCTCTTTGCAAGTCCGTAAGTGCCTCTCCCACTGCCTTTGTTGGGCTGGGGGTCTGGGGAGGCTTTGCTTTTCTAAACCATTCTACCTATTTTTGTGCACAGGTTGTTAAGCAGGGAAACAACGCCAGCGGATTAAGTGATGAGGAACTGGGTAAGGATCCAAGCTACCATGTCTCACGCTTGCCATGTTCCAGGCTCTGTTCCAAGCCCATCACACGTATTAACTCATTCAATCCACCCACGACTCTCCGGTACAGTCTGTTACCGTCAGGGCATCACTGGCACAGATAAGGAGGACACTGAGACAGACTCTGGGCTTTGACCTTGCAATCTGCCTGCCGCGCAGGACCCGCTTAGCCCCTATCCTTGCCTTTCCCTCTCTTTGTGACCTGACTCTTGCATATGCACTGGCCATGCTGTTGCTGTGTTGGATCTTTGGGTTAAAAAGAGTGGAGAAAAGTAGAACATGGTGATGGCAGCACCTTGGCTTGAACACACCAAAACCATGTTGAAATTTCATCCTGATTGGGAGGTATTAAGAAACAGGACAGGGGACTTTCAAGAGGTGATTAGGTCAGGAAGGTTCTGCTCTTGTGGACGGATTAAGGGGTTGATGGGTTATTCCAAGGGAGAGTCTGTTATAAAAGCCAGTTGGCTTCTATGTGCCTTGTGCATGTCCCTCTCACCAAGTGATGCCTCGTGCTACCTCAGGACTCTCTAGAGAGTTCCCAGCAGCAAAAACGTCCTCACCAGATGCAGCCCGTTGGCCTTGGACCTCCCAGCCTCCACAACCCTAAGTTGAATAAACCTTTATTCTTCATAAATTATGCAATCTGTGGTATTCAGCCATAGCAACAGAAAGCAGACTAAGACCTGCATGATTAAGTACCCTTTTTCATCCTTGCTTTCAACATTGAAATTGTAGCTTTTGATTTATGACTTTGGGCTTTTGAACTGTTAAATTTAAAACACATGAAGTTTTAAACCAGCAAAGGTTTAAAAACATTTTTTTTTTGAGGTCCTGGGGTTTAAACCTAGGGCCTTCACACTGAACTACATCCCCAATTCTCTCTCTCTCATCTATCTATTTATCAATTATCTATCTATCATCTATCTATCTATATCTATCTAGGCTTTGAGACATGGTCTTGTCCACTTGCTCAGTTGCTGCCCAGGAGTGAACCCATGAGCAGGGTATTGAGCATTCCTGAAACCCGAGATGTTTCTGAGTTTTTTGGCCTCAGTACTTAATTACACATGAGTTCTCAAGCGTGCTTCTAGCAATCAGGCCCCAGTACTGCTCACTGCATCCCTGGTACTCACCACACTCTGCCTGGGCCTCGGCAGGAGCAGAGATGTGTGCACGCTACCTCTGCAGTGGTAAAGCATAGTAACTGTGCCTGAGCTTTGGGCCTAAGTATTGCAAACCTAGGGAACTGACATGCAAGAAAAAGAGGCTCAAAGAAATCTTTCAATTTTAGAGAACAGGCTTCACCATCAAAGGAAATGCCCTCTTTAACTCATTAAAAAATTACCACATTCCTTTCAAATGAGAATAAAACTAGTATTTCTTAATGTTTGTTCACTGTTAATATTATGCCAATTATTGCATTACTTTTGGATGATAAATAGTCACAGGATGAATGAAGCCCATAAGATGAATTAATTCTCCAGAAGTACAAACAAAAACTTTCAGTATTTTATATCACATAATTAAATGCAGTTTGTTGTTTCCAGAGCCAGAACTTGGGACATGCTAATTAATCGCTTCAAGAAGACAGATATGTTTCGTGGTTGATATTCCGAATGAGACTATTGATAAGCCCTACATAAGAGCACTGATGAATTACACTTGCAGAATAAATCCTACCTGCAGAAGTCCGGGGGCACCATGCCATACACATTGATCCTGTCACACAGCTCCAGTGCAATTGTCATCGTGAACCAGCCAGTGCTGAGCCAAGTGTTGGAGATCTTCCTGGAAAGAGGTAAAGTCACAGTTACACCCACAACCTTCTGAAATCCTTTCCGGAGTTCGCCTGACCATAAACAGATGCACACACACACATCCTCTCTCTCCATTTGGTCAGTATTGGGATGTTATCAAATCAAACTCTCACACCCATATCTCTATATTACACCGCACCATCATAACTGATACTCATGCTACGTCATGGCGGATCTGTGACATGAAGGTGTCCTGCTCATGGGACTTCTAGGTCATCAGAAAGATGACTAATGTTTCACCATTTAAGTGAATTGTTAAGTCAATTTTTTGGTCAATTTTTTTGTATGATGACAATATTTATGTGACAATTCTAAAATACTTGGGTGATTAGAAATTCTCCTACTCCAAACAGGCTACGTAATAAATTAATAATTTAAATGATTAAACATGTACATCTATAATCTATCCATATCTGTCTGTCATCTGTCAATTGATCTATTCATAGACTGATCAATCTTAAAGTCAAAGCTTGCCTTCAATGGACTTAATAGCACCAGCAGATTGGCTGAATGTCTTTCCTTTGGAGAAGTACACTTTTTTGGGTGGGGGATGAGATAGACCATGGAAATGTTTATATTTAACTGAGTATTTGCTTTATTTTTCCCTCAGAACATTCTGGGGCCTCTGAAAGCTTTCATTAGAAGCTAAAAATCAACAAATATAGAGCGCAAATCTGTACATTCCACTATTCTTTAACTGCCTTTTGGATTTCTGTCTTGAGCTCAACAATGTGCCAAGCCTAGGGCGGATGGTGGAGACAGCATCCAGGTTTAATTTGACCCTGAGAGAACAACTTGTGGGTCTACTGTACTATGCTGCTGTGGATATTAATTTCAATTATTCGGGGGTTGCTGCTTCTCCTTTTCTCCAGTGCCCATGGCATGCCTCATTAGCCAGTTTCAAACATCTAATCCCCAAGGTCAGACTTCTGACTTTGCCCAGCCGTAGCACAATACCCATGTGTGCTGTGAACAGCGGAGCTGCGGAAGGGCTTTCTCCCTGCCCTGTGGAGCACCCTCCTTGAGGACAAGGAAGACTGTGTTAAGCAGCACGCATTATTTCCATTTCATATAAGAACAGAATAAAAGAGAGCATTTTTGAGGAGTCTTTTGTTTCATCAAATACCTGACAGGCATGACTGATTTAGTCATCCCTATGTCCTGGCTCCAACTTTCTGGCTCTTAAGCCCTTTGCTCAACTTTCCCCTCCATTTCATTCCATCCACAGCCAGTCCCAACCCATAAGTACAGCGAGTAGCTCCTGAAGATGTAGATGTCATGGGCTCGTCTCTGACCTGGCTCTGCTATCCCAGCCAGATGGCCTGGGGCAGCTCACTGCATTTTCTGACCCTGGATTCCCACCTATAAAGCAGGCCCAGGAAGCTGTCCTTTGGGTAATTTGAGAACTAAATGAGAGAACACCCAGGAAAACATCCAGTGTGCTGTGTAGATCCTCAAGATCCTTCCTCCTCTCTAGTGGCTAGGTTAAACAAACAAGAAAATAATCCACCCATCCTTTTCGGTGGTGCATTTTAGTACCTAAGAAGAAAATCCAACACCGGGGTCTTAAGTGGGAGCCACCACAGCAGTCAGGGCAGTGAATATGAATTCAGAAGCCTTCCACTTCCACAGGTATTAGCAGTCTCCTTCCCACCCCACCAGGGCTGAGTATTCATGAGACCTTGGAGGCTGGAGGGGCAGGAGAGAGCAGAGCTGCCTGAGGGCTAAGGGGCAGGGAGGAAAGTGCCTTCCTCTGAGTTGTAGCCTGTCTTACCCTCTGTGCTGTGGCAACACACTGGCCACTTATTCTTGACCCAGCGTTCACTTCTGTCCTCAGGGTCTTGTCCTGGGACTCATGCCTACATTTCCTATGCTTTTAGAGCTTTGGGAATTGCCAATAGGGGCTGAGCCCAGGGCCAGAGGCTCTCCAAATTTCGGCTCTTTCCTGTGATGTAGTGCAGATCCGAAGCCACAGCCTGAAATAAAGGAGGTTGTGGCTCTGCATAAGAAAGCTTTGTGGGTAAAAATGGGGGAGAATACGAAGTAGAGGACTACAGAAACTCAAGTGAAGAGTTCTTTAAAGTGCCACTTAAAATTCCCCAGACTTCCTAAATAATAGCCTTTTGGAATCATGTGCAGTAGAAAATGCAACTGCTTTGTACTGTCTTTCTAAAGAGACTTGAAGTCTTTTTCCAACAAAGGAATATCTACTGTTTTTACACTTAATCAGCTGTAATGAAAGAATATGAAGAGCTGTCATGTGCTTATTAGGGAAAATGATCAGATATTCTTTTATATGATGAAGTAACACACTGAGCTGCTAATTCTATAGTGCACACTAAATTACAATTAAAGGCCTTTCTGCTCTACGAGAATCTCATTTATAATCTCTATGGAAATATTCTTCCTGCAGTTATTTCATTTATGCTTCCTTTATCTAATTACTATAATATTGGTTCTGAATCATATTTTCCTAATGTACCCTTATTCAATTATAAAGTTATTTTCAAGTACAGTTACTTTCTAATATCAAAGAATACCACTTGGCCATCTATGTCATTTGTCATGCTTCTGAATTGCAGAGTGTTTCTGAACCATTTTTCCTCCACTTTTAAGTAGAGTGAGACTTCGATAAATCAAAATCTATTGAGTTACCCATTTCTTCAAAACAGTAGCCTGAAATGAATGTCCTGATCACGAGATCTGAAAATTAGATATTCCATCCTTCATATATCTTCAGTGCATGCTACTGTTTGGGTTTCAAGCATAGAGAAAACACCACTGCACCCTGAAATATTTTGTGTTTCAAATGACAGAAATGATGTTGTTCTGAAGGGGTTGTTTCTGACTTGGTTCTTTTAGCTTGGAGCAACCATCAGGTTAAGAACATAGACATAGAAGAATATTGAGTTAATAATAATTTTGTAAAGATAATTTCCTAAAATCTGGAGGCACAAAGATGCTGGAAAGGTTAATGCACTCTGGCACTAAACTCTGTTAAGTACGATCCCCTGTGTAGAGGCAGAGGGCCCCGGAGCACGAGGTCTGCAGAAAGGGGCCCAGGAGTCTCTCTGTGAGGACTCAGGTCTCTCCTTTTGGCTGGGAGCACCAGCGAGGCAGACACAGTGAGCAGAGCTTTACTGGTCAGAATTTAGAGATGGGGGGGAGACGTCTTGGCGTGAGGCTGTTTCCCAAAGATCCTAAGTGGCCACAGGGTGGTAAGATTTTGTTTCCAAGTTACCCACTAACAAGTTCCCTTAGGGAGATCTGGAGGAATGTGCAGCTGTCCTGCACCAGAGGCTCAAGGCTTCTTAAATTTAACAAACAATCATTACATTAAAAAAGGGTTATTTTTTATTGAAGAGATAGTTTCTACTTATTTTGAAATTTCAAGCGGTGGAATTATAAACCGTAAACAACTTTCTCCTTCTTCATCCCTTACAAAATGCTTTCCTAGCTAAAGCGCTCATTTAAGTGAGCGGCAGTGTCTCCTGCGAGCAGGGTTGAAGGGCAGCACTTGGCTGATGTCATGGCGGCTTGTGGTGTGGCCCAGACCCTCTGTCTGCCCTGTTGTTCATGCTGACCCAGGTCAGGCGGGCCTCAGTGGAGGGCCCACAGTACCAATGGCAGCAGCATTGCTCCTCATCCCCAACCCGAAGCCCAGCCCAGCAGTGCCAGCCCTTGGTCCCAAGATGCCCAGAGTTTAAAAAGATAGCTCTTCCCAGAAGAGGTGCAGCTGGGGCAAATGAATGTCTAGCTTTAGTTTTTTAAGGAATCTCCGTATTGATTTCTACAGTGGTTATACTAATTTATACTTCCACCAACAATGGAGGTCATCATATCACAGTGATACACACATACGCGTATTTATAGCAGCACAACACACATTAGCTGCATTATGGAAGTGGCTTATATGCCCATCAGCAGATGAATGGATAAAGAAAATGTGGTCTAGACATACAATGGTGTACTCCTCAGTCACGAAGAAGGATGTATTTGAGTCATTTGTAGAAACATGGATGAATTGTTGGGATCATAATGCTAAGTGAAATAAATCAGACACAAAAGGATATATATCGCGTGGATTCTCTTATGCGAGAAATCTAAGATATAAATAGCTTACAGAGCAAAATAAAGGAGACGGTAGGAAAGAGGGAGATAGACTTTTTGGAAATGGGAAGAGGATGTGGGGGAGTGGGAGAGAAAGGGGAATAAAAATGATTCAGATGCCATATGTGTGTGCACCAATTCCCTGAAAGAAGTAATGACGTGTCACAAACATATGCTAGTTTGAAAAGATAGTTCTTCCACACACAAAAATTGGGGGCCACTGGGCTTTGGTCTTTCTTTAAGACTTTTCTGATAACGTGCTGCCTGTGCTGGACAAGTAATGGATTTGGTACTTCATCTTTATTTTACCTATCATATCTCTTTGTGCTAAGAGAAGAAACTGGCTCAGTGACACTTTATAAAATGGTAAATTGCATCACTAAATGTTATGAAAGCACATGTTTCCGAATGAAGGAGAATTAACTGGTGTAGCAGCCCAATGGTTGGTACTCACTGTCCCCTGTCCACACACAAGGCCACCGAGCTCCTAAAAGGTTAGAAACTTGCCCAGTGCTGTTCTACCAGAGAGTGCCAGAGCCTGAGTTCCAGCCGGGAGCTGTGTGTTTGCACCCAGGACCTGCACACTTCTGTCCTTTTCCTCCAGGCTTTGGCTGGCTCGAGACCCTCTTTCGACCTCATCTTATATAAACAACCCTTTCTCCTGAGTGCAGCGCTGGGGGCTTTCCTCCACTCTTGCTCGTCTTTGCTTGGATAAATACTCACTGGCCTGGCTTTCCACCTCAGTTTACCTTTTTGACAAAGCCCTTTCCTTACATCCACCAGTAATTTGCAAAAATCTTCAATTTATAATGAGAAACAGGTTACATCATGATTGAGAGTACATACATACATACACATATATGTATGTTTTTTCATTTTATTTATTTTTAAAGTGTGTAATTCATTAGTTTTTAGTACAGGCACAGGGTTATAAAACTATCACTACTAATTTGTGATCATCTTTCACCACTTAAAAAAGCCTCTCATCAATTTACCTAATGTTTGAAAAGTATTTGAAACAATACTGTGCCTTGTCTGCTTTGTGGGATGAATGCTGATATTGTCTATTCTTTTCTATTCAACAATCTTTCAGTGCCTCTTTACACTGGCTTCTGTGTTTTAATTAACAGTATGGGAAACATTGCCTGAGACCATGCTACACCGCCATTTTGGCCCTCTCCCATGATGCTCAGCACACTGGGCACTGCTGGGTGAATGATTAAGACTATATTCTTAGAGGGCAGGATCTCGTTTTTTACTTTGTCCCCAGCAGCAGGCAGTGATGAGCAAGTAACAGGTACTCGATAAATACCATTTGAATGAATAAATGTTTGGCTTTCGAAGGGAAATGTAAATCCACACACTTCTTTTCACTAAGTATTCACAAAGTAAAATGAAATGTATGAAGGCTACTACGAGCTGTGATCAAACTATATGGTGAATATTTACATTTCAAAAATTACTATAAAAGGCATCTTGACACTAATCTCTTTCAAAAACTCTCTATTTGCTTGTAACACATTTATCCAGTCATTCTTGCAACTTTCTGAAGCAGTTCAGGATGTCCTCTTTCTTAAGGTCTTTACAAGATGTGATCAAAAATACAGTGAATGCTGTTGCTGTGTAACATCCATGGGAAAGGCAGGCTCCTAAAAACATCACGCTATGTCCTCCTCCATCTCATTCACAAGCTGACCATGAAAGGTCAAAATGATCTTCGATTTGGGGCTGGGGATTTGGCTCAGTGGCACTGCACCTGCCTCGCAAGAGCAAGGTCCTCAGTTCAAGCCCTGGTACCCCAAAAAAAGACTTTGAATGTGAAAGGCAAACGTTTTGAATCAAGTCGGCATTGATAAGGCCAGGACAACACAACTAAAGACTCACAAAAGACAAATTCCAGAACTGCTTCAGAAAGTGGGAAGAAGGATGGGGTAAGTGTGTCCAAAGTGAGGGTGATGAAAGGAAATGTGTCTTGTATTCTACTACATTGAAAAAAGTTTAAAATATTCACCATACATTTCAACCACATCTTTTATATTGAACCTTTTACTAATGCAGGCCAGCAACTGCGCAGCCTTTGCTCAGTAGCAGAGATGTGCCGTGGGAACCCCGCAGGAGCTCGATTCAGTGGCGCGGCCAGCGGGACCCCCACACGCCCTTCCGGAAGCTTTGCTCTCAGTGGATCAGCCAGGCCCGCCCGCGCCCTGCACCTGTCTTTGCCGGTCTCCTGCTTGAAGAGCTCATCGAACTGCAGCATCTTGTGGCGCGTGATCATGAAGGCCTTCAGCCGCGGCAGCATCTGGCTCAGGAGCTGCAGGTTGTTGTAGACCTGGCCCTTGCCGTCCCGCCGCATGTAGCTGCTGGGGCCCCAGAAGATGAACACGGTGCCCTGGCTCACGTTGAGCAGGTCGTGGCGGTTGCGGAGGATGCGCTGGATGCTGGAGTGCGCGATGACCCTCAGGCTGGTGCGGTTGCCCACGTCGCGCCCGTAGCCGCGAGTAGGAGCGTCGTTCATGCGGATGACACACTCGGTCTGGTCAATCTGCGGGCCCTGCCGACTGCGCAGCAGGTGTCCTGAGCTGGTCACCAGGGCACAGTCCCTGCAGTGCATTTTCAGGGGCTGGAAGGCAGGGGGAGGAGAAGGTCAGGGTCAGGCACAAAGGATTCCTCTGGTCTCAGGAAGCTACTTCCGGCCTCAATATAAGGGCATCCATCCCTCTTCTTCTCCCGCTCAGGCTGCTGTGACTTCATGGATCCCTACTTTCTTTTCCAAACTGGTGACAGGGGGCGTTGGACAAGAGAGAAAGATAGTTGGGACTGACCAGCTAAACAATGGCTTGGGGCTTCTCTGATTGTAAATGACCATCATGAGGCATTAACTTAGCCCCAGGGTCACTTTATTGATGAGGGTGTTGGGGCCTAGGAAATCTGCCCAAGGACGAAAGACTTTGGAGTAACAGGGTTGTATTTTCAAAGCTAGATCTTTCCAACTCCTGAGTTCCCCAAATTGAAGCCAGGGCTATACTGCAAATTGTCAGGACTCTGGTTTTGATGCTCAAAACTCGCCTCAAAAGGTAAGCCTTTATTAATATTCCTGGACGATGCATAAATGTTTACCCCCAAATAAATGTCCTCCAAGAATCACATGAGACGTGGCCAGCAGATTGTAACCCCTTCGATGCCATGATTCTGAAGTGACAATCAGGATATTTGCTTAAGATCATACATGGAGGAAGTGGAAGAGTTGGGAATTAAACCCAGGCCATGGGATTAACCATGATTCCCATACCTCACAGCAGGATGAGGAGAATGTTGTGGGATGGCTACTGACCCCACTGCATACCCCACCTCTCCCCACCAGGAGCCTGCCGGTCGGGTGCAGTAGTGAGAGGTCTTCTGTCCAATTCCTCTGTCCTTTCGAGTTTCATTCACAGCACACTCATCTATCTGGACCCTTCTTCAGTCCATGATGGTGAAATCTGACTAAGACTTGCCCTTCCTCCTGAGGAAGGGCCACTTTCCAGATCCCCAGAAAAGGGTCTCTATTCCTCCCAGGAAACTGCTGGAAACTGGAAGAAGGAATCCTTCTGAATCCCCTGGGTGAACTCCAGGGTCGAGGGACAATTTCAGTAGCTAAAAGGTAGAGGAAATACTCTCCTTCCCCTCATTTTCCTGGGACATCCCATGCATAAATGAGGAAGAGGGAGTTTATATCAGCGATGGAGTTCCTATTATGTGCCAGGCACTGAACTTGATGCTAAAGAGAAAAGATCAGGGAGATACCTCCTCCTCCAGGAGCACAAGTCCGGGTTGAAGTTGCTCCCAGACAATTCGGAGCCACACAGTAAGTGCGATAACTCATTAGGCACACTGGGAAACGGGGCTGAAGATGAGGGAACATTTGAGCCTGCTCAGATGGGCCAGAAAGGTGGGAGAACAACTAGGAAGGGATTATGCTGTGGAAACCAACAAAGAAGGGAGTGTTCACAGTGTCATTAACTGTGACAGGACGAGACTTGGAAGTGTCCTTTGGTTTTGATGACTTTCACCAACACAGTCTCCATTGAAGAGAGGTGATAGAGACTAACTCTGGGTGGAAGTGAGGGAGGAGAAGCCAAAGCCTGACTGCAAAAGCTTGATAGGGGCTGAGGGTGGAGGGTGGTAGAGCCACAGGACTGACTTGAACACAGGGTGACCACCCGACCTGGTGCGTTGGGCTTGCCTGGGTTTTGACATCCACAGTCCTGCATCCCGGGAAATGCCTTGGTCCCAGGCAAGCCAGAATGGTTGCTCTCACTATTGCAACTAATGGAGAAGACCATTAAAATATTTCTATAAAAGTGATAAAAAGCACCTGTAAATAGCCTGTTACTTAGTAATAAGTAGGGTTTCAGGAGACCAGGAGTTGAAAGCTGACTTTTCCCACAAATGTTAACTAACTTTGTTACCTGTTTAATACATTTTACTAGTTTCAAACTAGGTATGTATGGTGAGATGACACTGACTGATTCATTCATTCATTCAAAAGACCTTTCCTGAGCATTTAATACATCCTCGAGGTTCTGTATAACTCAGTGCATTTTCTTTAAAAGGCTACTCTAAGTTCATCCTAAAAAACCTAGGGCCATGGAAACCTGGCTTTTCTCATTAGAATCTCCTAGAATTATCCTGAGTTTTCCAGTTCTATTTATCATTTCCAGATTGTGTGCTCACTGTTACCGGGGAAACGTTCTGTAGAAGGTCCCAGGAGCAACTGTTTCCCCTGTAATGAATTACTGTGCTGGGATTCTCATTGAGAAGCTTGGTTACCAGGTGGACACATCCCAAGGACCTGGTTCTCCTTCTCTCTTTTCCCCAGAGGACAGTCTCTCAGGGAGACTCAGTGTTCCCCACCGACTGTGTTACACTGGTCCTCTGTGATCACTGGGCACCACCAGATGCTCTGGATCCACGCAGCCCCCCAGCCAGAGGAGCTCCGTGCTGTCTCCTCGGCACTGACACCCCTTCTCTGAGCTGTGCAGATGCCCACACAATGCAGATGCAGAGATGAAGTCTGAATTGCACCTCAAGTCCCTTCGGGAAGTGGTGCCAGGAAGATGACAGCAGCTGTCCCAAACACAGTGTCACCCTTCCAGCAGCTGAGAAGAGCATGTACTTAGGGTGAAACCACTTCCAAAGGAGGAAATGAAGTGCTTCGGGTGCATTCAGAGGGACTAATGATGTCTTGGAAGCAGAGTGACTAAAAATGATACAGTTTGTGTGACCCTGTTTCTTTCTTTCTTTTGGTACCAGGGATGGAACTCAGGACCTTGCACTTGCAAGGCAGGCCCCGGAACCACCCTGCTAAATCCCTGGCCCCTGGGAGACCCTGTTTCTGAGGGTGTGTTACAGTCCTCTGTTCCTGCACCTCTTGGTGCCATTAGACTCCTTGGCACCCTGAGATGAGTGGAAATAGTCACACCTTGTGGGTGAAGATTCCTGATGCAGAATTTTCATGTTGTTCCCTGGAGCACAAGGTCCCTGGGCTGATCGGTCACTAAGCAGAGGACAGGAAGTTTAACCCATGGCTCTGCCCCTCAGCCTGGGGGTGACTATGGCGCTGAGGACACAGGACAGGAGGTGGCCCCCAGTGGACTCTCCACCTAGCAAGACCTTCCCTCCTCTCTGTCTTCCTCCTTGCAGCAGTCAGCCTCCCAGACTCTTTGGGACATTTTCCTTAAAGTCCCATTAAATGAGGAGCTCCTTCCATCGGTAGAAAATGTCCTAGTCTGGTCTTGCTATGTTTCCTCCACCCTGCCCCATAAACAGCCTTTAATTCATAGTGAATAGAAGAAAGGATGGTAGTAGACAATTAAGTGAAGCAAAATCAGCCTCTTGCTTTTCTGTCCTCTGAGAAAATGAACCACTGAAGACAGCCAAAGTGAATATAATATAATTTGTCTCCAAGCCCAGCCCTGGGTATGGGTGCTTTTGGGAGGAGGGGGACTGAGCCATGGAGACCTCTGTCCTAGAGAAGGAGGCTGTGGCCATTTGCCTCAGGGAGACCTCTCAGCCCGGGAGCCATAATGGCTGAAGGCCAGTGCACTGCCTGGAATTAATGGCTGGCTGGGAAAATGGCCCAGGACGCAGTAAGGGCCATTAAGCCCAGCCAGTTATTAATCCCCAGTAAGAGCTTGATGCCAAAGTCATTAGAGCTGTTGGGAGGTGAAAAATGCCCAGGAAAATTCACAGCACATGGAGGAGTTACCCTCTCTTCCGTCCCCTGTGGCTCTGAGCCACTGTCCTGCCCCTGCAAGTGGGCAGGGAGCAGGCAGGGAACCAGCCAGCTGTGCAGGGGCGCACGGGCGTGCACACACACACACACACACACACACACACACACACAGAGCTTATTGTTCTTGTCATCCCTTCTGCACTGCTATAATTTGTAAGCATTTGCCTTCATCCCGAACCTAGGGCAGTGGGGGCCCATGAATATTTTAGAATGTGTGAATGAGTCTCTCCTTCCACCACCCTTCCTCCCTCCTCTCTACCCCTATTTTTTTTAAAGAGACCAACCAACAAACAAATCCCCAAGCTTAGAGAATAGGGAAGTGCAACAACTTTCATCACTTTCATCACTAACCCCTTTGGGCTGTGGTGACAGGAGCAATTCCTACTGGGGCAGCATGCTCAGGAAATCAAGGTCTGATTTCTGTCACAGCCCGAGGAGCAAGAGCAGATGGAATTCTCTCTGTGACCCCGTGGATGCCTCCAGAGCCTTTCTTGAGAGAATAGACCAGGCCAAGTCAAATTAAACTTGACACCTAAAACACTCGGTGATGTCCTTTCAAACATTTGCAGCCTGGTGGTACCAGGATTAACTTTTTAAAATTCTGATTTAGGGCTGTGGATTTAGCTCAGTGGTTTCGCCGCCTGCTGCACAAGCGCAAGGACCCAAGTTCGATCCCCAGTACCAAAAAAATAAAATAAAATAAAATTCTGATTTATTTGGCAGAAGGAAATGTACCTCAGAGTATAATGCCCATTAGCTCAGTAATGAGACCGGTCCTGCTCTGGGAGCTGCCTGTTGGTCTGAAGCAAACATAAGATATACTAAATGGCTTCAGGTGCTGTGAGAATCTCAGCATTTTCCAATCTGATGTTTTCCTGTAATTACTAGGCTTTTATTAGCTGTCAATCTCAGTTCAGGCTGACACTTGGGTGTAAGCTATGCCTATTATTTAATGTGATTCGCTAGAAAAATGTTATTTTTCCAAGAAGCCCCCCTTCCTTTTATTCAATGACAAGTGCACCCACCATCCTTTAAGGCCAAGAAGTCATCTTCTCTCTACCCAACAGGACTGTCCTAGTTATTTCCTCATTTCGGGGACACAATACCTAATACCTACAACTTGAGGAAGCTCACAGTTTGCAGAGCTTTCTGTCCATAGCTGGATGCAAGGCAGGGTGGCACGGCAAAGCAGCATGACAGAGAAGTCATTCATGGCATGGTAGTGGGAAGCAGAAGGGATCAAGGGAGGAGGAGGGAGACAGACCCTTTCAGGCCACACCCCAGTGACTCACCTCTTCCAACCAGGCTTCACCTCCAAATTACATGTAGCTATAAATTCACTAGTGGACTAATCCACTGATAGGTACCATGCCCCCATGATCCAGTCACCTCCCCAAAACCCCACCTATGAGCACATAAAGCTTTGTGGGGACATCTAGATATAAACCATAACAGCCACCTTTATCTGACTTCCGTCCACTGGGTAAGGTTAGACAAACTCCTCCGGCAGAAAGCAGTAGTGAGTACTGAGCCACGTGTAAAGTAAGGTCTTTCCTGTCACTAGTTTTGAATCTGCTTCTTCCATTCCTCAGGTGGGCAATTTTGGGGCAAAGTTTTGTAGCTTTCTGAGCCCATGTTTTCATCTGTATCTGGAACACAGCAAAGGTAATCTCAATGGAGAGGTTTGCCATCTCATTACTGGTGTGCCCCTCAGCTGCTCAAGCCAAAATTCAAAGGTCATTCTTGATATCCCTCTTTGCCCTCCAATTCATCCAATGTGATCAGATCTCTCCTCTGACCTACATTCCCAATGCTACCGCTTTTCATCATCCCTACTGCAACCACCTTCCTTTAAGCCACTGCCCTCTCTCCTGGGCTCCTGTAGCACTGAGCTCTTCACTTTCCTTCTCTCATCCTCTCCCTCCCCCATACCCTTGTCGCTTAGGCCTGGAGCCATCTTTAATATGTAAATCAGGTCACTTTACTCATCTGCTTAAATCTTCTAGTGGTTTTTCCCTATTGCACCAGGAATAAGAAACCAACTCTAAATCAACCCCGATAGACCCCTGGAGACCTGTATGCTGGCAGATGACCCCACCCAAGCCTCTCCCCTCCAGATGCCTGTTCAACACCTCCCGCTTCATGCTTTCAGGTGTTACCCCAACCTGGCTCCCTGCTTGCAAGGCCTTCCTCCACCTCGCCACCTAAATCAGTCACCTTTCCCATCTCCGTTCACTCTCGCCAATTATCCATGCTTAGTTTTATTTTCTTTAACTTGTGTATCACTATCTAAAGTAATCTTAATTATTGGTTTTGGTGTCCACATGTTATCATTTTTCTTTCTTCTCAGGGTAAGTTCCACAAAAGGAAGCTATTTTCCTATTCACACAGTATTGTCAGCCCCAAGAATGGTGCCCAGCACAGAGAAGATATTCAACAAATATTTTTGAACAAATAATTGAATGATAGGGCACAGAAAACACTCACCACAGTGCTTGGTCCACAAAGAATGTGAAATAGATGTGTGTGTTATATTTGAGCATCGCCAGTGTACTGGTAACCACTTCTTGCCATTTTTTGACTGAGTAACTAGGTGTTATTTCCTAAAGCATAGTATTTGGAATTTTGTGTACATTTCAGAACCACTGTCAGCAATAGACCTTCAAAGAGAGGCCCAGGAAATCCCATTTTAAGCATTTAATTGCATTCTATTTTTTAAAATATGTTTTTAACAGCTTTACTGGTACAGAATTTTCATACCATAAAATTGACCCATTTTAAACACGAGTTGGGCAACCATCAGCATAATCTAATTTTAGACTGTTTCTATCATTCTGAAAAGAAATTTCACATCCACTTGTAGTCACTCTCAATTCCACGCCCAGCCCTCTGTAACCACTGAGTTATTTTTTGTCTCTACAGAGTAGCCTTTCCTGGGGGAATTTCACATAAATGGACTCACACAACATACAATAAATAGTTACCCTTAACTGAAGTTTTATTTTCTGCACTTTCAGTTATCCATGGTCAATTGTAATCTAAAAATTCTAAATGGAAAAAAGAAAAAGGAAAGGGAGGGAGGGTGCTCTGGCTCCACCAGCTCCTGTCCCGGACTGGTCAGATCACAGCTGAAGCATGTCCCCAGGACAAGCAGCAACCCCCACACCCCACCCCCACCCCCGGGCACCGGACGTGGACGCGCCCACCGCTGCTGCGTGGGAGTCGCTGTCTGAGGAGCCGACATGCAGGTGGCCCGCTGGCCGGAGGAGCTGCCATGCCCCCTGGGCTACCGTGTGCCTGGCGGCCCCACGATGCGCTCCACCTCTGGCTGGGCTGCGTCTGCTTCACGCTGGTGCAGCCGGACAGCCCCTCAGCTCCAGTGAACGTCACCGTCAGGCACCTCAAGGCCAACTCTGCAGTGGTCAGCTGGGATGTCCTGGAAGATGAGGTTGTCATTGGACTTGCCATCTCTCAGCAGAAGAAGGATGTGAGGATGATGCGCTTCATCCAGGAAATGAACACTACCACCTGCTCATGTGCCCTCTGGGACCTGGAGGAGGACACAGAGTACAACGTGCACATGCAGGCCATCTCCATTGAGGGACAGAGCCCAGCTAGCGAGCCCTTGAGGGGCTGGGAAGATGGGCTCCGAGAACAAAGATGAGGTGACCATGAAGGAGATCGGAAGGAACCAACAGCTGGGGACAGGTGAGATGCAGATCACCGTTTTGGTCCTGTTCATGTGGGCAGGTGTCATTGCCCTCTTCTGCCTCCAGTATGACATTATTAAGGACAATGAACCCAATAACAACAAGGAGAAAACTAAGAGTGCATCTGAAACCAGCACTCCTGAGCACCGGGGTGGTGGTGGGGCCCTCCTCCTCCACAGCAAGTTTCCAAACAAGCCCTCAGGGAACATCATCGAAGGGTGACTGGCTGTCTGAAGAGGGAAGGATTTCATTTTTCTTCTCTGCTGGTCCCCAGATCCTGGGCACAGGGAGAGGCCCAACTGCATCAAGGGAGGAGACACAACTAGCTGCAGTTTTCCTTCTTCCCTCTGTCTTAGTCTGATGAAAGAGCCTGAACTACAAACCAAATTCTTCAAAAAATAATAAAAAGCCACAAAACTCAAAGGGCTGGCCCCATCCTGGAAAAGGCAAAGCTGCATGAAACAGCCTTCTGCCTCATCTCTCCTGGACTGGCTTCCTCTTTGAGAAAATGCACAATGCTCTGGGAAATGACAAGCACTAAGATTGACTCATGCTGTGTCTTTTAGACCAGGGAGCATGGAAGGAAGATGCTGTGGAGCTGCCTGCTGCGCAGGGGCATGGCTGCCATCAAGCCTTTTCTGGATGTAGCCATCAGAGACTGTTTTGGGGTGTGATACATGCCCTTGTGAGTGTGTAAGATGTTGCCTGTTTTGTCTCTTGAAAAACAAAACTGGAGGGCTCCGTTCCAGAGGGCAGAGGATTCTTCCAGGACTTGAGCTGGTTGCCTGTATCCTCCCTATCTTCTTTGACATTTACTTTGATGGTGAGATCATCACTCTGGAGTTTTAAGAAGACCTGGAAGGTACTGGCCCTGTTTTCTAAGGAAGCATCTCTAGGAATCTGAGCAGAGCCAGCTGGAACAACTGAAAAGGCACATCCACATTTTATATCCTGGGGACTGCTGACCCACCCACTGTGGGGTAGAAGTTGCTGGAAAGCAGGCCTGAGCCATTCACACAGACAGGCAGAACAGCCTGGCTGTCACAACTAACTAGGCTCTTCATATCTTACCATCTCATCAGGATTCTGTGACAGTTACCCAGGGTCCTCATGTCCTTCCCTAGAGCCTGAGTGGTATGAGGTGACAGGTCTCTCTCTCCACTGCCCCTTTCTGGTTAAAAACAAACAATGGTGCCTGATGAGGGAAGGCAGACTCTTCCCTGCGACTGATGTGTTACAGCTGCCAAATGCCTGCATGGGAAGAGGTGGACTCTACATCTTCCACTGGTGGCCAAGAAGGGGAGTGTGGAGGATGTGCCTAGCACAAGCCTGATAGACAGCAGGCACTTGGTAAATATTTGCTGTGCTGAATGTTAAGAGCACTGGCACCCAAGACAGAGAGCTGAAAGCCATCACCCAATGACTGCCCATTCCTTCCAGTCTTAAGAGCTCTCTGCTTCAGTCAAGTGTGACAGCACAGGGGAGGAGAGACAGGGTACAAGGCAGATGTCAGCAATACGAAGGGCTTCCTCCTGGGAGGGCATGAGGCTCCACTCATTGTCTTGTGGCTTCTATCCCTGCTGAATGGGGCTGTGAGGTCAAGGATCCTTAAGGGAGAGGTCCTTACCTCTGATCCGGTTAGAGCAATAACCACTTTTTAACTGTAAAATAAAAACTCAAATGGAAAGGCAAAAAAAAAAAATCTAAATGGAAAACTGCACAAATAAACAATTAGATTGTGTGTCTCTCTGAGTAGTATGATGAAATCTTATGCTGTCCTGGTGCTATTTGCCTGGAAAATGAATCATCTTTCTGCTCAGGGTCCCCACGCTGCATATCGTAGGTGATCACTAGTCACTTAGCAGCACTCTTAGTTGGTTATCGGACTGATTAACTCGGTATCAGGATGGCGGTTCTTGTGTTTGAGTGACCCTAGAACCACATCACAATACCTTCATCGTCCTCCTCTCTTCATCTTATCACCCACGACTTGCACCATCTCACATTGTTCTATTTTATTAGTGTTGTTAATCTCTAACTATACTTACTTCAGAACTTAAACTTTATTTAAAAATATAAAGGTCTCCATGTATAGGAAAAGTGTAGTGTATACATGGCTTCGTGATTTCAGGAATCCACTGGGCTATGCCCTTGGAAATGCATCCCCCATATAAAAGGGTTGATTATTGTGTAGTCTGCTGCATCTGGCTTCTTTCACTTAGCTTAATAATTTTGAGATTCATCTGTGCTGCAGCATGCAATAGTACTTTGTTTCTTTCTATTGCCATAATACCCAACTGCATGAATGTACCACATCTTATCCATTTACTAGAGGATATACATTTGGATTGTTTCCATTTTTGGTTATTATGAATAATAGTATTATGAACATCCACAGACAAAGATTTATGTAGACATACATTTTCATTGCTCGAGAAGATACCTAGGAGTGGAACTTTTCAATCTTTTTTTTTTTTTGGTGCCAGGGATCGAACTCGGGTTCTTCCGCTTGCAAGGAAACTTTTAACACTACGAGAAATTGCCAAGTTACTTTCTAAAGTTGCTATACCATTTTACATAACCACCAATGATGCATAAGGGTTTTAAATTCTCCATCTGAACACTTAGTATTGTTCCTGTCTATCAAAGCCATTTAACAGGTGAGAGAGTATCTAACTATACTTTTGAGTTGCATTTTCTTAATGACTAATGATGTTGTGTATGTTTTGGGTCTAATGTACGCCATTATTTTAAGGTTTCTAACTCTGTCTATTACACCCCACCTTCCATTCTAAATAAATGCCACCAAGAATAGGTGATTCCATTGGATTTGCTCACTTCTACAGAGGCCTTGGGTGTCAAACCCAGTAGCTAGAGGAGGGGGTCCATGAACTACACCAGAGAAAAGAAAGAAGAGGCATTTAAGCAACATCTTTAAGTCTGGAGAGGTAAGTCCAAAAGGAAAAATAAGGTGGGTAGGCTATATTTCCATATCGAATCCAAATTTTTGTTAACTAAGAGTGGATAATTCATATCAGCTGTCATATCACACTGAAATGCAGTTCATAGAAGCTCAGAGTAGTATGTGTGGCAGAAATCTCAGAGATGACCTGGGACAGTGATTCTCACCTTGTGGTTCCCTAGCCAGCAGCAGCGACAAGGTCAGGAAACCTGGTGGAAATGCGTATTCAGGCTTCACCCCACACCTAGAGAATCAGCTGCTGTTCTGAAGAACCCTGCAGGTGACTCTGATCCAGCCTCACCAGTCAGAACCACTGTGCCACATTCATTCCCCCATCGTACAGAAGAAGCTGAAGCTCAGGGCATTGTGGGATGCATTCTAGGCCACATCCTACAGGGAGCAGCTGGGCTGAACCCCAGGTCTCTTCGCTCCTGAAAACCTACAAAGATCCATCTACGTCCTTACTGTTCCAAGTCAGTGGGGACTCCCTGAAAACAAGCCATGAGTGAATGGCACACTTGAGATGGGGGCCTAAAAATGGAAGTGGTTTTGCAGAGATAGATGAATGCTAGATCCTTTTGACCAGCCACCCTCACTTGGCAGGGCCACTGGCTGCTTGATTGGGGTAAGCAGATGGAAGTAGCTAGAAAACGTCTCTATCTCCAACTACAAAGATGTGGGATGCCTGTGTGTGGCTGGGCAGGCGACTGGGCCTCCTCACCCCAGCTCAGCCCTCCGAGGCTGTCAAGACCTTCTTCCCCACCGAGGAAAGAACCTTCTGTGGTGTAACTGACGAATGAATCAAGATGAGGGCATCCTGGGTTAGGGCAGGCTCAGTCCAGTCACTGGCAAAGCTGGAAGGGGAGACACAGAAACCCAGAGCGTTCCCTGGCCACCACCGGAAGCTGAAGACACAGGGATGGGTTCTTTCCTGCAGCTTTCAAAGAGGACAGGGTTGTGCCAACACCTTAGTTGCAGATTTCTAGGCTTCAGATGTGTGAGAGTAAATTCCTGTTGGTGTAAGACACGCAGTCGGTGGCAATCTGTTCCGGTGGCCCTGGGATACTTTGCAGCCACTGAGAATCCTCTGCCTACCCCTCCCCCTCCTCTTCCTTTCATGCTCCCCTCACCCTCCAGCCCTTCCGGCCATGCATCTCCTTTCCATTCCTGCCAGAGCAGGGCTGGTCCCTGGCCCATGCCTCTGCAGTGACTCACATATTTGGCTCCTTAGTCCCTATTCATCCCTAGTCACAGCTCCAAAGCCACCTCCTTCAGATCTCCCTGACTGCCTCTCCCACTTATTCTACGACACAGATATTAAACACTCTGAACACCGATGAAGTGCTAGCGATGCCAGCGTATGGAGGGTGCATGGTGCATGCATCCAGCACGTGTCAAGAGGTAGAGATTTCTTGCAGGGGTGCAGGCAGCCCATTTGCAGGATGAGCCCATGCTAGAGCCCATTCTTCCTGGGATTCCTGTCCGGCTTACCTCGCCACCTCCGCTAGCTCCCCAATGAGGTTTCCTTTAAAGGTCATTCTGCAATTGCTTCCTCTAGGAGGACATTAGACACAGAAGCCCCTTGTGGTTATTAAAACAAACAATTCTAATCAGAGACTGCTAAGACTTTTTAAGGTCTTAAAGTTTCAGAGAGGTTGCTATCATTTTGCCAACACAGCAAAACTGTGTACCCTTTGATCATGGGTACCAGATTTACTATGAAGTTTTTGTTTGGGTTTCAAAGGCACAAGACTTGGAGAGTCATTGTGGCCAGGTTCAGCACGGTGGTCACTTGCTTCTTTTGTGCTTATTCCTGGATATACCTGAGGTGTTGGAGATAGGAAATGCATTCAGAAGACACAGAAAAAAATGGGTGGCTGCAAGGACTAAATGTCCTTCAGGGTGGACAGTGCAGGAGGTGCAGGGCAGAGGCCACCGAGCAATACTATTCAATGCAGACCGCATTCCCCACTGGTCTGGCCTGGCTGCTCTTCAGCTGCTCTCAGAATTGATGGAGTGTTTGTTTCAAAAACAAGACTTAGGAAGGATCGCAGAGCCGTAGATGAGCCTTTTGTCAAATGCAGGCTCTCGTGTCTCTAAAGTATCAAATTTTAAAACTATTAAAACAATAAAACTTATCTCTCCCTCTTCTCTCTCTCTCTCTCTCTCTCTCTCTCTCTCTCTCTCTCTCTCTCTCTCCTTTCCTCTCCTCTCTTTTTTCCTTACCTTTCCTCCCTCCCTCAGGTCTTCATACTGAGCTACATTCCCAATCCTTTTGTTATTTTGGTCAGTTGGTAATTCACTCAGGCTGGGCTCAAACTTGCAGTTTTCCTGCCTCAGCCTCCCAGCATGCTGGGATTCCAGGCATGTGCCACCCAACAGGCTTCCCCTATTCCTTTTTCTGATTTTATCTTTATGAGTCCATGTCTGGAGTACATAACGATCACATTCCTCATGGGGAGTTGGCGCATGTACATCACACATCTTAATGCTTTTTACATTCTCTCCCCTTCCTTCCATCGCTGGGTCCCCTTCCCTTTTGCAAAAGATTCATCTCCCTACCTCAAAGACCTAGGGCTGGAGGTGCCATTTGACCCAGCTATTCCCCCGCTGGGCATCTTGCCCAAAGAATTAAAAGAATCATACCGCAACGCTATATGTGCACCCATGTTCATAGCAGCACAGTCTGTAATAGCTAAAGCTTGGAAGCAGCCCAAGTGCCCATCAACTGGAGACTGGATAAAGACAATGTGTTTTTTTAAAAAATAAAATGGAGTACTACTCAGCCATAAAGAATGAAAACTAGAGTCATTAATAGCTATACTCTTAAGTGAAATAAATAGGACACACACGTGTAAATACTGAATAGTTTCTCTAGTGTGAGAAACTGAGAGTGTAAACAACGGTTAAAATGATTAAAATGCATAATTGATAATTTGAAATAGGAAAAAAGGTTCAAAGACGAAGGGGTGAAGGGAGGGGAAGGGGAAAGGAAAGGACAGAAAGGAAAAACTATGAGAAAACAACAACAAAAAAAGGAAATGATGTCTATGTAAATAGGGAAGGGTGGAGGGGGAGAAGGGCACACAGGGAATGGGGAAAAAATAAGAACCAAGATACATCATGTACAGGTACAAGCACCCAGTGATAAATGTAAACGAACTGGGATACCTAAAATGTACCAATAAAAGAACTTAAAAAAAAAAATAAAAAAGATCCATCTTCCCAAAAAAGATCCATCTCCCTATTCCCTATTATCTATCTTTTATTTTGGTTTTTGTTATATTATGGGTTTCACATATAAGAGAACCCATGTACTTTTTAAGCTTGTGTGTATAAAATAATTTCTTCTTTTCTTTCAACAGTATCTTGTATTAAATGATTCCACTATCTAATGGACTCCCCCCCTTGGAAGAGCATGGGAACTTCGCCATCAACACACACAAAGCTGAACCCATCCTCAGTCTCCTCAAATCCATTTCTCTTCCTTCCACGCAGCAAAGGACCCATCTCCTTTGTCTTTGCCAGACAGCAAAGCCATGAACCCAGGAGTCAGCCACACTGAGCCCACCCTTCCCCTCCCACCTCAGCCAAGCCCTGTTCTCCTTTGTCCTCAGTTTCTCTCAGTTCTGTTCACGTCTCTCCATTCCCACTGGCAACACCAAAGTTCAGCTTCTCACCACCATGCACCTGAGTGATTCCATCTCTATTACACAGGTGGCTTACTTGCCAGGGTTCCTTGCTGGAGTCTAGACAATTTGGGGATGTTAGCTACAGCTTAGCACAATGTCTGGCACATGATAAATGCTCTGTAAATGGTCTCCATCTCCAGTGCAGGGGTCTGGCAATCAGAGGAGGCCAATAGGAAAGCCAGCTCCTCACCCTTGCTCCCTTGGAGCCCAGCTCAGTCTCACATTTAAGAACAAAGGAACTTGAACAGGTTTCAATCTTACTCAGTGTAAAGGATGACACTAATCTTTATTGTAAGTGACTAAGGGGCAGGGGATATATCTTTTGGGGTTAATTACTGTGTAAAACAGCAAAAGGACCACGAGCAACTGTGCACTGGTGGCTGGAGCGGGAGCTGGTCACTTGCCTCTATGTAATGAGCATTCTCTGCGTTCTGTCATTGGAGTGGAAGTGAAGGTCCTCTTCCATCAGCATCCATTACCTGGGGGAATACCCTGGGGCAAAAGGCTGATGACTCAAAGCACCGTGCCCATGACCCGGGACCTCTACCTGCTTTGCTCTTGATCAAGTTTAGGTTCACACCTGTAATCTCAGCACTCTGGGAGGCTGAGGCAGAGGACTGTAAGTATTAGCGCAGCTTGGGCAATTTAGTGACTTAGCAAGATCCTGTATCAAAATGAAAAACAAGTTGAAAAGGGCCAGAGACGTAGTTCAGTGTGAAAGATCTGGGTTCCATCCCCAGGACAAAGGAAAGTATGTCTCATAGGCATGTCCTTTGTATCTAACGTCCACCCATCCATCCGTCCATCCACGTACACACAGGGAAGTCGGACAGCTAAGCAGTGAAATAAGTAGAACGTGTCCCATGGTTGACACCTGCTGTCCTTTTAGGGCCACACTGCTCCTTCACGCATGGAGCCAGGGCTCCATGGCCCCCGCCTTGTAGAGTCACTAAGGTTGGCCCTCAAAACCCCTCTCAATGACACCGCCACAACCCAGGGCCAGGGCCGGGATTGGGCTCCTGAACAAATTCCTCCCAGCTCCTCCCAAAGTCAGCACAGCCAGGATGTGCATGTGTACCTGGGATTTCATTTTGAAAATTTTTTGAACTCACCTCAGGTGGGAAGGGGTCACTCAGCTGACTTTGTGGATTCCTCTGCCTCTGAGGGGGCTTTCACTGGCCTCCCACATTGTAAGACCGAGGGCCTTACCAAACGCTCCGAGGAGCTGACTAGTGAAGGACACCCAGGAATCCCAGCGGTGTCTTCAGAATGCAAGACCAAGAGCCTCACCAAATGCTCCGAGGAGCTGACTAGTGAAGCACACCCAGGGATCCCAGCGGTGTCTTCAGAATGCAAGACCAAGAGCCTTACCAAATGCTCCAAGGAGCTGACTACAGTGAAGAACACCCAGGAAGGAACACACCGGACAAGTTGGAAAACAAACCTTTATTAGTCTGGCCAGATGGCACTCCCCAAGCAAAATAGCTTAGAGAGGCAACTAGCTCAGAATCTGAGGCTGTTTTCATAGGGGGTTGAGGGGGAAGTTAACATATTAAAGAAAAGGGGACAAAGGTTAGTGGTCACATATTGATGGTCAGCAGACATCTGCAGCTTGTTTTAACAATTGTGGTACCTGGAATGTCGGTTCCAGGTAAACAAAGAGTTGAGTAGTTTACTCTGGGACTCTAGGTCTGTTACAGATCCCTATCTAGCGTCCCTAGACTAACAAGCATCTCCATCCATTAACTCACATTTTAATCACAATGGGGCTGGAGAAAAAGGAACAAAGGTTATGTAGTGCCAAAATAGGACACTCTCATCCTCCTCCAAAGAGTACTTGTCGTACAGCTTCTGCACCATGCTTTGATGCTGGGTGACGCTGAGAGGCCTGCTCAGGTCCCTGAGCCACAGCGGCAGCCTAAACCGGGAGAAGCCCTCCTGACTGTCCTTTTTCCTTGAGTACTTCCTTCTCCGCCTGCAAACGCTATTTGATGACCCTTTCTCATCTTTCCCCGAAGCTGTTCTGTGGGAGCAAATCTTGATGAGACACAGGATGATGATCAGAAGCATCGAGGTCCCTGTCACTAATATTGCCAGGATGAGCTTCTTGTTGTAGTCGTGTCCCGGAACTTCCTGTGTGTGGTCCCTTGGCTTGCCTTGCGCCTTCTGATTGCTGGAGACCCCCGAGCTCTCCTTGATGTAGGTCTCGCTCTTCCACTGCTCCGTGTCCCACTGGGCCTGGACCACCTTCTCTTCCTGCTGCTCACTGAGCATGAGCAGCTTCATCAGGAGGCCTGTTCTGGAGATGAGCTTGGCACAGGCCAGGTGCATGCTGGGCTCCGAACAGTCCCTTTTGAAAGTTCTTATCATATACCAAAGGAACCTCCTAACCTCCTTGTTGGGAATGAGGACGTGAAGCTGCTGGTTTAGCTGGGTCTCAAACTCATCTCTGGGGGACGACAGCAAGGGGACAGAAGTTTCCGGAGGGGGTGGCTCAGAGCTGGTGCTGGTGTACTCCCAGTGTCTCTCATTGGTGTGGTCATTGGTGGATATCAGGGTGAGGGCAGAATCTGTGGCAGAAATCAGAGAGTTTGTGGCAAAAACATTTTTTTCAGGGGTGTTTCCTGCAGCTTGGTTTTCCACAGTAGTGGTTTTAGCAGGATCATGTAATTCGGGGAAAGGATGGGCCTGAACACGTGGGTCTCCAGAGGACGAGAGGAACCCTTGAGAGGGGGAATGGATGAGGCTCCTCAGTGCTGCCAACAGAGGCCCCTCTGCAATCTTCAGCTTCCCGCGTGTGTCTTCCTCCGTGAGCTGCTCCCTGGGGTCAGCCTCGAGTGTTCTGTGGGCCTTGAGGGAGGCAGTTGTATGAAAGTCATGACCATTTTTAGAACCTAAGATCGGTTTGGTAGCTTTCATGCTTTTAACTCTCATACTGGCATTTTCTAAAACCCAAATGCTGTTGGTGAGGTCTTTGGGTCCGTTCCTCGCCCCATGTGGGGCTTTGGGCAAGGCGGAGGTGGCCGACCTGCGCAGCAGGGGATCCTGCAGGGCGGAAGACATGGGCACCTTCTGTTCTGTAGGGAGCGGGTTCCCGGGCCCCAGCACCCCCTCATTCTGCCCCGGCTTCTCTGTGCTGGGGCTCCTGAGGCTCCGTCTGTCTGCGGTGTTTTCGGCCAGTGGCTGGGTGCTCTGCTTCTCCCTCACCTTCTCTTTCTGCCTCTCTTCGAGCAGTCTTTTCCGTATGCCCTTCGGGCCCTTGAGGACCCTGTCCACTGTCTGCTGTCTTCTCCCTTCATGCTGATCTTCCACCAGCCAGTTTTCCTGTGCTTGAGCACTTGCCAATTTCTCGGGAACGTCGGGAATGATGTGAAATTTGGGACTTGAAAGGCTGGACTGCGTAAGCATGCCTGTTTTCTCTTTTTTCTTAACCTCCTCAAGTTTCCTCTGAATTTCTGCATCTGACCAACTCTGCAGAAAATACAGCTTCTTCAGTTCATTTCTGTAAGCCAAACTGCTGGACACAGGTTGATGAGAGGGGTTTTTCATATTGCCTTTCATGTAACCCTGGGGATTAGCTTCATTTTGGATAGCTGAGAAAAGGAGTTGAATGGGTGGCAATAATGAGTCTACATCTTCTAGATTTACCTCTGAGAAATATGGCAGGATATGATTGAGTACTCCAGCCACATCATTTTCATCATTAGAGTCAAGCTCCTCGTCCATAAAGTCTGACCAGCTGACATCACTTTGTTCGGAAGATGACTTTCCAGACTTGATCACCAGCTCGGTCTTGGTGTTCTTTTTCCGGGCCTGCAACACCTTCATGAAGACTCCTTCTGGGTTCCCTACAGGGGCTTCCTCAAGACACTGTGTGGGATTGGTCATGCACTCACTGTCACAGTGCAGCTTGACTGTCTTGCAGACAACCTCAATATCACTTTTAAATTGGCAGAGGCAGCAGACCATGTGCCTCGGTATGATCAGTGTTTTCAATTCAAGTGTCATCATGAGGATGTTCTCGACCGCCGGAAGTGGCGTGTGTGTTGTCCCCAAGTCTAGATATCTTAATGCTGGCAATTTAAAAAGATAGGAATCTTCAATACTCGACAGAGGATTGTGATTGAGGATGACTCTGTGCAAAAGCTGCATTCCATGCCATGCCCTAAACGTCCCGAAGCTAATCTGTGTAAGTAAGTTACAGCGAAGATTTAAAACCTGCAAAAAGGGTAGTGCTTCAAATGTTTGTGCTTCAATAAACTGTATTTTATTGCAGGATAAATCTAAATACCGGAGGGACAGCAGGCCTTTAAAGGAATTTTTATGTAATCCAGTCAGGCCATTTTCACTGAGATTTAGTTTCTCCACCCACCTGTATGTTGTCCAACTATTCTCACCGAGGTGAAAAATAGCATTTTCTTGGAAATTGAAGGTGGTAAAGGTGTTGTTGGGCTCTAATACAGGCACTTGGCGGAGCTTGTGCTTTGGGCTGAGACCAGTACACGACAAGGTCTCATTCCGGCAGGTACAGAGCTCACATATGTCCGTGTGTGTCCTGGCATTCTGCTTCTCTTGCACCGTGGAAGCCTTTCCTGGAGAGTGACTCACAGAATACTCAGTGACCACAAATTGCACATCCAAAGGCTGAACGGTGACTTCAGCCAGGTTTGGATGCTGAGCCTGCACCTGCTCGGGGTGTGTGAGCATCACCTTAGGCTGCTCTGGAGGAGGAGATGCGGCTTCCTGCAGAGGTACAGAAACCTGAGTCTCTATGGTGAGTACTGCAGCTGTGAGCTCCGGGTTCAAAGGTTGGTCTGTGATTGTGGGTGGTGTTGGATGCTGAGCTGGCTCCAGACCCGGAGTTCCAACTTTCACCTCATGAGATGCTGGAGTTGGAACCACCTTAGGTGGTTCTGGAGGGTGAGATGGGGCCTCGGGCATAGTTGGAAAAGACCTAACTTTTGCAATAATTCCTGGAGCGCTGATAAGCTTCCCGTGCAAAGGTCGGCCTGTGAGCAGACTGAGTTTTGAATGCCGAGTCTGAACCCAGTCTGGAGGTGGAAGTGTCACTTCATGGTGCTTCGGAGGAAGAGCTGTAGCCTTCTTCAGGGCTGTAGAAAATTCACCATCTATAGTACGTTCTGGAATGATGGTGGCTTCCAGGTCCGAAGAATGAAGTGCGACGCTTGGCTGCTGAGCTTGACCCTGAGCTGGAGTTGGAACTGTCGTCTCAGAACGGGGTGGAGGGTGAGCTGTGCTCTCACTGGGTGGCTCACTTGGAAGCTGAGGGAGCATCATGGGCTGGGTTGGAGAAAGCTCTACCTCCTCAGGAGAATCTGGAGGTGGAGATGCAGCTGCTGGTGGTGCGGGAGATGGTTCTTCCTCCTCTGCAGGCTGAGGTGGGGTCATCTGCTGAGCTTGAGAAGGTTCCGTCTCCTTGGGTGGCTCTGAAAGTGGAGCTGCATCCTCCTCCCAGGGGACTGAAAGTGGTTCTGTGTCCTCAGGTGGCTCTGAAGGCTGGGCTGAAAATGTTACTCTCTCTGTCAACAAAAGAGAAAGAATAACCTTCCCGGGGAGTCCTGAAGACTGAGCTACGAGCTCTTGCTGCATTGGCGAAACTGCTACACCTGGGGAGGAGCCTGGGGACATAGCTAAGCTCTGAGGCTGGTCTAGGGAATGTTCCCCAGGAAGCTCTGGGCGTGGAGTTGGAACCTCCCTATCAAATGGAGAGAGTTCATCCTTTACGGCAGGGTTTGGCTGTGGAGTTGTAAGCTCTTGACTGTCTCCGAGAGGTTCAAGCTGCTCAAGGGACACTGAGGACTGAGCTGGGGCCTCCTGTGCACTTGAACTTTCAATTTCAACCTCACTAGACAATGACTCTGCAGGAGTAACAGCGCCACGGGTCAGTGTTGGAGGCTGAACTTGCTCATCACCTAGAGGAGAGACTGTTTTCTCCTGTAGTTCTGGAGGCTGAGGTATGAGTTCATTAAGGAGCTCTGGAGGCTGAGCTGCAGCCTCTTGAGTGGTCCAAGATGGTTCACCCTCCTCCAAAGTGTGCAGATTGCCAACTTGGGTCTCTTGCTGAGCGAGTTCCGCAGATGTAGCTGGAGCCTCCTGCTGAAACTGTAAGCGCTCAGCTCCTTCAGAGGGCTCCGAAAACAGACTTGGGGCCTCTTGCTGACTTAGAGGAGGTTCCACATCATTCACTGGAGTTGAGGGTTGAGCTGCAGCCTCGGGGAGCACTGGGAAGTTTCCCTCCTCTGTGGTGGGTTCTGGGTTTTTGGCAAGCTGCAGATTCAGAGGTTTACCAGTCACGTGGAGCAAGTGTGGATGCTTAGCTTTGTGGTGATGTGGAATTGACACTCTTTCTTCACCATGCTCCGAAAGCTGAGCTGGTTGCTTCAACTGGGTTGGAGAAGTTTCCAGCTCTTCAGTTTCCAAATCTGAGGGCTGATCTGGGGCTTTCAACTGGATTTCAGAAGGTTCTTCTGTCCTGGAAGACTCAGAAGGTTGAGCTGGCTTTGTCTTAGTGGCAGAAAGTTCAGCCTCCACAAGAGGGCCTAGAGGCTGAGCTGGGGCCTCTTGGTGGGTTGAGGAAATTTCCATTTCTTCAGAGAGCTCTGAAGTCTGAGCCAGGATTGCTTCTAGGGTTGAGGAAGGTTCCTCCTCCTCAGGACTCTCTGGGGCTTCGGTCAGGGTCTGCTGGTGGCTTGAAGTAGGTTGTGGCTTTTTCCCTGCCTCTGCAGATGTGGTAACCTTCATGTCCACAGGTCTCACTGTGACAAACGCCATGTTTGAATGATGAGCTTCACTCCTACTTCCAGATGGCGCATTTGCCTCCTGGTGCATCGACAGCTGACCTGTATGCTCCTCAGTACCAAGTTCATACTGAGCGCGGGGAGCCTGCTGGGTTACAGAAGGTTCAGCTTCCTCGGGGGGCTGTGAGAGTTGATCTTTGACTTCTTGGAGAGGTAAAGAGGACTGGACCTTTGCAGGCTTGTGATTTCGAGTTTGGGCCTCCGGCTGGACCTGAGGAAGTTCAATTTGCTCAGAGGATCCTAGAATTGGGGACAACTCCAGGGAGGGAGCAGAAGACTCTAGGTCATCAAAGCCCTCCGGCTGTAGCTGTGGAGTAAGGGCATCGGGCAATTCTGGCAGGAGATTAGGCAACCAGGGCTCAGCGGACAACTCTGGCTTGGTGGTCAGCGGGACCCAGTGCCTTTCTGAAAGTGGGGCTGCCAGGACCAGGAACGACAACTGCTGCCAGATGAGGAGTGCGGGAACCCAGGGGCACCGCAGGAACATGGCAGGGGTGGGGGTGGGGAAGGACCAAAACGAGTGCGATATAGCAATCCAGCCTAGTGGAGTGCAGATGCTCTGCCCTGTAGGGTAGAACCCTTCTGGCAGCCACTTGCCTTGAGCCTTGGGAACCAGGCATGTGTTGCCTCGCCCTGTGTTTATGACATCTTTGCTAAGGAAACCTGTATTACATCACGCCCAGATGGCCTTGCGCCACATGAGGGAACTTTCCCCCCCCAGTGACAAGGTCCACTTCCCCTTCCCCAGGAGAGCTGACAGTGGCCTCGTACAGGGCAGCCTCCCCCATCACAAGGCAGGATGTGGGGCTCAGAACCGGTGGGTCCCGAACATGGGGTAGGTGGGGTGGACAGGACTGGGCCTCTGGCTGCTCAGAATTGCTGGGTATTTAGTTTGGTTCTTGAAGGTTGTTACTGAGTGCTGACACCGATGGAAATCCCAGCAGATGACCCCAGAAGTGAGACTCTCACAGGAAGGGCTGCCCTGGTGGGAAGGCTGAGACCAATCAGATCCACTTCTTATGAGCAAGTCAGGGCTGTGAACAACTCAGCTGGGATTTCTCAGGGTCTGGGTCCTCAGGGCTTTGAAGCAGGAGAGTATTTCTGGGCAGGGTCTTGCTGCCCCTTCTCAGGCTTCCTTTGGGCAGGGCTGGTAACGTTGGCCAGTCCGTACCTGCCCCTTCTGAGGCTCACGTGAAAGTGGCTCATTATTATATAGGCCACATTCACCCAATATATCCATGCCATGAAAATAAAGACTACATTCTTGATTCAGCGGAGTTCATCTGAATGATCTTCTCTGACCAAGTTAGTAATCTGGCAGCTCTCGGCATCGTAGGTAGTTCAGGGCAAAGGCCCCATGTCACTGCCTGTGATTGGTCCCAAGACAAAATCGCACTAGGGGGTTCTGGAAAAGCAGCTTCCTGTCACGGGCCTTTTGGGCTCTTTGAGCATTGCTCGCCGAGTACATTTGGATGGCTCAGAAATGGCCCAGGATGGGCCACTGTGGGATTTGGGACAACCCAGTCTAGTGCAGAAGCCGAACTGGGAGAATGCTGTGAACACAATCCAAAGCAAGGCCTCGGCCGAGGGTCCAGAGCTCTGCTCCTATACCGGCAAGGTTTTGTCACTCTCAGTGGGAACTGCAAGAGGTGCCAACTGCCATCCTGCCTTCACTGCGTCTGCCCTGTGAGCCTTTTAGGAAACAATTTTAAAGGCAATCGTCCATGCTGTGCCCTTACATGGAGACAGCAGGACTGAGGAGAAAGAGGACATTAGCAGGAGAGGGCTTCGGGCTGATCCCACGTGCTCACAGTGTCTGAGCATTAAGGTCGCCTCTGGTTGAGAGCCAGCAACCTTGGCTTAATAAAAGGTCCCAGGGCTCTCCCGTGTGAAAATGGCAGCAACAGGTGGCATGCACGACCCTTAAAATAAGCCGCACAACAAACTGTGGAAGAGAGCATCCCTGGGAGGTGAAGGAGCTTGCCCAAGGTCACTCAATGGGTCAGGGTCAAGGCCAGGACTAGACTTTGGGTTACAATTTCCAGCCAGTTTCTTTCTCATTGCATGATCCTGCCTCCTAGCAGAAACCCTTGGGGAATAAAGTTCTGTCTGGTCCAGTTTGTTCTGAGAAAGGCTTGGAGGCACTGACAGCTGTGTGCACGCCACCTCCTCTGGCCTACTTCACATCTCTAGCCGAGGCGAGGCAGGTCCTCTGTCTCCCTTGTACATTTTCTGGGGCTCACATGTCCAAGTCCTTTCCCAAATCCCCAAAGCCCTGCTCTTGAGGGCTTCCCAGGCCTTCTAGAGCACTTGGAGCTGCCCAGACACGAGCTGCTCTTCAGGTCTGCAGGGGTCCCTAACCTGAGATCCTGGGGCTGGGTGGGCACAGGCTGCTCAGCTTAGTCCCGGCCGGGCCGTCCCTCTGACCTTGCCCTTCCATGCTTCCTCAGTGTTCCACACCAAGGGGGAGGCTCCCTTTGGAAGGTGATCTCAACATTCACTTGTTCAGCAAATCAGTTCATGAATGAACTCAATCAGTTCATTCCCTTATTCAGCAAATATTTCTTGAGTGTCTACTCTTGGCAGGGACCACGTTAGGGACTGGGAATATGATGGGGAGGATAGATACAATTATGATCATCCAGAATCACCAACAGCAATGGATGCTATGAAAGAAAAGTGCAAAGGGTTAGGAAAACATCTTCTAGGGGGGCTGATGGAGTCTTCTGGTGGGGTGCTGAAGAAAGCTGGGGCGTGGCTTCTGAGAACGCCCACAGCTCACATGAACCAGGGTGTCCTCCCTCTGAGGCCTGTGCCCGGGCTGCAGCATGTCGCCTGGGCTGTCTCCAAACTTGCTCCCTGATGGTGACCTCTTTCTCCATGGCAGTTTTCTCCAACTATTTCTATAACTCGGACTGAGTTTTGAAGCTAAAATACAAAAGAGGCTCATGCGGGTGGATTTTGCCAACAGCACAGGACACCTGCAAGGGCATCTGCACTAATTCCTCCTCTGGCCTCACTGAAAACCTGCTCCGCTTGCTTTGAAGCCCATGCCCCCCAGCTCCTCTCTGCGCCCGATTCCCCAGCTCCCGCATTCAACCTCTTGCTGTGCAGCCTGTGCTGTGCAGATACAGTAGAAAAAAGTGCAGCGGATACAGAAAAAGCCAGCCCTGAATTCCAGCCTTGAAAGCTCCCCTCTCCTCCTCTGCCCATGATTTCTGAGACTGTCCCAGATTTCAGGTCTGCCTTTATGGAGCTTCCGCCTTGACTGTGTCACCCCACAATTCGGGTGGCCCTGCACACTCTACTGTGACCGAGCAGACCTCCCTCCATCCCTCATGCCTCTCGGGGGCTGGGCTGGAAGGGCCAAAGGGGTATGTATTCTTGGGGCACAGACTGCTGACTCTGCAGATTCCAAGGCTGAGTGGTGCCAAGCATTAGCTCCACCATAGTCGACGGGGCCACTGTCACCTGGCACAGAGCGGCACTTGCACAAGGAACTGTTAGCTACCCAGAAATAATGAGTTTCTGGTATGTACATGCAGGAACACGCTTCCTGTCATAACACAACAGTGGCTTCAATAACAGAAGCTTATTTTCCCACTGTTCTGGAGACTGGAAGTCCAATATCCAGGTGTGGGCAAGGTTGGTTTCTCCTGAGACCTTTTTGCTTCCTTTGCAGGTGGCCACTGCCACTGCCTTGCCATGTCTTCCTGTGATCACTCCTGTGTTGTCTGGGTCTTAATCTCTTTTTCTTTTACAGTCACGTTGGATTATGCCCCTCTAAAACTCTATTTTAACTTAATTACCCCCGTAAAGGCCTTATTATCAAATACAGTCATCACCCGAGGACACAGTACCTACAACCACAACATACAAATTTTAGGGGTACACAGCTCCACTCAACTCATAACACTCAATTTGCAAAAAAAAACCCCCCCCAAAATCCACAGCTATTTGAGAAAGAAAAATAGGCAGATTCTGAGGCATTACCTCTCCTACAAGGGCCAACCCAAAGGGGAACCCCACATTCAGATGTAGAACAAGGATGAAAGTGAAATCTAGCTGTTAGAAATACTTTCTGTATATTTATTTTCCATAGTAGATATAACTGGATCTGAAACTTTATATTAAAATGTAAAACAAAATCAGTTAACTCCAAGTTTTACTGGCCCTCAGTGTGACCATGAGGTATAGGAAGGAGACAGAAACTTCTTCCTCTGACATTTATGTAGCTAGCAAATCATGAATATAGCCTGGGTTGCTTGAAAGTTTTGGGTCCCATGAGCCACTCTTGTCCGGAACCAAGCCCTCATTTAAAGAGTACACTGAATCCAATACTGCCACTGTAAGCAAACACTGCATTAGTTCGGTTTCCTTGGCCAGCATATCTTAGGGCACACACCACATAAAAAACCAAAACTTTACACAAAATACTCTTTGGTCTGGGAAAATAATTTCAATCCAAAATCATGCGCTATGCTGAGAGGGTGACAATTTATATTTATCAATCTCCCAAGAGTCAATTTTCCTAGGAAAGGTGCAGGTACATCATAAAGCAAGGCTTCTGTTTCAATGAGGTGTTTGCAACCACTTCTAATTTTCTGTTTTTATGGACTTGATGGCAAGCAAAAGCTTTCATTAGAGTAATTAAAATACCACTCTCCTCAGAAGAGGGAAATGATGCATGCTGGGCTTCTAGGAACTGGCCATGTCCCAAATAGCACTTACCTAGATGTGCATTTGTTGGCTAGGAAAAAAAAATACAGACACAGACTGCTGAATGGCATGACAGCATCTCTGGTTGAAAGGCATTTGTATTCTTATTAGGAGGTCTGATTACATGGTTCTCAAATTTCCCCTTAAGCCTCCTGAGATGTGTGTGAGGTGCAACCTTGTAAACTGTCAGCACATAGAAAGCTAAGATTTAGAGAGTGGTTTCCATTGTGCATCCTATAAAATGTGTCCCACAGGGAAGATTAGTATCAATCACAGGCTTATTGGAGAGGGAGATGGGATCCAATGATAACCTGGCACTATCAACGAGAGTAATGGTCTAAGAAGAAAAAGCAATCAGAGAAGAGAAAGGAATATCCACAAAGAAAGACAGAAGTAGAAAATCAGAGTGCAATGTATCACATTGATGAACAGGAGCTGTTATCCAGGAGAAAGGTGCATGTGAACAATGCAGGTTCTCACACAATGGATATTGCCTATTGCTTATCTTGAGGAGAATGGCGGAGAGGGACTATCACATCTTGCAGCTTGGGACTGTAGATACGAGGGCACTGGGATGTAATGAAGTCATTACTACTCAGTCTCACCTGCACTACTTGAGAATCATTTGCTAACTTCAGAGATGTTTAAAAGAGAAGCTGGTACTCCTGTTGCTCAGATAACTTCATCTTGGAAATGATAAAAAGCAACATATCTAGCCCAAACCAATTTGGCTTATTAAAGTCTGAAATTATTGGAGTAGTTATTTCTGCAGATGTGAGCTGACAAGTCTGAGAGGGAGGAAAGGTTTGAATGTCTTTTTAAAAAGGTAGGATTTTGACATTTTTTGAAAGGCTAATTTGAAATTTTTCATGTCCTGGAATTCTTTGATGTTCCTTTGATCAAGAGGTGGAGTCCAATTCACTGTATTAGTCACCTGTCTTGCTGAGAAAAAATACCTGACACTTAAGTAACTTAAAGGAGGACAGATTTACTTGGGCTCTTGGTTTCAGAGGCTTTAGTCCATGGTTGCTTGGCTCCAAGGCAGAAACATCATGGCGGAGGGGTGTGGTGGAGGAAAGCTGCTCAACTAATGGCAGCCAGGAAGCACAGAGAGCAGGAAGAGCCAAACAGGAAGGATCAAGGGACCAGATATAGTCCCTAGGGCCATAACCCCATGATCTAGGCAGACACACCTAGAAGAGTGCTTTACTAATCTCCTACTTGTCAAGTTGATGATCAAGATTAGCTATCACATTCCCCTGGCCTTACATATGGGCTGATCTTACTGCCTCCCCGTAATGGAATAAAACAGAAAGTGTCACCTTGTGACTTTCAAGGTGAGATTAAAAATATTGAGTTGGCTTCTGCTCACTCTGTCTGGATCACTTAACTCTAGAATCCCATGGCCATGATGTAAGGAAGACCATGTAGCATTTGTAGGTGTTCGGGTCCAAAGCTCTGGTTAAGATCCCAGCCAGCAGCCGCCCTCAGTCCTCAGAAACATAAAGGAGACTTCAGTCATTCTACCCCAAGTATCTATCTAATTGTGACCAGAGAACTACAGAATCTGACGGGTCTTAAGGGACACCTGCCCAACTGGATTTGGTCAATGCTTAAGATACTGGGAGAAAAGAATAAATGAGTCTCAGGGATTTACACTACTTAGAGTGATTTATCCCTGTTACATTCAGGAAGAGGCATGACATAAACACCATTCCTCCCTCTGCTCCCCAAAACTGTAGGTCTACAATGAGAAGGTGGCTGAAAATACTGTGGAACTACCCCATGGGAGTAAGACCACAGACCCAGTGCTTCTCAGTAGCACATTCAAGACACTTTCAAAATGTCAGTTAAACTGAGCATCCCCTCAAACACACTTCTTGTCCTCAGTGCTCATAAGGAAACTCTACAGTTGAAGAATCACCTCCAATTTATATTTCTGAGTTGTTACCAAGGACTTTGGAGTTATCAGTATAATTAGTTTTCTCCAATATCAAAATAACACAGATACTTGGCCTAATTCTTTACATTATTTCAGGAGCCTCTCCCTTAGAATATGGTCTGGGTCTTTTGTTTAGGAGTAGGTTGGAGACCACGCTTGGCTATTTGTGATTTCATTCACAGACTAGCTTGTGGGGCAGTACAAAGAGGAATCAGGACAGGAGAAATGAAACATCAGACATGCGTACATTTCCATAACTAGGGGCAAAACAGCCATCTTTAAATACAACAAAACACATTTTTTGTTTGTTTTAAGATAGGGTCTCCATATGTTGCCCAGGCTGGCCTCAACCTCCTGAGCTCAAGGGATCCTCCTGCCTCAGCTTCCCAAGTAGCTGGGACAATAAATAGGTGTGCATCACCATGCCCAGTATGGAAGCACATTTTGAATATATGTACCAATGCCAGGAGCATATCCAATCTGGGTTTTCTAGCAGAAAGACTGAACCTTCTGAACATTGTAATTACACCTGGGTAGGAAATTTCTGGAATCCTTTTGCTACTTAGAGCATTAAGAACAAATAACTCAGGCCTGACTTTTTCACAGAACTAGACTAATTATACATTCTGCGCAGAAGTTCCTCCAGGCCAGCCTTTCAGATTAACTCAAAATGAAGAACTGAGATAGTTCTCAGACAGTTTAGGGAATGTTTTGCTGGAATTGCCAGTTTGAATGGCATTCAAACTTCCTCTTTTCCTTAGGTATGAAGATGCAGGCTCTCCTGGTGAGAAACGGTGTAAGCGTTGCACCTTGCAATGTGATAAGGACATAGCCATGAAGAGCAACCTTGCGTGGAAGTGTCCAATGTCCTGTCCAGTGTCACCTGTGCTACCAGGCACTGCTGAGGTGACAGCACTGCCCTACTCTCCACTCTGCTGGCAGGAGGGGCTTCCTTTTCCCTTCACAGGTCTTATCTAGAGAAAGATCCTTCTCAATGTTTGATGCTGTCAAGCTGTGGGAAACACTACTTCTGCCTGTAACAAATGGCTCTGGGAAGGTCCAGGGTACTTTTGCTCTGCCCTGTCATCAGCAGGATGTGATTTCTGCACAAGGGAACAGTTTAAACAGGGATGGTGTTTTTTCCCTCCCAGAAGCTCAGGAGAATTAATGGGGTTTCATTGCTTCCCTGGGTCTTTGGGGAAGTGATCCGTCCAGTTGGCAGAGCCATGGCTGTCCAGGTCCTTTCTCAGTCTCTCATTCCCTTGTGAAATGTCATATTTATCTGATAAGTGATTTCCTCACTCTTTTGCAGGACAGGTTGGCTTTGTGGCCTTTTGCTGGCAGTTGAGTAAGAAGGAAGACATCAGTGAAAGATAAAGGACTAATAGCAACAGTCATCACTGTTCATTGAATGCTTGTATTGTGCCAGTTTTCAGCTATGTACCTGACAAACCTTCCCTACAGATCACCAATCCCCAACACCTGTGGCAGGTGTTGAGTTCTTCCCCATTACAGAGCAGAACATTGAGGCTGAAGTTCAATCACTATTTCAGAGACTTTCAGTGAGTGGCTGATGCAGGATTTAAACTGAGGCTTGCCTCCAAGAGCAGGTGGGATGGCTCACATTTTAGTTTCTTGGGAGTGACAAGGATCAAAGTTTTGGGAGTCAGAGTGCTGGGTTACCTGCCTGCTCCTAGCTGTGTGAGTTTGCCTAAGTTGGTTTTCTTGTCTAAGCCTCAGGTCTCCCATCTGCAACATGTGTATGGAAAGCTACGGCCTGGCTGGTCAGAGGGAATAGGAAAGTATGTAGCCCTGGCACAGGGTCTTGTGTGTCCTGAGTGATCAGTGGATGGTGGCAGCTGGTAGGATTCAGAATTCCTGACTGATGATGGGAGAATGAGTTGCAATTTATAAAATTATTAGCACCAGAAGCAGAAAATTGGAGAAATCCTGATGGCAAGAGAATTCATGTATGCTAGAATTCTTCCGAAGAGTGGCTCTATCTGGAGCTCTCCCCCTTTTTATTCCATGAATGTCTGTGCTATAGATTTGATCTTGAATGTCTCACAAAAGCTCGTGGGTTGAAGACGTGGTCTCTAGTCTGTGGCACTATTGGGAGGAGGCAGAAACCTTAGGGGGTGGGGCTCAGTGAAAGAAAGTTTCATCACTGGGCACAAGCCCTTCAAGTGGATCCTGGGAACCTGGAAGCTTCCTGTTTCTCTCTTTGACTCCCAGCTGCCATGATGCACTGTATCACTGCAGGTCCCAAAGCAACAAAGCCAACTAACGTTCATATTGAAACCTTCAAAACCTTGAGCCAATATAAACCTTTCTTGTTTTTAAGTTACCCAACTCAAGTATTTTATTATAGTAATGGAAATCTGCTAAATACACTTGAATAGACTCTTCTTTTTGTCTGAAGTTGAGTGATGGAAAGAACTCTATCATTTAGAATGAAAGAGAAACTGGTCAGTGCTGATAGGGGATTCTTGATGAGGTGTCATGTGGGTTTCACTGTGTGGGGGGCATGTCAGGTGGTTGCCAAGGTTAAGGGGAGAAGAGGGCTTAAATGCAATCTGAACCAAGTCTTGGGTTTAGAGATGAAGAAACAGGGGCAGGGCTAAGTCCTTTGGCTTTGGACACTCTAAAACTTAGCAATTCTTATGCCATCCCCACTGCTCTTTCCATTGTATCCTAACACTTCTCTTCACATATAACCTCTGCAATTTCAAAATATAGAAGCCATCTGTATTTTGAAAAAGACTTGATTTCAAAATCTAATACCAAATTCTTATTGCGCATTCATTATTTCTCATGCTATTGAGCCTTCCAATGTCTTACATTAAGAGTTTTCCATGGTGTAAACATCTTTTTTTCTTCTACCAAATAAAAGCACAAATCATAGTTAGTAACTTCTAACAACACCACATTTCAAAAATGAAGTTTTTCTTTTAAAAATGTAAAAGAAATAAAACAAAACCCAGAATTTTAGCTTCTTTTGAATACTTTGGTTCGGTGTCCCTGGGTCCCCATTCCCTCATGCTCACTATTATTGGGGCTGCTGCTCAGAGAAGGCATTTGTCCCTGTGCCTTTGACCAGGACCAGTCTCACATATGAGAACTCCTTCCTGGCTCCTGGATAAATTGGTCTTTGCAGGCTCTGGTACCGTACCAGGTGGGGAGCTACCCACTCTTCTGCAGGGAACAGCGAGTAAGACCCTGTCATTTTCACACCACATCTGCAGAAACATCCTCTGTTCTACTCCATTGGCACTGATGCTGAAAGAGTTAGAAACTGATGTCAGAATGGCCTCTAACTCTGAGTGCTCCCCAGTGTTTTATGTTTATGCTCAGGAGGAAGTGGGAGATAGGACTGCATCTACACATTTTTTCTTTTTGTCTTTTCCTGGTTACACAATGTGAAACAAAAGCTTGGCCTGGATTCCTTGTCCCTTTACAGTCACCAACTCCGACCTGGCACAGGAAAGCATCTTGTCTGTCTCTTTCCCTCTTCAGCAATTGTACCCAGGCTTGCAGCACATAATGGACCATTCTTGCCACTGCTATTTTTCCTTACTTTGAAATTGCTTGTGTCATTCAGAAACAAGAGGTCTTAATAATGAGGCTTACCATAGTGTTTCTGAAACAATTCTGAGAACATTACTTTCACCCAATTAGAAAAGACACACGTAAGAAGTTGCTGAAGATCCTAATTTCAGCACAATGTTCTTCCTCCTTTGTGTGGATGTAGGACAATTCAAAGGCTTGAATTATTTTCTTCAGTATGAAATAATGTGGAAAAGAAAGCTGTAATTCTAAAGGATGTGCATCCCAGTTAGTTTGTTGAGTAGAGAGACTGACACACAAAGAGGCCAAGGAAGCATTTGAATGCTGTAGGCAAGGAAGCCAGGCCTCTCATCCCAGCTTCTGCTCTGATGACAGTAAGCACTATTGGTATTGTCATTTAGCTTACATGGCCTTCCTTTGGGCGGCCGGGGAATATTGGTGAGAGTAACCCTCATTGTGGCCTTTGGACCAGGGGCATCCCCTTGGCAGTGCTGATGGTGACCCAAAGCAAATCTTCCTTCCTTCTAGCGAGGAGGAGCGGTGGATGCTGACCTCAGTGAGAGCTGGAGCTGAGTCCTTTGCCTTCCAGGACTACTGAGGCCTGCCTCCTTTGAGAAGGAAGCCACTTGCAAGCTCACAGGCTCCTCCATACACCTGCCCCAGAGGCTCCAGCCACCTCTTACCTTTGATGCCTTGTACTACTTCTGTCATCTGCCTGCTAACCTTGCCTGGGCTAAGCACATGCCTTTCCTTCTGCCTAACAAGTTCTCTGAGGTTGGTTCACTTCCTGCTCATCCTCCAGACTTAAGTCATTTCCTCAGAAAAGACCTTGCTAGACACCTCCCTCCAGCATGAAGTGGATGTCCCCTCTGTACTTCCAAAGCAACCCCACTCTAACCCTTTTGCTGCTGTCCATGTTGTACCATCTTTCCCTGCTCTCTGGTCTCTTCCACTACACTAAGCTCCTTGTGGGTGGGTATGACTGAGCCCCAGGTGCTCCATGTGAAACATCATTTTGGGGGTATCTGTAGAGGTGTTTCCAGATGAGCTAGCATCTGAATCGATGGACTCAGTGAAGTGCACTAGCTCTGCTACTGAGTTGGCATCATTTGATCCATGAGGGCCTGAATAGAACCGAGGTGGAGGAAGGAGGAAACAGCTCTCTCCATACCCCCTACTTTCTGCCTCATTGCTGTACTGGGACATCTTATTTCTTCTCTTGTCCTCAAACTGGGATTCCAACCATCAGCTCCCCCAGTTCTCAGCCCTTGGGGTGCTTTGCTTTACACCACCGGTTTTCTCTAGTTTCCAAATTGCAGGTTGCAAATGATGAGCCTTCTCAGCCCCCAAAACTGCATAAGCCAATTCCTCATAAATTCATATATATATATATATATATATATATATATATATATATATATATTACACTGGGAAATCTCAATCCACTGACAGAGATACTGGAATTTCAGGAAAAAACTCTCTGGTTCTGGACATCTGGAGTCTAAACCTGGCTTTGCCATTATGTAGCAATATGACTCTAAGCAGATCATTCAAATTTCTTCAGATGGTTTCCTCAGCTATAAAATACGGATTTTAGAGTTGCGTGGAAAACACCAAATCAGCCTGCTGCAGACAGGCAGGTCTGTGGACGTGGTCTCGAGGTCGCCAGTCGCATGGAAAACACCGAATCAGCCTGTGCCCTGGCAGCAATCCACTGGACCCCCTCCCCCCGCTCCTTTGGCCTCTTCTCTGTACAGCCACCTGGTTCCACACTACAAAGACGCAGAGGACACCGGACCACCAGACCACTGTACTGGAGCTTATCAAGTTCTCAGCATTTAAAGAATTCCTGCCCAGAGGTAAGGGCTTCTGAGCTACTGTCCCACTGCTCCTGGTCCAGAGGAAGGGGCTGCCTGGCCATCATCCCTCCCGCTGCTCCCAGCCCAGAGGAAAGGGCTTTTGGGCTGCCATCCATCCCACCACCCCTGGCCCAGAGGAAGGGGCTTTTGAGCTGCCGTCCCACTGCTCCTAGTCCAGAGGAAGGGGCTTCCAGGCCACCAAATGTCCCACCACTCCCAGCCCAGAGGAAGGGGCTTTCGGGCCACCATCCCTACTGCCGCTCCTGGCTCCTGTCCTACCTTTCCCAGCTCAGAGGAGGTGAGCCGTGTGGACACCAACAGCAGGCCCCCTGCCTGTCCCCCAGTCGAAATGAGAAAACACATAAATAAGTCTCAAAACCAGACTTCCAGATCACCTACAGCAACCCCAAAGGGAAATGAGATGGAACACTCTGATACTCAACCACCTGGACCCACTGAACTGGCAACAAAAGGAGATCTGGAAAAAATGAAATCAGAAATAATTTCTCAGATAACAGGAGAAACTGTGCTCCTAGTGCAAGACATGATTAATAAATCTAGAGAGGAGCTCAGAAACATGATGGAATCCCAACATAAGAAACAAATGGAATCCATAAAACAGATGCCACCAGATTTCCAGGACATAAAAAACTCCATTGAAAGTCTACACAGCAGAATGAGCCAATGTGAGGACAGAATTTCAGATTTAGAAGATAAGATTGCAATTAATGATGAGGAAAAGAAAAACTGTTTCAAAATTATAAGGGAACATGAGAAATCAATCCAGCAGCTGCTAGATGATGCAAAGAAGAATAACATGACTGACTGGAGTCAATGAAGAAACAGGAGAGAGTGCAGATGACATAAAAAATCTCTTCACAGAAGTAATGGCAGAAAACTTCCCAAGGAGGGGAAAAGAACTTGACATACAGATAAGTGAGGTACATAGGACTCCAAATAGCCTTGATCAAAAAAAATCTACACATAGACATATAATTGTTAAGATTCCAGAACAACAGAAGAACAAAGTTCTACAAGCAGTTAGAGAAAAGAAACAAATCACATACAAAGGAAAGCCCATCAGAATCAGAGCAGACTTCTCAACACAAACCATCAAGGCAAGAAGAGCTTGGAGTGACATATTCTAAGCCCTAAAAGAAAACACCCTCCAACCCAGATTGATGTATCCAGCAAAACTATCTTTCAAAATGGATGGAGAAATAAGATATTTTCATGACAAACAGCACCTTAGGAACTTCATGAATACCAAACCAGCACTCCAAAGAATTTTACACAATATCCTAGGAACAGACATTGAGGATCACAACCCCAGGAAGCAAAGCAGAATGAACCCATCTAGCACAACAAGAAATTAAATGTAAAGGGGGAGAACCCAACAAAAAGAAAAAGTCACAACAACAATAAGTCAATACCTTTCAGTTATAACCATCAATGTTAATGGTCTCAATTCACCAATCAAAAGAAACAGGTTGGCAGAATGGGTCAAGAAGCAAAATCCAACAAGATGCTGCATACAAGAAACACACTGCATTCAAAAGGAAACTCATAAACTGAAAGTTAAAGGGTGGAAAACAATACTCCATGTGACAGGAACCCGAAAAAAAGCAGGAGTAGCTATCCTCTTGGCAGATCAAGTAGATTTCAAGCCAACACTGATTAAGAGAGATGAAGAAGGACACTATATCATTGTAAAGGGAACAATCCAAGAGGAAGAGATGACAATCATAAATATCTATGCACCAAACACTAGTGCATCCAACTATATAAAACAAATACTAATGGGCATGAAAAGTCATCTATGCACTAATACAATTGTAGTGGGGGACCTCAACACCCCACTGTCACAAATAGATCAACTAGACTAAAAATAAGTAATGAAATACTAGAACTCAATTGAACTCTTGAACAAATGAACTTAACAGATGTTTACAGAGTCTTCCACCCCACAAAATCAGAATACACATTCTTCTCAGTTGCACATGGGTCATTCTCCAAAATAGTCCACATACTCACACATAGGACATGTTTAAGTAAGTGCAAAGGAATTGAAGTTATCCCTGTATATTATCAGACCATAGTGCGATGAAATTGGAGATCCATAGCAAAAGAAACTCAAAGAATTTCATAAACACGTGGAAATTGAACAACACATTTCTGAATAACCAATGTGTCACAGAGGAAATTAAAGAAGAAATCAGACAGTTCCTTCAATTAAATGACAATGACAATACAACATATCGTAATCTATGGGACACAATGAAAGCAATCTTACGAGGGAAATTCATAGCAGTGAATACTCATATTAGGAAAACGGAATGAGCCCAATTAAACAACTTGATGCTGAACCTCAAACTTCTAGAAAAAGAAGAGCAGGACAACCCCAAAGCTCATACAAGGGAGGAAATTATAAAGATCAGAGGAGAAATCAATGCAATGGAGACTAAGAGAAAGATACAGAAAAAAAAAAATCAATGAAGCCAAGAGTTGATTCTTCAAAAGAATCAACAAAATTGACAAACTCTTAGCCAATCTTATCAGAAAAAGGAAAGAAAAGGCCCAAATCCTTGCAATTAGGACTAAAAGGGGTGAAATTACAACAGACCCAGCAGAAATCCAGAGGATCATCAATACCTACTTCCAGAGCCTATATGCCAGTAAGATGGACAACACAGAAGAAATGGACAGATTCCTAGATATATATGAATTACCAAAGTTGAATGAAGACCTAAAAATTCTAAGCAACCCAATATCAACCAATGAAATTGAAAACGTAATCAAAAACTTATCAACTAAGAAAAGCCCAGGCCCTGATGGCTTCACTGCTGAATTCTACAAAACATTTAGAGAGGAACTACTCCCACTACTGTTTAAACTCTTCAATGAAATTGAAAGGGAAGCAATACTCTCAAATTCATTCCTGGAAATAAGCATCACCTTGATCCCCAAAGCAGAGAAAGACCCAACTGAAAAGGAGAACTATAGGCCAATCTCACTAATGAACATAGATGCAAAAATCCTTAATAAGATACTGGCAAATAGAATGCAGAAGATCATCAAGAAGATCATACACCCTGATCAAGTGGGATTCATCCCAGGCATGCAGGGATGGTTCAACATACGCAAGTCAATCAATGTAACACACTATATTAATAGAGCCAAGGACAAAAACCATATGATTATCTCCATAGACACAGAAAAAGCATTTGACAAAATCCAACATGCATTTATGATAAAAACCCTACAAAAAAGTGGAATAGATGGTCTCTACCTCAAACTGATAAAAGCCATGTATGAAAAACCAACAGCCAATATCATACTAAATGTTCAAAAACTGAACTCCTTCACACTAAAATCAGGAACAAGACAAGGATGTCCACTATCACCACTCTTGTTCAATATAGTTCTGGAAACATTAGCCACAGCAATTAGACAAGAGAAGGAAATAAAAGGAATAAAGATAGGAAATGAAGAAGTCAAATTGTCATTATTTGCAGAGGACATGATACTCTATATAGAAGACCCCAAGAACTCCACCAAAAGTCTTCTAGACTTAATAACCAAATTCAGTCAAGTAGCTGGTTACAAGGTCAACACACAAAAATCAATAGCTTTCCTCTACACGAATGACAGACTCACTGAGAGAGAAATAGGGAAAATAATTCCTTTCACAATAGCATCCAAAAAACTGAAATACCTAGGAATCAACCTAATGAAAGAAATCAAAGACCTCTTCTCTGAAAACTATAGCACTCTGAAAAGAGAGATTGAAGATGATATCAGAAAATGGACAGACATCCCCTGCTCCTGGGTAGGAAGGATTAATACAGTGAAAATGGCCATACTTCCAAAACTGCTATATAGATTTAATGCAATTCCAATTGAGATCCCAGCAGCATACTTCACAGACCTTGAGAAAACAATCCAAAAATTCATTTGGAACAAGAAGAGACCTACAATAGCAAAAGCAATTCTGGGCAACAGAGGCATGGCAGAGGATATCACAATCCCCAACCTGCAACTATACTACAAAGCCACTGTGATAAAAATAGCATGGTACTGGCAAAGAAACAGACCTGAGGACCAGTGGAACAGATTAGAAGATGCAGAAACAACGCCAGACACACTCAGCCATCTCATCTTCGATAAAGGAGCCAAACACCCTCACTGGAGGAAAGATAGCCTCTTTAATAAATGGTGCTGGAAAAATTGGGTTTCAACTTGCTAAAGATTAAAACTAGACCTGTATCTCTCGCCATGCCCTAAACTAAAATCGAAATGGATTAAAGATCTAAATATTAAAATAGAAATGCCGAACCAGTTGGAACAGAAGTTAGGTGGAACTCTTGAAGACATCGGTGTAGGAAAAGATTTTATGAACAAAACCTCAGGTGCCCATGAACTAGCACAAACAATCAACAAGTGGGATCTCTTCTTATTAAAAAGCTTCTGCACAGCAAGAGAAACCACCAGCAGTGTGAAGAGACAATCCACAATGTGGAAAATAATCTTCGACTGCTTTTCCTCAGACAAAGGTCTACTATCTCGAATCTATAAAGAACTTAAAAAGATCAGACCTCGCAAATTTAACGACCCAATCTGAAAATGGGCATCCTCACTCCAGAAAGAATGGCTGCTATCATGAAATCAACCAATAACAAATGCTGGCAGGGCTGTGGGGAAAGAGGAACCCTGCTCCACTGCTGGTGGGAGTGTAGACTGGTGCAACCACTGTGGAAATCAGTATGGAGATAGCTCAAAGAACTAGGACTAGAAGTCCCATTTGACCCTGCTATTCCACTACTGGGGATCTTCCCCAAAGAATTAAAAGAATCATACCACAGTGATATATGTGGGCCCATGTTCATAGCACAACAGTTTGTGATAGCTAAAACTTGGAAACAGCCCATATTCCCATCAACTGGAGACTGGATAAAGAAAATGTGGGTTTTTAAAAATAAAATGGAGTACTACTCAGCCATAAAAAGTGAGAAATTAGAGACATTTATAGCTAAATGGATGCACATTGAGGCGATACTCTTAAGTGAAATAAATAGGACATACATGTATAAATACTGAATAGTTTCTCTCGTGTGAGAAACTGAAAGTGTAAATAAGGTCTAAAATGTATAATAAGTAATGTAAAATAAGAAAAGGGGCAAAGGGAAAGGTAGTGGGAAGGCTAGGGGAAAGGAAAGAAGGGAATGGAATTAATATGAGAAAATGGAAAAATAGTAAGAAAATCTTTGTAAATAGGGAGGACTGGAGGGGCTGAAGGGAGGGCTGGGCAAGGGTGAAAAACAAGAACCAAGAGAGACTATGTAAAGGTGCAAATTTCCAATGATGAATGTCATTATATTGTATACCTGAAATGTACCAATGATTAGAATGAATAATCGATAATGCAAAATAGGAAGAAAAGGTCCAAAGGGGTAGGGGTAGTGGGAGGAGCAGGGGAAAGGAAAGAAGGGAAAGGAGAAATGATGAGAAATGGAAAAAATGGAAATAAAGTCTTTGTAAATAGGGAAGGGTGGAGGGGGTGAAGGGAGGACTAGGAATGGGGAAAAAATAAGAACCAAGATGCATCATGTAAAGGTACAATTCCCAATGAGAAATGTAACTGTGCTGTATACCTACAATGTACCAATAAAAGAATAAAAAAAAGTACAGATTTAAAAACCTCATCTTTTCCACTTCACAAATCATTGTGAGAAACAAATGTGATCATTCTGCACACAGCCATGTTTCCTAGAAAATCCCATACCCCAGGGGCCTTTGCATAACAGCCCCTCCATCCCAATGTGCAAGAGGCCAGGTGTTTTGTGGGAATGGGGGGCTGAGAAAGCTGACTGTCACCTGAGTGTACGTCTCTACTTTCTTCATCTTCTTCTGGCCCACCCGGCGGAGCTCTACAAATCTGAACCAATGGAGGGTTTTAGAAGCTGCCAGTCACCTTAGTCAAGGATACATTCTGCTTTACAGTAGCTTCAAAGTGGGCAGTAGTTCGTATCTCAAAATTCATTGCTTACATCATGGTAGGCCATTGTGGTGTGGGGAGGAGTCTTTCTCTCTAGACTCTTTATTCATAACTTTTCAGGAAAGTGATACTAAACCTGCCATCGCCTGCTGCTAATTACCTGTAAATCACTCAGGTGTGAAGTTCCACGAGCCTCTCCACCAGCATAAAGTTGAAGAGCCCCACAGAGTCAGGGGCCTGGATGGGGAAACCTGTCATTTGGCCGATGGAAGGGTAATAGATGTGGAAGTGATGCATAATGGACCATGGGATTTAAAATTCATCCTCCACATCCAACCTGCCTGAAAAGGTTAGCAGATTATATGGCTGCAGCCACATCAATTATGAAATAGAAAACATTCTCCTTTCCCCTTCCATCTCAGAAGGTGGTAAACATTTGATGCTGGTTTCTTCTGTAAGAGCAGAAGATTCTTGCTTTTATAGATTAGCTTAGGGTCTAAATAAGTGGAAGGGGTAGGGAAATACAGCCCCAAGAATGACAGGCAATGATCCTTTACTTATGACTTTCTCCACAATTTGGCTTGGCAATGGATGGGAAATGAAGTGTGATCAATTTCAGCCAGCTGTACATTGTTTCCCATTGATGGATTGGCCAAGGTATTGATTGAATAATTAGTTAAAGTTCAGTCTAGGTAGCTGTTCTGCACAGCCTTCTCAAGAAAAGTCCTAGTGGCATCTTAGAAAGGCCAGCCTGCTGCCAGGAGCTGGGACATTAATTGTTTATCCTTTCACTTATGGAGGTGAGCCACCATGTCAATGTAAGTGAACATAATCATACCTAAGGGATGAATGGCGGCTGAGAGTGTGACCAGCCACTTTGAGAAATACATCGTAGCCTTAGGATTTAGGGATGGCTTCTCCTCTCAAGTGAAGGAAATGTATCCAGGGGCAAACATAAGCCCAGAAGAATACAACTCACTGCATGTTGAGAAGATGCTTCTCCATGGCCAATGAAGGCAAGTAGCTACCGTTGGTGAGACCTGGTAGTAAAGGGATTTATGTGCCCCACCCAACAAAACAAAAAGCCCCTCAAAACAAAAAGCACCTGGCCTTGTGTTTAGAACACAGTGACTAGGAAATATGAGCTACTTTCTTCATTGGCAAGTCGAAGTCCACAAAATGGGCTGGATGTAAGCATTCATTGCTCAGGTGGAACTTGTACCTACAGAGAACCAGAGAGAGGAAGCTCTGAGACAGGGCGCCTGGCTTCACACTGAGATACAGACCCGGCTTGGGACTTAGGGGCCCTGGATCTGGGTTTGAGCCCTGTCTTAGTTACTTTTCTCTCCTTGCTCAGACAAAATACTCAACACCCGAAGTTAAAGGGGAAAAGGTTTATTTGGCTTACAGCTCATAGAGGTTTCAGTCCACAATTGGCTGGCTCCAAGGCAGGGTGGCAGAGGGACAACAGACCATGGCGGTGGAAAACAGCAAAAGCAACAAGGAAGTCGGAGGGGTTCACAGAGGAGAAACAGTTTGTGGCACCCACAAGGTAGCAAAAGCAGCGAAAGAATTTAACAGTCTTTCTGCCCTCTTTATCTTATTCAGACTGCTTAGGGCAGGGAGCACTCACACCCTTAATCCTCGTGCCCTTGGGCATAGCATTGTGCTGTGACTCAGTTCCAGTGTCACACACTCTAGATCCAGCCACTGCCCCCACCTATGAGCACACTAGGCTCTGGGGGGACATCTAGACAGAAGCCATAAGAAGCCCTCCTCTGGCAGAGTGGAGAGTGGTGGCCAATGGACTGGCTCTATTCTTTCACAGCGCACCTACGGACCTTGGGCTGGCCACACCCTCCCACACTGGCCTGGGAGTCTGCACTTTATCATGGGTGCAAGGCCTCCTTCTCTGGCGGGCTTTCTGGGACCTGACTTTCCCGCCTGTGTGAAGTTTTAAGCATCCCTGCCTCTTAGATACCTCAGTGACACTCTGGTGTGCCCATGGAAACACCTCACTGAGCTGCTGCAGGCTTTGAGGGGTAGAGAGAATTCTTCCTTCATTTCTGCATCCCCTCCCACATTCCCCTTTCTGTATCTCCTAGAGTGCTGCCTGGTTGGTTCATCACCAGCACCGCATGCATGTTTATGAGCGAGCATTGTAATTTTAAAATCTATTACAAGTCTCTGCTAATTCACCCATCACTTTCTGGAACTTCGGCTCAGAAACATCTGCATCAGCTTGTTAGAAAAGCCCTGGCACTTGCTCGAAGTGGCCAGGGGCTGCCCACCAACAGGAGTCTAGCCCAGCTAGCTTTTCCCACCAGAGCACAAACAACAGAAAAGCTTCTAGGGCTTTGAATCAGAGATGGGAAAGATCTATTCCTGGCTTGTACCTTTTCTCCTGCTGTCCCTAGGATTACTGACTGGCGCGGACAGGCAAGCCCTCCTCCCATTCCCACGTGGGTTGAAGCTCAGGAGCTGCTGCAGATGATGCTTTCCCTTCTTCATTTCCAGAGCAGGTACTGAGCTGTTCCCGCAGAGTCTGCGCTCCTCTTGGAAACTGACTTCGAAGGTTCTGCTGTCTGTTTTTCTATAGGTTTGACATTAATCACAGGAGTAGGCTGCTGGCCATGAATAGATGGCCTAATTTATTGAAGGCTCAAAAACTCCTAAGCATCACTTCGGCAGTGAGGGCATTTCCTCTGTCCCCATAGACTTTTATACTTCTTGATTGCCTAGTGATTGAACTCTGTCCAGTGACATTTCAGCAGAGTCTGGTCACCTTGGTCAGTGTGCCCTGGTAGTTAAAATACTCAGACACCAGATCACCAGGTTTGGGCAGCAGTCCCAACATCGCCACTTGCCAGCTGTGGAACTCTGAGTGAATCACGTCTTTTCTGTGTGACCATCTTGTCTTGTCTGTAAAATCAAAATGATGAATAATAACTCTTCTGTCAAAAAGTCACTAATATGTATATGTAGCACTTAGAACAATATCTTGTGTATGACTAGTGGTTTTACAAGCACAGTTAATATACTGCTGTCACTATTTACAAAGTGAAACTACTACATGGGGAATAATTACAGTCATCCCTCTATATCTGTAGGGAATTCTGGGATGAGGTGTCCCAGGACCCCTTCCCCAAGGGATCTAGAAAGACACAGGTACTGAAGTTCCTTATGTAAAATAGTGTAGTATCTACATATAAGGGATGCACATCCTCCCATATACTTTAAAGAACTCTAAATGCCTTCCACTACCTAACATTGTGATGTAAATGGTTATTATATTATGTTGCTTAGGGAAGAATGACAAAAATATCTGTCCATGTTCAGTACAGATGCAATCATTTTTTCCCAAATATTTTTGGACACGATTGAATCAGCAGATGTAGAGCCACCAGATATGGAGGGCTGATTGTATACTGCATTTGTTGCTGTATGTACAAAATATAAACAGTAAAAATATTATCTATACAAAAAAACCCACATTATTATATAGAAAACAAAATTAAACTCAATTAATTTAAGGTACAACGATGTAAACTGCAAATGGGAGATTGCTCCTAAGGACTATAATTCCCAAATCTTGAAACGCTCCAGAATCACTTGGGAGTAGTTAATGAAAACCAAAAATAACTAGGCTGCTTTCCCAGGGAGTATCTCTGAAGGCTTTTCTATCTCCACGCAGCAAGTGAGCATCGTTCCTCCAGAGGTTAACAAGGTGCTGCCTCCACCAGCCACACTTTTGTGCCCCCAGATCCACTCCAGTTTGAATGTGTGGGTGACCTTGTATGAGGCAGAGGTTTCAAGGTTCATAAAACAAAATCATGTCCACGTCTCCTAATTCTGCTTTGAAAAGCCATCCTTCTCGAAGCAAAAAAGCTCTCATTAGCTCTAATTGTCATTGTCCTACGGAGTGACACTCCCATGTTACTAGCAGATCTGGGAAAAGGCTAAAGTTTCTTCCCAGCAAGGAGCTGTCTACCTGATGGAAAGTAGGAGGCTGTGCGGTACCCGCTTTTCAGAAGCCAGTGCAACAGCCTCAGATCAGACTTCAAGGAAAATGATCAAACATTCTAATCAGCACTGAAACATCAAGGGGTGAGGAAGTTTCTGGCTCTTGAGGGTCCCCAACATCTGAATGTCAAGTAGATTTGTTTGGGAAGATAGAGGCAGCTCAACTTTCCTTTCAAATATCATTTTCAGGAGAACTGGTGAATTGAATCAATTTGTCCTCAGGCTGCAATTGCTTTGAGAAATCACCTATGAAATTCCATTTCCCAAGTAATTAGAGCATGATCTTTAACATCCTTAAGAAGAGTAGCAAACTCCTGTCTTCCTGTCCTCTTCCATGTGACAGGAAGGTGATCTGCCTGCCTGGATTTTTTCCCCCAGGGGCTGTATTTCTCTCTTCAATTTTTGTCTTACCTCTTACTTTATTATAGGTGATCTTTATCCCTCTGAGGAAAATCATAATTCCATCACTGTGAAAATTGAGGTACCTTTAAGTTTCTTACTACTCTTAGAGTATTTTCTCAGGACAGATTGCCAATTTCCTTTTTTTATAGAAAATACTAGGGCCAGGGATTTAGCTCAGTGGTTCTGCCGCCTGTCTTGCAAGCACAAGGAACCAAGTTCAATCCCTGGTACAAAAAAAAAAAAAAAAAAAAAAAAAGGAAAAAAGAAAATACTGAAGAATGACCTTGATCCCTTCCCATTTGCTGTGCTTTCTAATTTCTAGACTGGAACTAGAAAAGTTGAATGACGAGGTTGTCAATTTAGCGAAAGCATTAACAGCATGTTTAGTTTTTATTGAAAGCATTAAAATGTCTCCCCCCGAGTCCTTGGTATTAGCAGTGGCTGTCCATGAAGTGACAGCACTCCAGACAGGAGGATGCACTGTCTCTTACCCAGGTCCTAACACAGGGTCTGGTGCACCACCAGTGCTTGATAAACATTTACTTAGTGATTGGACAGCTGGTCTACCATTTAAAACAATCACTTCTCCAGGTGTGGTCTCAGACTGTCAGGGATCTAAGTAGCACTTGGCAGCTCTGGAAAGTGTTTCCCTCCTTCTTGGATCAGTCAATCTCAGCCAGAGATCCTATCTTTCTAAATGGGTGGCCCAGGGTGGCCACTCTCAGAAGATTCAGTGTGTGACAGTCATTTCAACCTGTGGCTCCAGGACAGCTGGGTATTCTGGACTGAACACTGCAAAATGCAGCTTCATAGATAATTCAGTGAGGAGGATGCTAGGGTGGGGGTCATGTTTTACTGTCCCTGTATTTTCAATTCTGACACTGAGAGTCAGCCCCCCCCCCCCCCCCCCCCCCGCTGTGGTGGTTACAAAACAATTAGAGCAGCAGTTATTAAGATAACAACTTGGGCATGGCAGCCCACACCTGTAAGCCTAGCACCCTGGGAGATGGAGGTAGGAGGATTGCAAGTCCCATCCCAGCCTAGGCAACTCCACTGCTTGGTGAGACCTTGTTTCAAAGTAAGAAATGTAAAAGGCACTGGGGATATATCCCACTCAGTGTGCAGGTGTTGGTTTCCACCCCCAGTACCGTTAGCTACTGTTTGTGTCAGTGCATTCTCAGCATTTCTAATTTAGTGATGAAGATAATGTTATTATTCCCATTTTATAGATAAACTGAGATGCAGAGAGGTTGAGTCATTTGTCCAAGGTCAGTACTGGAAGCGGACACACCTGTCTGACTCGAAAGTGTGTGCTTTGAACACTCCTACCTGCCACCTCCTAACCCCTTTCTCCCCAGCTGCAATGCCCAGTGACACTGAACCGTGAAGCTCAACTGGCACCCAGTCAAAGTGCTGGTGCCTGAAGTGAGTTTTAGTTGGCAAAGTTGTCCTGAGTGTCCTGGCACACCACCCACTTGGGTATGAAGTTGATCTCATTTCCAGGGGCTGACACACATCCAGTTTATAAAAATAAAAAAATCCCAACAAGGGAGTGCTATTTTAGTATTTTGTTTTTAGACAAGGTCTCCTTATATAGTTTAGGCTGGCCTTGAACTCATGGCGATCCTCCTGCATCAGCCACCCAAGTGCTGGGATTACAAGTGTGTGCCATGGTGCCCGGCTAAAGTAGTGCTACTTTAAAAATAAAGAATTCCACTGTACTCCCATAGGACTAAACACACACACAATAACAAAAACAAGAAAAAATGCCCCCCCAAATATCTGTTCTAGACATCCATCACTATTCCACTCCATGTGACTCAACAGTGCCTGCCGAGTTGGAAAGATCAGCTGCACTCCCTCAGGCAGCCACAGGGACATAAGTTTTAGGCTCCAAACCTTGCAGAAGTGTGAAGAGAATGAGAAACAATTCGGTGTCATATACCAAGATTACAAGTTGACAGTCAGTTCTCAAGTCTAGCTTGGCATCTGCTGCTTCATTTTCAAATAACTGAAACTTGTAATTAACCAAACTTTTTTTTTTCTACATTCAAGTATTAATAGAAGCACAAAGTGGTGAAGAATTGGAAGTGAAGAATATTATCCAGGCTTCATCTCAAACAAAATAAAACACCAACTTCTGGATATGTGTAGGAGTGGGAGTGGAGATGTGAACACTTATTCTCATTCCCTAAACTTTTCCATCTACAGCAGAATGTAAGTCCTAAGAGACCAGAAGCTTGGACTGTTTGGTTGAGAGCTATATCCCCAGGACCTAGAGTCCCAGACACAGTAGTCTCAAAGTAAATGAATGAATGAATGAACGAATACACAAAGGCAAAGCACTTTAGAGATGTGAGGGCATGTAGTTCTGAGGCATGCAGACAACTTCAGTCTCTGTTATGCTCCATATACTTTCAGCAGCATACTGAGTTCATCAGGGAGCTATGTGGTGGAGTGATAACAGTGATAGTCCCAGCCTTCTCGCTGCCACGTGGTGTCCAGCCTCCTTGGTAGTGCCCTGGTTACTGTCTTTAAACTTAGCCATGTGACTGGCTTTGGCCAATAGGACAAGTAAACATAAGGCACGCAAAGGCTTGGAGGTGGGTGTACATTGCTGCTCTTGGTACCTTTTAACCCTGTGAGCAAGCCCTGGCTAGCTTTGGGGAAATGAGGGATTATAAACTCAGTCACCCGATTGCTCCAGCCAGACAAATACTAGACACGTGACTGAGGCCATCTGTGACCAGTCAGCACTCAACTCACGGGTGAACTGAGCACAAAAGCATAAACAACCGAAAGCACGAAAGCCCAACCCAGCACAGGATTGCCACTCAGTATAGTTGTGAGCCAAATAAACAGATGCGATTTGAAATCATTAATTATTTGGGGTGCTTTGTTTTTGTAGCAATAGGTAACTGATAATTAAAGGTTTTTCAAAGTTTCTGATCCTAAAAACCACCCTGAGCACTGGTTAAAAATCATGTATTTCCTATAGCATGGCGTTTGCTCAAAAATCAAACATATGATTGCCAGACAATCCAAAAATTCCACTTCTAGATATCCATCCCAAAAATTGAAAGCAGGAGCTTGAAGATACATTTGTATATTAAGATCTGCAGTAGCACTTTTTTCACTGACTGTACTGGTCAGCCTTCCCTTTGCTGGACAAAATACCTGACACCCTCAACTTAAAGGACAAGTATATTTGGCTCAAGGTTTCAGAGGATTCTGTCCATGGCTGGGTGGCTCCAGTACAACAGCATCATTGTGGAAGGGGATGGTAGAGCAAAGCTGCTCAATTCATAGTGGCTGGAAAGCACAGCATAAGGGAAAAACACCACGAAGAGATACACTCTCCAAGGCCAAAGGCCACTGACCACCACAATGGCCCCCACCTTTTAGCAGCACATTCAGCTGTGAACATAAGTGGATTAATCCAGTAGTGAGCATAGCACTCCCAAGATCCAATCACCTCTCTAGAAATCTCTTCATCCAGTCAGGCTGATAATTAAACAGTCATCAATCACAATAGCCGCATGGTGAAAACAACTCAACTGTCCACAGGGGATGAAGAGATTAAAAACATGTAACTCTGATGCATTCTACACTATGTATAATCCTTGAAACATCCTATATAAACAATCTCAATACAGAAGGACAAATGCTATATGATTTCACTTATACGAGGTACCCAAAGTAGTTTTACAGAAACACAAGGTAGAATAGTGGTTCAAGGACATGGGGAAGAGGGTCGTAGGTATTTTTACTGAATACAGAAATTCTACTTGGGATGATGAAAAATTTCTGAATGTGTACAGTGGTGATGACGACACAATGCTGTGAATGTACTTAACGCCACTGAGGTGAACACTTAAAATGATTAAAATGGTACATTTTATGTTGTGTAATTTTTTTAAACCACAGTTTTCAAAGAAATCCAAAACTTAGGCATTGTTAGAGTCTACCCCAGACCAACAAAATCATAGTCTCCAGGGCAGGAGAAAGTTTAGACTAGATCTTCCTATCCCCCCACCTGTTTCTGTATAATTCAAAGGCATGCATACACTAGATCAGAGTTAAAGTGAGTCTTGCCTCATTGTGAGCCAGGACGATATCTGGAGAAGTCAAGAGTTATTGGCTGTGTTTGGAGGATTAAGTTCCATACATAAATCCCTTACCTAATTATGGAAAAGCACCATATTTTAGATAAAACACACTGTAAGGAAAATCCCTTCCTATCTTTGATTTCAAAGCTGGGAAATCTGCCTGACTTCCATTTGTTTAGGCATCCAGGGGAAATACCATACTAAATCCAAAAGGTAATTCTAACCTTTTTATTTTCCTGCAATATTGGAGCAAGAATAAATTGAATCACTGTGTCTGAAAAGAGCTAGCTGTGTGAGTTTACTTTCCTTTCACAGACACTACATCTAAGCAGTAATGAAAAAAATGTTGCATGGAAATGATTCTAAAATAATTTCCATTTCAGATATGAAAACACTGTCTCTCTTCTGTAAGAGACTGACTATTACTCACATGAGATAGAACTTTCAAATAGTATCCTCGGGTAGGTAATTCACAACGCAGAAACTATTCTATATTCTGTGGTGTATAATTACAAAAGGGAGTTTCATCTTCAAACATTTCACACCTATTAGTCATGGAACTTTTAATGCCTCTGGATTTTTGATGGATTACTTAGCAATGGTTCAGGTTTTGCAGAAGTCTGTGGGAAATTTTAAACTCCAAACTTTTAAAAATTTAAGTTCTAATAATGGTGGGGCGGGGGAGCAACGTACAAGTGGCATGTAGAGGGAACTAAATTTTCTTTTTCTGGCAAAGAATGCCCTGCATTCTGCTCAGCAGTGAACATAATTCATCACTTTGTCCACAGTCATTGTAGACTGTCACTGGACCCAAAAGAATAATACATTTTATTCAAGTACACAATATAATTGTCCTAAATATTTTTCCTTTAAAATGTCATTTCTAGAGTGTTTTTATTGTGGGTACAACCTAAGCTTCTTAGTTTCAAATGTAACTTTAGACACCTGATCATATTTCTTTAGTGTAAAATGGAAAGAAAATGCTGAGCTCCACTGCATTCAGTGAGTGGTAATTAGTTGCCTGGATCCTCTTTGTGAGGGATCAACTACTCAGCGTCCTAGAAAAGCTCCAATCCACATGGTAGGGTCTTCCATACATCACACTGCTATGTCAGAAACTTCCCATGGAAGGGTTCAGGTTGTTCTGAACCAAAGCCAGCTGAATTTGTTGCAGCCATCCTCTCTTATGCTTCAGGAAGCCACTCCTGGGGGTCCTTCAGCACCCTGTCACCTTCCCTCAAACCTTGGCGCCACTGTTCCCAACAACCTCCTCCCTCAAAACCTACCTTTTCTTACAACCAGGAAGCCACACAAAATCTCTGTGTAAATACTCAGTGTGTACTCTGTGTATACATAAAAGCTAACTTCTCTCACTCAGCTTTAACTTTCTGACTTTCTATGGATGTGCAGGGTTATTTTTCTCATTTTGTTTGAAAGTCATCTATTTTGAAAAAAAATCCATTTGCTTTGTAATCTGCACTTGCTGGGCTCTCACCTCTTCCTCACTCTGCTTCATCCCAAATCCCCAAGCTCTGTGTGTGACAGTGGATCGACTATCTCTCTTCTGGAGGCTCACGTGACATTCCTGAAGCTGACCCTCTGGGAACTCATTTCTGTTAAAATATAACACATCCTGGTACAAGTCCTAGATTACTCTCATGCCTGAGGTACCACTTCCTTCCTTGTCATGTCTGACGATCTCACCTGCCCACATGTAATATGCTTACCACTTCACACCTGGGCAGGTTCTTTTTGCACTCGGAATTCTGCAGAGACACTAACTCTGGAATAAGGGAAAAGACGAAACGTGTTTACTGCCTGCATTTTCCCGAGCAGCTCCCTGACAATGACAGCCTCATTCCAACAGTACATGCTGAAAGAAGTTTCAAATCTCGCTCTAAAATTTAAAGCTCCTGGCTTTAGCTCTGCAAATATGCACTCTGTGTGGCTTCCAAATACATGTGCAGAAAGGTTAAAATCTCCCAAATCTGAAATGGCAGTTGTTAATGTATGTGTGAGCCACCAATCTTTGCCTTCCCTCCCATTCAACCTGTGTATTATCGTAGCTGCAGGCAGGGAGGGATTTCAACCATAAAAACATTCTCTGGTTTAAATTAGACATTTACATGTTCAAAACACTCTGCTAGCATAGAAGGGGAGTGTTTTGAGGGTGAGGACCACCCTCATCCTCATCCATGGTTGCCCCCGCATGCCTTGCACAGTGTCTGCTGTAGACACTGGATCACCTCTGTTAAGTGAGGAGTGATCCCTGCCTTTTGCAGGCACGAGTCTGCAGGCTCTGACAGAGAGGCACCCCCCAAACACGGGTGAGGCTATGAGGAACATCAACTCCTCGGGCTCAGGGATAGAAGACAGTGGTTCACAATCCAGTGCTGCCACAAGTTAGCTGTGTAACTTTGGCCAAGTCCTTCAGCCTTTTCAAACCGCTATTTCTTCCCCAAAATAAGGGAGGGGACAGTCACGCCTGTGACATGATAAGGCCATGAGTGTGGAAGCTCTTTGTACACTGAGGTGATAGCTACAGCATGATGGACCCATGTTATCTAAGATACTGATGGCTACTGGCCTCTCTCTTCCATCTCTGTTCTCATCTAGTTAACACATAATCAGCTCCTCCCGGGGCTCTGTGTGGGTTGCTGGGAATAAAATGGTGAATCACAGAGCCAAGGCCCCATCAACAGATGAATGGACAAGGAAAATGTATGTACACATGATTCAGGATGACTCAGCCATAAAGAAGGGGAAATTTGAGTCATTTGTAGGAAAATGGATTCACCTTGAGGCCACATGCCTAGTGAAATAAACCAGACACAGAAAGTTAAATGTCACACAAGTGTAATTAAGAGCAAAATAAAAAACAGACGATAAGTAACAGGGAGGTAGACCTTTTGCAGATGCAAAGGGGATCTAGGGATACAGGGAGAGAGAAGGGAGGGGTGAGGAAGGGTAGGTAAAAGGAGTAAGACGCCATATGTACAAGTACCAGTGCCCAGTGCTCAATGTCTTTATTATGTACTGCAAACATGTACTAATAAGAAAGAGATGTTCTTCTCACCTTGAACCAAGTGCCTCACAGATGTAAGCTCAATAAACACACCAGGCACTGGTAGTATGCACACATACCCCAAATGGAGGTTGTAAGTGGTGCTCATTATTTTCAATGTGTGCCACTCACATGCTTTCTCTCTTTCAGTAAAACTGAGGGGAGGGGGGAGAGGGCCAGAGAGAAGGAGAAATAACAATTTCCAAGGAGGAAGTAAGTTGCCCACTAACAAGCCAGTTTGCAATGGATCAGTGGGTCTGTGAGTCTGAGTCATTTCCCTGTCCCTCATTGCCTTTCAGCATTTTATTTCTAGTATTTAAAGATACGAAATTTGATATTACATAAACCAAAATGCAATCTGACTACTTCGTCTGGCACTTAATCCAACAGACTATGATCTATAACAATGGTGAGTGAACCAGGAATTTTTGTAGTTCTGACCATATGTAATCTCCTTAAAGCTGATTTAAAAACCAAATCTAGTCTTGAGGTACATAAGGAATTTGGAATCTGATGCTGGGGAGACAGGACGTGAATTTCCTTACATCGGGCATAAGCCCACATTTCTCTGGGGATCAAGTCACCTTCCTAGAAATCTCCTCTAGAGTTGGGGCCCGAAGTCTTCCAGGACATAAAGCAAGATTTCATTGTCTTCAGCCAGTTGTTGTCTCGAATGTAATTTTCTCTTGGATCTCAGGAAATAACCTGCTACTGTCTGGGACAATTTGATAATGTTCTCAATCCCTCCTATTTGTGGCCAAATATAGCAGTTCAGTGTCATTCTGCTGAAATTCAACACACAAGTTGGCCCAAATGGAGGATGTTAAGCATGGACTCAGGGTTATGAATACATTTCCTCCACATTCTCCTTCATTAGAAGGACACTTAAGCGTGAATCTCATTCAACTGGTTACCATACCAGCAGCCACTGAGAGGCTTGGGGAAAAGCATACCTTAATCCCAGGTCATGTCATTCTCAATGTAGTTGTGAGTGTTGTGGTCACAGAAAAATTTTCACCTTCACCAGTGCAACAAAGTCATTTTGGAAAGAGAGCCAATGACCAAATTAATTCTTTTATGGAGCTGTCGGATTTGATTAAGTTGTTATACCACATTTTAAAACTCATTAACAGGAACTATCAAGCTATTTTCTAAGTGAAGTTTTTGGTAACGTTTTTACATTTACTGGCCTGGAAGGCTTTTGGTGTCAATCAAAGTAGATGACAATGCTAAATCACTGGCTTTATAACATAATTCAACACTGGGCAAATTCAGCTGTCCCTGTGAAATATAACCTCGCAGGACAGGCTGATTTTCCTGTTGCTTTCACTGATATGAAAAATATATTTATAACCACATTGTGGTTGTATGTTTATTTCACAGTATGTGTTATTTTATAGAAGTTTCTTTAATAGTAAAAAAATTTCTTTCCAATATTAGGTGAAGGAAGGAAATTTTTAAACAGTTCCTTTGCCTCTCTTTCTCCTATTCCACCAAAGACTCTTCAAATAGATTCTAAGTCAGGAAGCTCCAGTGAAGAGAAATTCACAATTTGAACCAGAAGGAAAATGGCCTCCTTGGGAACCCTTAATGAGAGGAAGAGGAGGCAGTTGGATAAATCTGCACAAAGGAGGCACACAATGAGCATTTTCCAGAGCTGAAAGCTAAACATAATACAATGGAGAATTTAAGCACTTAGATATAAGAAATAGAATCCTGGCAGAGTCAGGCTTTGCAAATTCCTCCAACATTTAACAAATTTCTTAAGCAGAAATCTCAGGGATTTGCCAGATAACTACTTACAGCCATTACTTCTTCCCTTTATTTTGGTACCGGAGATGGAACTCGGGTCCTTGCACTTGCGAGGCAGGCGCCAGAACCACTGAGCTAAATCCCCGGCCCACAGCCATTACTTCTAATACAAAAAAGTATAAATAGAAATTAAAGCCTCATGTGACCAAACAATAGTGTGACAATATTCCACATTTCTCACAAAACTCATCAGTGAAGGCTGCAATGAAACACAACTTGGAGACAAGGGAGAGATGGTAATGTTTAGTGGGTACTGAGAATGCACCATAAATGCAGGCTAATAAAGCGTTCATTAATTTAGCAACCATTGATAGAGCTCTTGCTATGTTTCCAATTTTGCACTGAGTGAGATGATGAAGAAAATGTGTAAGACTGAACAACAGTTACTCCATCTTTGTAATAGGGCCCCAACTTTCTGCTTCTGTTACGGATCACCAGGTAGACATCAAGTTCCAGAGATGTGTTTGTTGTTGTGCCAGGAAGGTCTGTTGTGGGCATGGTGTTCTGTCTGCTTGCCCACTTCCCCTGCGGTCTGTTTTATCTCTCTCCTCCGCTTTTGTATTTCTGCTTGCCAACTTCCCCTGTGACCCCCTATAAAAACAGTTTTGGACTCTGAGCCAGTTGCCTCTCTAAGCTACTTTGCTTTGGGAGTGCCGTCTGGCCAGACTAATAAAGGTCTGTTTTACTTTCCAACTTGTCCGGTGTGTTCCTTCCCGGGTGTTCTTCGCTGCAGTCAGCTCCTCAGAGCATTTGGTAAGGCCCTTGGTCTTACAAATGTACAACACAGTCTGGCCCTTTGGGGTTTATGCTGGCCAGAGAGAAATATAAAGGTGAAATTACTGTGCAGCTCAAAGGCAGAAAAAGTACTACGAAATCTATGAGGAAGGAACAACTAATGCTAGTGTTCATAAAGGCACACGGTAGGGTGCTATTTGAGGTGGTTCTTAAAGCATGATTAGGAGCTCCCCAGGGAAAGGAGAGGGGGAATAGCACAAGGCTACGGAAGGCTGAGGGGTCCAACCTCTAAGAGAATGGCAGGAGAGGAGAGAGAGATGTGACTGTGCAGGCAGGTGGACTGCTAGGTTAAGGAGCTGGGTCTTAGACAGGTAGCAAACTGGAAGGAGGCTCGGGGGCCAGCAGATTATGTGGAGAAGGTGCAACTTGTCTCAGAGCAGGCAGACTGAAACTCAAGGCACACAGGGAAAACGTACAGGAGCTTTTTGGAGACCCAGCAAAGAAGGGAGAGGTAGTGAGAGTTTTATTGTATTTTTAAAAAAGGACAGTAAGAGCAGAATTGCACTTTGGAAAAGTGAATTTGCTTCAGTGAAGAGGAACAGTTAGGGAGAGAATATTTGGAGGCAGAAAGGAGCATGGGTCTTCAGGCTCTTGAACAAAGATGATGAGGGCCTATGTCGAGGTGGTAGCAGCAGGGGTGGACAAGGGCTGGAGGTGGACATAGTCAAAAGGTAAAGTTGAAAGATATAGAGCCACTCATTAATTTAAACAACACAAAACCAGGGCGGGAATGCATGAACTGCATGTCTTCATGGCGGACTTAGGGCCACTTGGATGTCAGATGTGATGGAAAAGGACTGGTGCTTCCTACTGAAGCATGGTTTCAGGACACTGATCCCTACATACACTCAGACAGTGTTGATTTTCCTTTTATTGGAGGAAGCACTGATGAAAAATTGTGAGGATTTATTTCTCCACCAAAAAATTATCCTCCAAAGATTAACTTATTTTTTGGTTAGAAAACAAAAATTAAGCCCATAAAACTGTAAATGAGTTTGAGAGTACAGGAACACGGTATGGGGAGGAGGGAAGGTTTAAGATAACGAGTTAGCTTTTCAATATGTAAATTTAAGATGCTCATTGCACATCTAGGTAAAAATGTCCAGTCTGCAGCTAGATCTTTGGGCTAAGTGTTTACAAAAGCTTGAGCCAGAGAAATAGTTTGGATTCTAAACTTGAAAAGATGTGGCAGTTGATGTTAAAAACCTGAAAGAAAAAAGAAAGCCTTCCCAAGAGAAAGAGTAGAACTATTAGAGAAGAAGACACGGGTAGAAAACCCAAGTAGTGAAATAAGGGTGGGAAGAGAACTGTTTATGGCAAATGAAAGAGAAGGGTTACTGAGGATAAAATGACAAAGAACAACCTGATAGTTTGTGGGTAATTCTCTCTGTGTGTTTAAATAACTCAGTGCCTTAGCTTTCAAATCTAAGTGTTTGTTCCTTTGAACATAATGATATATAACTCCTTTCTGCCCTAAAATTCGTCTTGTAATTGATACATGGCCTCCAATTTATGTTTTCTTTAGAATAATCTTCAATTTGCTTTCTGCAATCCAACAACATTAGCAACATGTCTGCTGTGGAATAAGATCCCTTTCACATTTTGCCTTGTCCACTGTGGCTCCCTGGAGCACTGTTTATCTTCTCTTAGCCTCTCCAGGTCCATCCCCACTCTCCCTCCAGGGAGGAGACCTCTAGGGATGGCTCCAGGATTCCATTTGTCATCTGGCTTTCAACTGGGTTTTGTCCATGCAGGCACTGGCAGGTGCCGGGAAAGTGAGGGCCGGAGAGGTCGGCATTTCCCCTTGGACTTTTCTCCTTCTGCAGTCTACACCCCATACCATGGGCCACAGCTCCTTTCTGGAAGCCTTGTCTAGACAACGCCTTCTGTGGGGTCCCACACCATTCCCACGCTTGGCCCTTTCAGAGCTAGAAGGAATAAAGGCTCCCTGCCATTTACAAACTCCAAAATACTGCACTCTCCCTTGGTTGCTTTCTCTAAGCCCTGAAAGGGGGCTCAGAGTCCCTAGGGTTAATGATAGTCCCTTATTAACTTCTCTAATAACCCAGATTGAGAGTGCTATCTAAGTGGGTTGCTACCAGGGAAAGATTATTTCATACGGTAGTTTGTTAGTGACCTAGTTTTCCATGGACTAGCACTAAATGAGGAGGGTATTTGAGAAGATTAGGGGGCAGATGAGGCAGGAATGAGTCCCGGGAAGGTACAGGTTGTCTTCTTTTAGGGTTGAGCTCTCTGCAGAGTGCCTGGGAGCCATGCCAACATCATTCCTCTTGGGCCTTTCTCCTCAGCCACTCAGCAATGAGCAACAAGAGACAGCAGGAGGCCGGGAAGGCACACGTTTCACCCTGACAGAGCTGATGGACTGGGGGATGAAACCTCATGTATCTGGATTTTCAGGTAACTGCTGTTTGAGTTCATGCTCCGAACCATCAATTCTGTGGAGAGGTTCCATAAATCAGGTTTCAGGTTGCAATACCATGAGCAATGCCTGCAGTTACACAGAAGATATTCTTGTACTATTTTTGGCCACTGTACAAAGAAAATAAAGTGGCAGGACAAAGAATCTTGAAAAGCATAAAAGAATATCTTTTTGGTGGAGACTGGGAGACAGAAAGGAAGCTCCCAATACATATACATGGCTGTGTGACACAGACTTCTCTACCTGGAAACCACACTAACACAGATGGAAAAAAAAGTGGAAAAGATCAAAGCAAAAGTTAAATTTTAAGTAAAACTTCTAGAGAAAGTTTCATATATGTCTAAGATTTTCTAAGAGCAACTGAGTTCTCCCAGGAAGAAGCAGAGAGAGGCGGAGGAGAAAGTGCATGATCTGAGGAGAGCCCTGACAAATCTCAGGACATGCCACAATCACTTCCTGAAGGTGAGAGGTCTACTTCCTGAGGGGTGGGTGGAAGCTGTGCCCCTGTTGGCAAAAGTACAGCAGAAACGCCAGGTCATTCTCCACCCCAGCAGAACTACAGTGAGTTCAATGAAGCAGAAGAAATGAAGAAATCAAAGGAAATCAGAAGAAAGCCTTTGTGTAACCATGCTACATAGGAATGCTGATTTGGCCTTGCCTCAAGAAAATTCGTAAAATACCAAGGCCAGGAAAATGAAAACCATTCAGTGATGAATAATAAAAAACAACGATTACATCCTCTCTACAAAGATACTCTAAGAGAAAAAAGGGACAAAATTTGTTAACAAACTACATCCTTCTGTAAAATACTATCCAAGGGTAAGTGGATACTGTAAAGAAATATTTTGACATGAATTTGGAAGTGAAAAATAAAAATAAATTGTGATCACCTGGATGCAGAAGGGCAGATTTAATAATGCAGTAACAGAAGAATGCAGAGAAAATATGGTAAGATAGTAGGAGATAAGGGAAGAGATGGCAGAACTTAGAAAAAGTGTGTAAGAAAAAAGATGGAAAAATTTTTAAAAAAGCAAAAGAAGCATAAATTGTTCTCTGCAAACACAATAGATTCATAAAGGATAGGAATGAAAACATCAATGCACGAAATAGCAACCAGAAAACATCCAGAATGACCAACAGAACATTATGGGGCTAAGATTAAAAAAAAATCCTTTGGGTAGACAGGTGAAATGATGAAGTTAGCTGTATAAGGAGAGAAAAAAAGCTCATTTCATGATTTTTTTATACAGTAACATTGAACACGAGATATAATACCTACAGCATTTCCAAGGAAAAGAGTATGAGATAAGGACTACACATGGAAATTCTTTAAATATGAAAGCTGCAAACAGCTTTAAGGGTTCCAAAACAGGGAGACTATTATTTTACTGATCCCCCTTTGTGGAAACTGATAAAGGACAAAATTCGATATGCCAAAAGTTTTGGGAAAAGTTTGGAGAACACCAAATATATTTAACAATTCCATTAAATCTAGAAGAAATGTGGGCTAGAGTTATAGTACAACTAAAAAAACCAGGAAAGGAAAGGGGAAAGAAATTGGAGACTGCTTGCTGTTCCGCCTACAGGAGCTGGAAGGTAAAAGATTTCATTTAAAGTTGACAAACCAAGTGATAAAACATAACCACAATTGTATCTAGGCAAACACCAAGACAAATAATACCAACTAACATCATATGCTAGAAGATGAAAATAAAGAGGAGAAAATATATAAATTGTTTAACCGTTCAGTTACAGGTATTAAGAATAAGCAACTACTAAATTAAAAAACTATGAGTAATTTCTGAGTAATTTAGTATTATAAAAATAACTAAAAGAATAAAATTATCTAAGAGCTGCCCCCTAACTTCATATAGAAAGCTAAGTGAGGAAACTGAACATAGAGTAAGCAATTCAAATTTAAAATTTGATGAAAGAATATAAGATGAAATGATGGAACTGATACAAAATATTTAATCAGGTCAAAATTACTTAGTAAATGAAAATGAATTTTAGAAGAAATATTTAGTGTAGGAGAGAAAGAGTATTTAAAATAGAGTGATTTTAAAAAGTAAATAAAAAATCAAATAATAGACACAAGTACATCAAGTGCATGTAAAGGAAAAGATAGCAGAAGTCATGGTCTTAATATAGCTCTCTGATAGACAATACTTAACCTGACACTGAGTGCATGTTTGCAGTACATAATAATTAGATTCCTTGTGGAGCTGGTGTATGCACATAGCACATTTTCTTTTTTTTTTTTTTTTTTTTTTTTTTGGTACCGGGCATCAAACTCCGGTCCTACTGCTTGCACAGCAGGCGGCAAAACCACTGAGCTAAATCCCCAGCCCACAGAGCACATTTTAATTCCCTTCTTCATCTGATTTCCGTGCCCTTCTCCCTGCTCCCTCTATCTCTTGATCTCCTATCCGTGAGAAGGATCTATGTCCCTACTTCCTATTATCTTTTATTTTGCTCTTTATTTATAATTGACTTTCTCATATAAGAAATCATATGATATTTAAGCTTGTGTGTCTTATTTATTCCATTTAACATTGTGGTCTCAAAGTGCATCCATTTATGTAGCACTTACAATATTCCAGATATTATAATAAATGCTGTTCATATATGAACTCATATAATCTTCCCTCAAGCCCAATGGCATAGTTACTGTCACTGTTCATTTTTTCCCCCAGATAAACTGTGGCACGAAAATACAAAAGCAGTAAGTGGTAATGTCAGCATTTAAACCTGGTCAATCCAGATTTTGTGAATAATGACATTTTTGTGTATCCAGGGAACAAAGCATTAAATGAGAAAAAAAGAACGTTAAGAGGATTCATAGTGCAGAATGTAAGTCATGAACTATATATGCAGTGAGAAAGTAGTATCAAGCTTGACACAGTAAGATCGAAAGGGACATTTGCAAAGAGAAATAAGGAGAACAACTGTAGTAAAGGGGGCTTTAAATTTTTAACAGCTATACTGAGATATAGTTCATATAAAATACATTTTACTCATTGAAAGTGAACAACTCAATGGCCTGTGGTGTAATCACAATGTTGTGCATACATCACTACCATCAATTTAACCATTTTTATTATCTTGAAATGAATACTGTACCTAGGGTCATTAGCCCCACTCTCCCTTGTGTCTGTATCCCCATTGCCCTTGGCAGCCACTACTCTATTTTGTAACTGAAGATTTGCCTATTCTGAGCATTTCATACACAGTAAATGAAAATATATACTATGTGGCCATTTTTTGACTCAGTTGTTTTGCTCAGCATAATGTTTTAAAGGGCCATTCATGTTCTAGCAAGTATTCACACTTCATTTTCTGTTTGTTATTGACTAATATTTCATTGCGCGGATGAATCGTATTCTATTAATCCAGTCACCAGTTGATGGATATTTGGGTTGTTTCTACTTTTGGCTACTATGTATAATGCTGCTATGAACACTCATACAATACCTTTGTATGGACATGTTTTCATTTTTCTTGGGTGGAATTATTGGGTCACATTGTAACTTTATGCTTAATAATTTGAGAAATTGTCAGAGTGTTTTCAAAAGTGGCCCAATCATTTTCCATTCTAACAGAAATGTATGGGATTTCCAATTTTCCACATCCTCACTGTCACTTGTTATTTATTCTAGCTCTTTTTGAATATAGCTATGGGCATCAAGTGCTATCTTACTGTGGGTCTGGGTTTGCATTTCCTTCATCTTGAGTGATATTGAGCATCTTCCCATGTATTTGTTGACCATTTGTATGTCTCCTTTCGAAAAATATCTATTAAAAACCTTTGACTAAAAATTGTATTATTTACCTTTTATCATTGAACCATCATAGTTTTTTTGGTTTTGTACCAGGGATCAAACTCAGGACCTTGCACTTGCAAGGCAGGCAACAGCACCACTGAGCTAAATCCCCGGCCCCCATCATAGTTTTAAAATATATTTTATATATAAGAAGTTCTTTACCAAATACATAATTTGTCAATTTTTTCCTTCAAATCTTTGGGTCGTCTTTTCACTTTCTTAATGGTGTTCTTTGAAGCAAAAACATTTTAATTTTGATAATTTCTAATTAATCTATTTTTGATTGAATCTAAGAATGCATTGTTTAATCAAGGTCATAAAGATTTATATCTGTATTTTCTTTCTGTCCTTACATTTAGATCTTTGATTCATTTTTAGTTAATTTTTGTGTATAGTGTGAGTTAAGAGTACAACTTTTTCATGTGCAGACCCAGTTGTCCTCTCATGATTTGCTGAAAAAAAATTATTCTTTCTCCATTTTTAGGATGTTCTAATCTTCCTCTTTCCATTCATTACACTAAGTGGGGAAAATTAGGCAAGACATAGAAGTACTAAATAACATAATATGTAGTACTAGAGAACATATATCTAATCTAATATACCTCAAACTATGTACTCTGAAAATTAAGAATATCTCTTTTTGTAACAGTCATAAAACTAGTCACATACTAGGCCTCAAAGAAAACATCAATAAAACTAAAAAGGGAGAAAGAATATGGTAATAATCTGATTAAAATGCAAAAAAATGAGAAATGATTAAAATTCAGAAAATGGAAGTCAGTACTACTTAAATGTTAAAAATTTCTTCATGCAATTCTTAGGCCAGACAGGTTACAAATACTGAAAAATCCAAGTATCTAGAAAAATGGTAGTAAAAATATCACATCAAAATTTACTAAATAGTACTAAAGCAATTTTCATAAAATTAATATTTATAAATTCTTAATTTACTTAAGTGATTTTAAAGACCTAATTTTGCTTAAATTATTAATAAATAAAATCACACAAAAATAAGTGTATCAAGTATCTGTTTTGCTAGGTGTTGTGGCTCATGGGAAATCCTAGCATTCAGGGAGACTGAGGCAGGAGGATTGCAAGTTTGAGTCCAGCCTCAGCAACTTAGTGAGAGCCTATCTCAAAATAAAAATAAAAAAGAATGAGGATGTAGCTCATTGAGAAGGCCTCCTTTTCCATCTCCCGTACCTTACTACTCAAAGTGTGGGCCATGGGGCCACAACATTGGTATCACTGGGAATCTGTTATGAATGCATAATCTCCAGGGTGAACTCAGATCTACTGAAGCAGAATCAGTCTTTCAAAAGCACTCCAGGTGCTGTGCTTGAAAAGGAGGAGAAAGCCCATGCAACTATAAAATGATATGGTAGAAAACTATAAAAATACAGGAAGTTAAAAGAACATGAGGGACTGCTTCATTTTGATACAAAATACAAAGATTAGATAAAATGCATATTTTTCTACAACACTTCAACTTATCAAATGATGTTGAGAAAACCTAAATGGACCAAATTTTATAGACAAAAATATAGAAAACTGTTAAAGAATCGCCTCCTCTCCAATAAGAAATACAACAATCTCACCTCGATCCACAGGACCCTTCCCCTAAATCTTTATAGAACAAGTAATCGCACAGTGATGTTAGCACTTTCTGAGCCAAGACAAATAAAGGAAATATCCATGTGTTTATGTAGGGAGCACATGAAACCTCCAAAAAGAATAAAGCAAGCAGAAACTATAGACACCTTCGCTTCTGAATAGTGATGCAAAAACCCCAAATTATTAGAAAATAATTTAAAAGACCTTTTGATAATCCAATATGTACATATAGAGGAAAACTACACTAAGAATAAATGTAAAGCTCCATGAATTATTATGAAGTACACGCCAATTCAAACATACCAGCAGGGGAAAGTACCTTATTACTCTGCCCGATCACTTTTATGTTTGTGGAAGGTAATTATTATCCTTACCTTTATGATAATTGTTTTCTTAAAATATGCATTTCTAAATACTGTAGTTAAATTTTTCTCATGTTTGAACTTTATATATGAAATTCTGTCATATGTATTGTGTGTCTTGTTTTTTGGGGTGTATAGAAGGTGTAAAATTATATTTATATAATTTATCCCTCTTAATGCATATGTTGATAATATATTCGTGTATTGTATTTCAGGTACAAAAATGCCCCAATTTATCTGTTAGTCTGTTGACAAAATGAATTATTTTCAGTCTTCAAATGTTATAATGTAGCGTTAAACATTCTTGCCTTGCAGAATTAAAACAAATCATTACGATTAAGAAGAATATATTTCAGGTATGCAAAGATGGTTCAAAACTAGAAAATACATGAATATAATTTATCATTTTAACAGGTCACCAGGGAAATTAATATGATAATCTCTGTAGATATAGAAAACCACTTGAAAAGCCAAATTGATGCCTGATAAACTCAATGAAACAGTAATCAGTGGATAGGTGCTTAACAGAACATCATGTATCTAGTTCTGCCCCAAAGCTAGTGTCGTTATTAGTGGAGAAACAATAGAAGTAGCTTCACAAGAAAAAGATACCAAGCATTAACATTATTATTTAATACAAAGAGACATAAATAATACTAGCTTTGCAATCTCAAGAAATAATGCTGAGAAAAAATTAGAGGTATAAAAAGTGGGAAAGGAAAAGGAAAGGTAAGATTTTATACATAAGAATCTATACAAGACATAAATGCAATAATGTATCAAATTATATACCAATTGTGTACAGAAATTAATAATCTTCAAACAAGACCCCTTTTACAACAACCACAGAAATAATAAAGTACCTATCAATAAATTTACCAAGAAAATTTGCAGGCTTCTATTAGAAAAGAAAAAGCCTCTAAAACACATTGATGACTATAGATGACTATTTAAATAGATGAAAAGGCACATTACATTTTTTAAATCGAAGATTCAAAATGACAAAAATGTGAATCTCCACTAACTTGTAATTTTAATTAAAATATAATAAAAACACTAACATGTTTTCTTCTGTAATACGATCATCTGCTTTTCCCTTTTATAATTTTGAATAGTTAAAAAAAACGAGAAAGAGAACTAGCTTTTCATTAATTAAAATATTCTATAATGCTTCAGTAAATTGAGCTAGTCAGTCCTGTTGCCTAAGACAGGTAAGTCAATCCAATCAAAACATAAAGCTTAAGAAAGATTTAAATGCACATGGAACTTTAGTAAAAATTTGGCATCTTAAATAAGAAAGGGAAAAGTGAGTGTGACTATATTCAATGCATGATGTTGGGACAATTATATCTTCTGTTTGCACACACAAGGAATATTTCAGAAGAATGAAAGATCTAAATAAAATGAAATTATAAATGCACTCGAGGTAAAAATAGGAGGGTTCTTTTATAATTTCAGAATGAAAGAGAATTTTCTAAATATGAAACAAAAACCCAGAACCCATAAAGGAAAGTGCATAGTTGTTACCTTGACAGGGGTCTACAGTGCCACATATTTGGTCAAACAATATTTCTGGACCATTCTGTGAAGGTCTTTTTGGATGAGATTATTCTTCAAATAGTTGGAGTTTGAGTAAAGCAGATGGTATTCTGTAAGGTAGGTGGGCCTCGTCCAATCGTTGGAAGGCTGAATAGAAAAGAAGACCTATTACCACAGAGGAAGAGAGAATTCTTCCAGTAGACAGTCTTTGGACTTCAACTGGAACATTAGCTCTTCTGTGGATTTCTATTTCATCAGCCAGCCCGGCAGATTTGGGGCTTGGTGGACTTCATAATTGTGTGAGTTAATTCCTTTTAAATATATCTCCCTCTGTAATTATATACAACTTATTGGTTCTATTTCTCTAAAGAATTCTAAACAATACAGAAAAACTTGAAATAAAAATCTATACCATGTATAAAAAAATTGTCATTATCTCAAATCAAACCAAAACCAAACCAAACCAAACCAAACCAAACCAAACCAACCTCTTTGCCCTTAGGAAAATCAGAATACATTTCACGCTTCTAGGTATTTTCCTAAAAGAGGTAATTACATCCTATTATAGTGATACGTGCATACTCATGTTTATAGAAGCACAAGTCGTAATGGCTAAGTCCTGGAAAGAGCCTATATGTTCATCAACAGGTGAAAGGAAAGAAAATGTGGTATTTACACACCATGGAGTACTATTTTTCTATAAAGATAAATTTGGATCATTTGTAAGAAAATGGATGCATCTTGAGGCCATAATGTTAAGCAGAATAAATAAGACACACAAGCTTAAATATTGCATGGTTTCTCTTATATGAGAAACCCAAAATATAAATAAAGAGCAAAATAGAAGATAGATCATAGGAAAACAGGGAGATAGAGGTTTTGCAAAGGAGAAAGGGACACAGAGGTGGAGAGAGGGGGAGGAGTGAAGGGGATGAAAAAAGAACTAAGATGTGTTATGTCCGGGTACCAACTCCCCGTGACAAATGCAATCATTATGTACTGGAAACGTGGAATAATAATAATGTATCTCACCAGCTGGGTAAAACACTTGTGCAGACAAATCATTACTGTCCTAGACAGAGAAGGAGCTCCTCCTACTTATTCTAAAAAGACCAGTGAACCAACAGAAAAATGGGAGAAGGGGATGAACAATCTCATATAGCTCTTGAACTTCTGAAAAAGATATTCACTACTCAGAATTAGAAATAAAAATAAAAGCATACAGAATTATCATTCTTAGCTTCAGAGTGACAAAACTTTAAAGGTATGAGCTGCTGTGGCTGAGAACGTTGGAAGAGGCAGCATGAATAACTGATGATTAGAGTATAAAATAGTACAGATCACATGAAGGCAACTGGCATTATCTATCAAGATGAAAAATGCATCTACTTATAGACTCAGCACTGCATGTCCAAAAATTTACTCTACACACAATATATTCTCATGTGCAAAATGACGTATGTATAATGCTTGTAGGTTCATAAAGACAAAGGATAAGAAACAACCAAACATTTCATGAATAAGGTTCTGACTGAATGAAGTATGTTATATGCATATGAGAGAAACCTACACATTATTAAATAAAAATGTAGTGCTGTATGGATGATATGAGAAGCTTTTAAAAATCTAAGCTTTAAAACAGCAAGGTGCAAAATTATTTTAAAGTTTGTATAACTTTTGTAAAAAGGGAGGGGTAGAGTAAGATATTCTTTTATTGACTTATATGTGTATAAAATATTTCTAGAAGGATCTATACAGCTTAAAACAATTATATTCTATGGAGGGAGGGATGCAAATTGGGTAGATGAAGGTCTTTACCAGCAAGAAGACTTCATTCTATTATGTTTTATTCTTTGTCCTATTGGAACAATGTTTCGCAAACATTAATAGGGATTGTTTTATAATTGAATTACTTTGCGTAATGAGAACTGGGTAATTTAGACAATTTACTCACCAAGGACAACTTAAAAAATGTAAAAAAAATCCTTACAAGTTTTTGAACGCACTGGAGAATTAATGAAGTAGTAAAATGCACTAAGTTAAAATCCAGAGGTATCAAGAAAAAGAGAAGGTGGAACTTGAATTTTTGGAATTACTTTTCTCTAGAGGTCTTTGCCAATGTTGGAACAGCAACAGATAGCTTAGCACAAAAGTATAATAGAAACAGACCCAAGGAGACCTCAGATATTTAAATATGATACAGAATTTAAGATAAGTGTATTTACTTTGTGAGTAGAAAAAGGCAAGGTTGAGAATTTTAGTGAATAACTGGAAAAATAAAGAATAACATGGAGACTATGGAATTAAAAGCTACAATAACTAAAATTAAGAAGTTAATAGATAGGTTTAAAAACAGAGGATACGAGTGGAAAAGATAATCAGTGAATTACAAGTCAAAAGAAAATATTCAGAGTGAAGCACAAAGAGATGTAGTAGCTACACTGAGGTTAACACATGCATGAGGGGAACCCAGAAGAAAAGAGGAGACTAAGAGAAAAACTCGTATTTGAAGAGATAATGGCTGGACCTCCCCCGGACCAAAGGAAAAAAACCAATATTAATCCACAGGTTTTCAAAGGTCTAAAAACCAAAAGCAGAGTGGTAATAAAACAACATTCCCATCTAACATTATGGTAATTTAGGCTGGCAAAAAGTTAAAAAAATTAAAAGGTGTTCTGGAGATATAGCTCAGGGGTAAAGCACTTGGCTAGCACATGCAAAACTCTGGATTCAATTCCCGGCACTGCCAAAGAAACAAAACAAAACACACAATCAAACAAAAATAAAACGAATACCTCAAACAACAACAACAACAAAATGAAATCAACCAAAGCAACAATTACACTGACAAGCCACTTCTCAATAAAAATAAAAGTCAACAAGAACCAAAAAAACCCTATCACAGAATGGTATCTTTAAAGTGTTAGAGAAAGTATCTGTCAACCTAGAATTCTATACTCAGAAAATTTCCTTTCAAAATTAAAGTGAAATGAAGATGCTTCTATATAATCAAAAGTGAAGAGAATTTATCACTGGCAAAGCAACACTAAAAACATGAAAAGAGTTTTCAGGCACAATCAAATGATTGAAATAAAGAGCAATACAACTGTTCGAGTAAATTTAAATAAATATTAACTGTATCAGCAACAATAATGATTTGGTGATTTAAAAATTCGTAGAGGTTTAATATATATGAAAGCAATTACACATAATTCTGGACAGGAGTACTGGGATGGCAGAGTTAAAGTATTCTAAGATCCTTATAATGTCCAGGAAGAGGTTAAAGTGTCAATTGTTACCAGACTATGATTAGGTGAAGGATGGAAATTTTAATCTCTCTCGTGATGGTTCAAAATGTGGTCCCTGCGCCAGGTGCAGCAGCATCATTTGAAATACTCAGACACTCTTCCGGACTTATGGACTCAAAAATCAAGGGAGCAGCCCCGACACTTGTATTATAACAAGCCCTGCAGGAGGTTCTAATACACAGGCAACTTAAGAATCACTGTCTTAGGGCAACCACTAAAAGAACAATGAAAGAGTAATGCAAATTCTGAGTTAGTAGAGGGGCTCCCTGGAGCAACTGAAACTGGGCAGTCAATCCAAAAGAAGCCAAAATATGGGGAAAGGGAATGTGTAACTGGAAAGACAAAACAGAATAAAAATTTTTAATGTTTTGCCTCTCTTTCATTTTTTAATTAAAAATTTTTATCTTTATTAGCACATGTACATAGTACATATTGATTACAATCACTGTGAGGCGTGGGCCGTGTACATAACACATTTTACTTCTTTTTCCATCCTCTTCCTCCGCCCCAGCCTCCTCTCTCTGTCTCTTGGGCCCTTACCCATATGCAAAAGATCTACTCCCTGTTTCCTATTGTCTATTTTTATTTTGATCCTTACTTTATGTTTATACTTTAGGTTTCTTTTATAAGAGAAACCTTGCAATATTTAAGCTTGTGTGTCTGATTTATTTCACCTAACACTGTAGTCTCAAGATGCATATATTTTCATACGTCTCCAATGTATTCATTTTTATAACAGAATAGTACCCCATCAGGTACAAATACCATGTTTTCTTTTATCCATTCATCTGTTGATAGACATACAGACTGCTTCCAAGATTTAGTTATTATGAGTTGTACTGCTATAATCATAGATATGTATGTATAATAAAATTAAACCCAATGATATTATTAATTTCATTAAATTTTAAAGCAACTTAATCTTTGAGTTAAAAGACATCAATTGACACACTGGATTAAAGTATAGGCTAGAGACATCTAAAATAGAGACAAAAAATTTGATAAATCAAAACTGGAAAAAAAGTATACCATGAGACAGTAAGTGTAGCTATATGTATTATCAGACAAAATAGAAATAAGATGAGGAGCATTACTAGATTATAAAAGAACTAACCTCTTGGGAATATACATTTCTACATTTGTTCCAAATTATAAACCTAAAATGTAAAGCAAAATTTGGCACAATTACTAAATGAAATATATAAATCAATAAACAGTAAAAGATTTTAATACTACTCTCCTGATAATGTAGAAAAATTAGATAAAAATTTTATTCAAATCCATGGAAGATTGATAAAATGATGTGGTAGCTTTTAAGATTGGCAACTATAAAGCCCAATAACTGCAATGTGTATATTCTATAGAAACATACAAGACTTTATGAATAGCAACCATATGCTGGTGCACAAATAACTAAAATAGTGTAGTATGTTTCTCAGAACTTAAAGCAATTAAGGTAGAAATGAGTAACGAAAAATACACATGAGAAAATACATGTTGAGAAATTAAGAAATGCTATTATAAACCAAGATGTCAATGTGGAAATCATATTAGTGATTAGGAAATATTTTAAACAGAATAAAAATATAACTTGCAAGATACAGCTCAATTCGTGCTTTTAAAAAATTTGTAACTTCATATTATCCATTTGAATATTTTAGAAAAAGAACAAATTTAATCCAAAATTTTCCAAAGAATATTTTAAAAAGCAAATAATAAAGAACAGGACTAAGCAAATAGTAAAGAAATAAACAACAGAGAGAATCAGCAATCGCTTCTCAGAAATGACTAATAAAACTGATAATTCCTGGAGCAAAATAGCACAGGTGATAATGATATGATAGATGATAAAAAATGAAATAAGAGTATTGTGGGAAGAGTCTTAGGAAAACAAAACTTATGAAAACTGACACAAGAAGAAATGGAAAATCTGAATCTCAAGTTTAAAATTTTCCAATGATGAAAGTACAGGACTAAACTCTTAGACATGTAAAACAAATGACTCTCTTATGCAGAACAGAGATAGGTCAATCTTCAACTTGCTTTATAAAGCCAGCATAATATTGACAGTAAGATCGCATAAGAGCATTACGAGAAAGGAGAATGAGGAGACAATTTCTTTTTCTTTCTTTTTTTTTTTTTTTGGTACCGGGGATTGAACTCAGGACCTTGTGCTTGCAAGGCAGGCAACAGAACCACTGAGCTAAATCCCTGGCCCCAATTTCATTTTTGACAGTTGTAAAAATCCTGATCTTGAATATAATACTAGGCAACTGAATCTAATGACACACGCACACATCATGATCAAATTAAGTTTAGTTTATTTTCAGGAATACAAAGTTAGTTTAATGTGTCAGAAATTGACATAATTTACCTTTTAACAATAAAAAAGTGGAAAAGAATATGATCATCTCAATAAATGTAGAATAATTATAACAAATTTCAACATACATCCATATCAAAAATATTTAGCAAGTTATATATAGGAGAGAACATCCCTAATATGACAAATGCTTCCTACAAAACAAAACAAAAAATAACTTTCAACCAACTTTATACCTAGTAATGACTTGCTGAAATCTTTCTTTTGTGAAATTGAAGATTAAACAATACTGGTTGCCATTACTGCTTTAACATATCAATAAAGAAGAAGAATAACAACAAAAAGTAGTTTGGAAGGTGTCTTAGTCTGTTTTGTTGCTATGACAAAATGCCCAAGATGGAGAAATTTATAAAAATACAAAGTGTAACTGGGTCATAGTTCTGGAGTCTGAGATGTCCAACAGCATTTGTGTGGCAGCCTCTGGAGAGGGCATTATCTTGTGTATCACAGCCAGGCAGACAGCAACCCATGGTGAAACTGAGCAAGTGATCTTTCTTCTTATGAAGCCACTAATGCCAGCATGGAGGCCCCACCCTCTGACCTCATCAAATTCTAATTAGCTCTCCAGCACCCCCCAACACAAGCCATCAACATAAATTTTGGGATTAAGTTTCCTACATATCAAATTTGGGAGAGATATTTGTTTCTTATCAGGAAGAAACAAAAATTTCCTTATTAACGATGATGTAGTTATTTATGTAGCAAATGTGAAAGAATTTAACAAGAGATGTTAGAATGCAATGAATAAATTTGCTATGTGCAATTTTCAATGATAGTGCTCAATAAAAGACATATTTGAAGGAATACTTATGTATTGTTCATTTGTATACTGTTGAAGAAACTGACAAAACTAAATCATACAATTTAGTGACATATATGTAGCTGGTAACATGATGAAGAAAAAGCAAGAAAACAATTATTACAGAAATCAGAAAAGTTACCTCTGAGGAAGAACTTCTGGGCCTATGGTGGGAGTGGGAAGGAGAAATGTTCTGAGTGTGGAGGTGATCCAAGGCTGAGGCAGTGGACATTTAGGGTACTTATCATGAGGACAGTGGTCTCACTGAAGAGTTTTAATCCAGCAAATATAACTGGCCTACATGTTTCAAGAAGACTCTGAACATTCATGGATTCTAGAAGGACAGACCTGGGCGCAGGGAGACCAGGTATGACGCTACTGCAATAAGTAGTTCGGATGATAATGTTAGTGGCTTGGATTAGGGGATTGTGTTCATTTTGGTAATGTTATAACAAATTATCACCAGCATACGGGCTTTAAAACAACACCATTTATTATTTTATAGATCTGTGTACTACAAGTCTGGCACAGAAATTAAGGAGTTGGTGGAGCCATGCTCCTACCTGGAGACTTGAAAATGGAATGCATTTCCTTGCTCTTTCTTATTTCTAGAGATCATGTACATTCCTTGACTCAGGGTCCCTCCTCCAGCTTCAAAAGGTGCGATATCACTTAACTCACCAGTTTTCGAGCCACATCATTTTTTGATTCTGACTTTAGTGAGGAAAAGCTCTCTCTCTTTTTCTTTTGGTACAGGTAATCGAACTGAGGACCTTGTGCTTGCGAGGCAGGCGCAGTGCCACCGAGCTAAATTCCAGGCCCAAAGTTCTCTGTTTTTAAGGACACATATGACGAGGCTGAGTTCACCTGAATAATGGAGTATAATCTCCCATCTCAAGGCCCCTAACTATAATCCGATTTGCAAAGTCCATTTTGATAGGGTGAGGTAGGGAATTGTGAAGTAACACAATCACCAGACCCGGGGATTGACATGTGGGCATCTTTCTGGTATTTAGTCTTCCGACCACATGGGAAGGCGTGGAGTGGAGTGGAAAGGACACAAAGTATTCCCCTGCCTTTGAGAAGCAGTCTGGAGGCCTCTTCTAGCCTCTACATGCCAAGTTATACTCCAGCCTGCTCTGTCTATGATGATCACTAACCCAAGTCATTCTTCAATACAGGCCTGTCCTGAATGTCTGCCTTCATCTCCATCTTTCTCAGTCCTGCAATCTCCTCTTCCCAAAGACAAAAGCAGCCACACAACACACTTCTCTGCTCTTGCACAATTCTATAGTTGTTTTGTAGGCAGGACTGCATCTGCTTTAATAGCAGTGGTTATAACCGTGTAGAAATCTTGGACAAGTTGTGTTAAATTTATTTTCTAACTGGAAAAAATGTAAGGCTAGTTAAGCCTTCAGCCACATTCTTTACTGTGAATCCTACCTTAACCCTTTGCTTTGTCCCCAGTTATCTTACCAACTACCTTCTCTAGTCTTACCAGATCTTTCACAAATGTCCCTAATAATACTATGTACAAAATTTCCAGGGGCTGGAGGGATATATTTCAGGAATTATGCTTTAAGAAGCCAATTCCATCTCCTCACCAGTATGATGTGTAACAGAAACAACTCTATAAAAAGTCAATGTTCAGCCATTTCCTTTAATGGTATTAGAAACAGTAAGGAATTCTAAATCTCCCTTTACTTTTGGAGTCAATAGAATACACTAATGAGTGGAAAACAACCACCATATTTCTGTTTCTTTCAGACAATGAAGAAAGAGGTTGATTAAAATGCAAAGATGAATGTGTAGTATTTTGGTTTAAAAGCTCCAAATTAAAACTATCTTTTTGTTATATGCTTTAAAAAAATATCTCTTAAAACAAATGTGTATGTCTGGGCATGCAACAGAGAGGGAAAATTCATTCCCAGAAGCAACAATGCTTTCTCCTTAAATAGCAACTTTAAAGCTACTCACAACCTTATGCTTCTAGGTCCTTTAGTTGCTTTTGAAAATAAAAACACCTCATAGATTCACTTTGAATTTCCCAGACTGCCAGTTTAGGATCTATGTTATGTAAACAGGCATTTGTTAAAATGAAAGAGGTGACATTATCACATGCAGCCATTGAACTTTGAATATGTCATTGCATCTCCCATAAGTTCTCTTGATGTCCTCTGTAATTCTCTAAATTTTCTCTGAGCTGCTTGACATTTGATCTCGGATCATCCAGGCCGCCCTTCTCAGGCTCCTCTCCTTCTGTATCTTTCGATTCCTTGCGGCAGTGATGTGACTAGAAATAAACACTGCTTTCAGACACAGCCAGTGAGTAGCTCTGAATTTTTAAACATGTTTTCTTCAACCTTCTTCCTCAACTTGCCCTCTTCATTGTTCCATCTGTCTCACAGGCTATCTATATATTCAGTCAGTTCAGCATCTGTGTCAGAGATCACTAAAGGAAGACTTAAAAAAATCAGCCAACTGTGTGCCTGCCTTAATGATTGTCCAATGGTTGTTTCATTTTGGATAGTTAGCCCTCATTTGCTGCTTTATGTTAATTAAATCACTTAAGTATATAATCAAAATTTTACTCAGCTCTCCTGTGAGTCAGTCTTTTTCTAAGCAAGTGAAATTCAATGCTTGGCAAAAGTGAACTGCCAACATTCAGGGAGATTCTCGTCAGTGGAGGAAGAGGAGAATGTTATTAGTGAAAGGATCCTGTAAAGCATATAAAATTAGAACTGTAAGAAATACTCTGGAAGGGTCAGTTGCTATGAGGATGTGTAACGGGCTATTTGAAGAAGACTTCTCTGAAAGGATATTTGCCCTGGGTCTGAGTGACATCCAAGCAGTAACTCAGAAGAGGAGTTACTCTTCGAGGGAGTGGGAACAGCAGATGCAAACCTCCTGTGCTGGGAAGACGCTGGGCACAGTGGAGAAACTGAGCAGAGGCCATGTGGCGATGCCTAGAGTGACAGAGCTGGGGATGTGGATGCCTCCAGGGAAGTGAGCACGGGCAGAGCCCGGACAACCTTACAGGTTCTGTTAGGGCTGGTTCCATACTCCAGGTCAAGGGGAACCACTGCAGGATAACAAGGGATAACTTGAGTAACAAGGGTGGGTGACAGCATACAATCGTCAGGCTCCCCGTTCCCCTGTCCTTTCTGGCTTCCTTTGCATTCCAGGGACACGTGTGTGCTACGGATGACAACTGCAAACAAGATCACTCACTCTCAGAACTTCAAAGAGAACTTTCGAATTTGCAGACAGATTCTGAATTGGATTCATAATCTGGCCTCTCCAAAGGGCTTCATGGGCAATGCACAAGCGGCTATTTAGGTGGCTGTGGTTGAATACACCCAGAAAATATATATTGAAAAGGCAAGCATTGGCAGCCCTCCTTTTCCTCACTTCTTGGACAAAATGAAGAAGCTAAAGATATTACTGAGTCAGGCTTCCCAGAGGCTGCGTGGCCCACAAGTGCTTGCTGTATTCAGGACTGCTCAGTAGAGCTGCCTTTTTTTTTTTTTTTTTTTTTAAATCAGCCTTCAGGGAAAAATAAACAGTATCTGATGTAACACCTCTTAGGATCTCCAGACAGAGCTTTCTAAGGGACTGAACAGCTCCTGAGAACCTCTTTGGCCAAGGCTCCAGCTGATGCCCCAGGAGAGAAGGATGGACTAATGTTCAGAAGAAGCCTTAACAGAGAATCTGGGACATAAGCAGGTGACTAGGATTGTGACAATTTATAATGCTGTTCTGAGGAATCAGATGAGCTGCCAGATTCAGAGGGCAGTTGGCACTCAAAGCACTCAGCAGGAGTGAGTGACTGAAGAGCCAGGAGGCTGGCCACTCAACTTTTGCTAAGAAATTTGCAATCAAGCCTTCCCCTGCCCCTGTCCATTTTGTGCTTCAGAAAGCATCAGCTACATTTGGACCCGACCCTAGCTTGCCCCTCATTTCTCTAAGCATCTGTCCATTTCTAAGCAAACTAGGCCATGTTTCCTTATGTTCTGTTGCGCCCATAGGCAAGAACAGAAGGTCTAAATAAACAAGCCAAAAATAAGCAGTGATTCCAGGACAATGAAAGAGTTAATGTGAAAAGCAAACTGCAGAAAAGAGAGGAAAATGATAGATATAATTATATTACAATATTAGATTTTAAAATGTGAAATACAGAACCGTATTTATATTAAAACACCAAAAAAAAGACAAAGAAATATGTGCAGGATTGTGTTTCTAGACATTTAATAAATATGGATCTTTCCCTGTGTGTTTTCTAAAATTTAGATATGAACAAGGAAAGAAAATAAAATCACCCATGACCCTTGTATATCACTTAACCAGGAGACGGAATATCGCACATCCCAATTTACATAAAAGTCTCAAACCCCTAGAGCCAGCGCTGAAGACCCAGCTGGGATGGGGAGTTAGGTGGAGAACTCTGGGGAAAGAGGAGGGGCTGCAGAGCCTCGAAGTGGCACAGCACTGAGGACAATGTCACTTTCTGAGAGGATAAACACCAAGGAGTGTCTGTGACCCTGTGGACCATAGGAACTGCCACTAGGACAGAAAAGAAGGGGCTTGAGGCGCTCAGGTGTGGCAGTGGCAGTGTTAGAAAGGCTTCTCCTGTGGGAGGGGAGGGGCTCTAGGGACCCAGGTGAGGAGCAAGGGAAGGAAGATGTACAGTGTTCTAAATCACAGGTCCTCCCCCGAAAGAGAAGGCACAGTACCCAAGCCACCACACAAACTGCACCATCCATTGTAAAGAAAGTGAACTTCCCCGTATCTACAGAAGAACATGCTCAGAGCTGGAAAGCTTACATGGGCCTCCCTAAAACCTACTGCTAACTGTCTAGAACCATCTGTTTTTGCTGGTCCAGGAAAATGCAAGACAAGGGCTGAAACAGCACATAACAGCCCCCACAATGCCAGTCTTCTGTAGACAATGAGAATGAAAAGATTCCAGTGGGCAAAACGTCCTCCTCCATATGACATGGCAGAAGTAAACTCTATCACAACCCCCAAACTGAATTAAATGTCTATAAAAAAGTGTTTTCAGGTATTTTAAAAATACTTCTAACTGGAAGTTCTAAGGGTCATAATAGAAAAGGACAAACAGAAAGAGTATAGGAAATAGGAGTTGAAAGAACCAGGAAACAATGTGCCTTGCAATAAAGACAAGAGACTGTCAGCACCCAGCTAGTGATCACAGAACAAAGGCAGAAAGAGGCATGCGATTGGCTTTAATAGGGGTACACAACATCATCTGTGCAGCATTTTCTCCAAAATGTTGAACCTGAATGCAATAAAGAAAAATCAGATGAATCCAGAATACAGGACAATTTCAAAGACAACTGGCTTGGACTCTAAATAAATAGTGGTAAAATGTAAAAAACAAAAAAGGGAATGGGATAGATTAGCTAAAATGAGGCTCAAGAGGCATAATGAATAAAACACAATATATGATTCCTCATTTAATCCTGACTTGGGAAATACTTCTTTTCCTCATCATTACTGTGTATTTATCAGCTGTAAAGAATATTTTTGAAACAAATAAAGACATTTGAATGTTGCCTACATAGTATTGTGACATCAAAGCACTTATGCAGTGATAACATTATGGTTATGTAAAAAATGACCTTCTTCTTAGGTAACACGAGCTGACTGAAGAGTTTGGGGTGAAGTTTCATGTCTCGTACTAGGACTTTCAGATATAAACAAAATCAGTAAACAAAATCTGTGTGTATGTATGTATGTATGGATGGATAAATGTCAAAATGTTAATGACTGATGACTGTAGGTACACTGGGTTTTTTCTTAGTCATTTTTTCATTGCTGGGACAGAATATTCAACACTCACAATTGAAAGGAAAACAGGTTTATTTGGGCTGATGGTTTTTAGAGGTTCAGTCCATAGTCACCTGGCTCTAGGCAGAAACAGCATGGCAGTAGGGCCTGCTGCAAAAGGTTCATGATGTTCATATCACGGCAGCTAGGAAGCAGACGGTGAAAAGGGAGGACCAGGAAGGGAGATCCACCCTCCCAGGTCACACCCACAAGTCACTGCCTCTAACTGGCCCCACCTCCTATCTGCACACTCAACTGCTGAAGTCATTAGTGGATGGATCCACTGAGAAGTATCGCGGCTCCAAGATCCAATCACCTTCCAAAAGCCCTGTCTCTGAAAGCATGAGAGTTTTGCAGATCATTCCAGATCTAAGCCATACACAGGTTGATTAGTGTACCTCCAAACTTCAAGCCCACCGAGAACTGCTGTGTGAATTTACTTGGAGGTGGCATCCTTGCCAATGTAATTAAGATGAGGTCATGTTGGATTGGCAGAGGCGGCTAAATGGAAGTATGACTGAATTCCTTCTGAGGAGAGGGGACCTGGGGACAGAGACATGGGGTAAAGGCCATGTGATCACAGAGGGAGAGACAGGAGTGAAGTATCTACAAGCCAAGGACCACATCTGCAAGAATCAGGTTAGGCAGAGGAAGGAAAGGATCTCCCCTAGAGCCTCTGCAGGGAGCAAGGCCTTACCAACACTTCTCTTTCAGACTTCCAGCCTCCAGAACTGTGAGAGAACGAATCTGTGTTATTTTAAGTTACTCAGTTTGTGTCACTTATCACAGAAGCCCTAGGAAGCTGGTACAGTAGGTAAAGAGAAAAAAAAGTGCTTGATAAAAATATTTTAAACTTTTCTGTGGGTTTAAGTTATTTTAAAATCACAAGTTGGGTAAAATAAAAATAAACATTAAAAAGTATGTGAAAAAGAAATTCAACGAAATACACCATTCAACAGAGGTTCTCTCCCCGATGGTCTCGAGGAGTCCTTGGACCTCAGCAAACCTTTTGAATCTCATGTTAACAAGCGCGCTTAATCATTTCCCTGCCTCCTCCCCAAATCTCTGCTCCGCACTGTATGTGACTGATTATGGTGTGAAAGTGCCAGGTGTTCAGAACTGGCAAGACGACTGGGAGTCGGATTGCTCAGGCACAGACATGCAGCTGGCCTGATAAAGGATAAAGCAGACCCTCCGTTCACAGGAGTGATAGGCACTATCTTATAATTAGTCAAATTAGGAACAAAGTCAGTGTTGGGTCTGGCTTACACAAGAGGGCGTGTGCTGGGAGAAGGCTGGAATGGTTAATCAGTTTTTGTAGGCAGACTGTGGACTCTTGGAACCAGTCTCTCTGTGACTGAATTCAGGTTCTGTCTCTCACTGCTTTTATAAAAATGAGGTTGTTGGAAGAAATGTATTTGCAAAGCATTTATAATATTTTCGCAAAAGAGCATTTTATAGGTGTTACTTTTTTCCCCCCTGGATCTTGAGGCTAAGTTAGGTTCCAAACTGCTTTGGAGGTAGGGACAGTGATTTTAATGGAGTTTAACCTTGAGATTCTGGAACTGCATACCTGAGTTTAAGGCAGGAGAGAAGACTGCTACCAGGAGCACCTGGGTAATTTTTATTTTCATCTTTGTGGTTATTATTTCCAAAGTTTCCTACATTAAGGCACAATTAATTGATAGCAAAAAAGAAGGAAAACAAAATAACTATGTCCCTTTCACTCATTGTCCCACTGAAAAACGAAAACGGTAGAGATAGTGGTAAGGAGAAAAGGTTATTCTTTTATTTTTTTCCCCAAAATATACAAACAGCAGCCTAGAAGTAGAAACATCAGAGACACATACCTGTCCTGCCCAGGAAGCTGGGGGCTTAGTAGGTAAGAGAAGAGTTAGCGAAAAGCCAGAAAAAGTAAAATTCAATTAAAAACTCATCAGATTGAATTCAGTGAATTATTCTGATGAAAATATACAAAGTCAAGCAGTAGAGCAAAAGAACATCAATAAGTTTGGATGTTTATTTAATGAGGATTTATGGGCTTCATTACAAAAAAAACATTGATTAACAGTAACTTACTTCCAAACAAAACTTGATGTGTTGAAAATAAACAATAGTTGAAAATAAAATTGGTAAACACTTCAGCACACATCTTGTAGTCTTAGGTTTCAGGATTCTAGATCCTTAAATCTTTTATCGTAATTTGGCCCATTTAAGGAAGGGTACAATGAGTAGGAAATGTGGTAGAAAATAGTATTAAAATATGAATCTACACCGTATCTGACCCAATGGCTACTATATTAATTGCTGAATTAACCCGCATCTTTGTGCAAAAAACATTAAACGCATTCCATCATCAGATTACACGGGGTGGTCACAGATTGTGAGAGTAAGAGGCGGGGCTTAGGCCCATCCAGCTCAGCCCTCTACGCAGAGCAGACTTTATAATACGTAAAGTAATGACAGGTGTCATCCCCGGAAGGACACCTCCAAATCTTGGTCTATGCCACACTGATTTTACCCTAATGTAGAATAACAAAATAGCCACTACCCAGCCACCTCTGAGTGCTAGGAACAATGAAGAGTTTTCTGTTTGTCTGTTTCAATCCTATCACATGCTTTCTTTCCTTTATGCCTGAAAACAACCAGAATCCCATTTTTCTGATGTGTTTTTTTCATCACTGTCCACTAGTGACCGTCAGTTCTTTGAGGGCAAAAATCATGATTACCTCGCTTACTGCCATATCCACAGTCCCTTCTCACCAAACATTTGTTAAATTACTAAACACAGCTTTTGATTCTGCATGCCATTCTCTATCCAGCTTCCTGGCTATGCAGTTGGTTTGAAGGAAACTTATGTATCAAGCAATCTCAAATTGTAATGAGTTACATTTTATCCTTTACCTCTCCCCCTGTAAAGTGTGAGTTTTAAATCTAAGTTTCAGTTTTCTACACAATGGTGCTAAAGCCACCTTCCGGCTTTGCTGCTTTTATAATGTGCTGTATATTTCAGCATTTGAAAACATCATCTGTAGTCATCCATATGATTCCCTTTTCTCCTCTGAATCCACAAATAGATCAAAGTTTAAACCATATGCAGAGGACAGCCTGTACTGGCACCAGGCCTATTGTTAAGTTTAAAGAATTCATGTGAGCTAGTTGTTTAATTAAAAATTAAACTTACAAAGTAATGAAAGACACTAAAAGCAAAGCAAATTTTAGTGGGAAAAGGGTAATCTTTTGAACAAACAATACTAGAACAATTGGTCATCTGTGGACAAAAACAGGAACCATGATTTAAAACTCTGTGCCATATAGAAAAATTAATCTAAAATGGATCACAGACAAAATCTAAATGTAAACCTATAACTTTTATAAGAAAACATAGGAGAAAATATTCAGGATGTAAATCTAGGTGAGTTCTTAGACATGACACCAAAAACATGATCCATAATAGAAAAAAATTGTTAAGTTGTATTTCATCAAAATTAAAAATTTTTGTGTTGTGAAAGACCCTTTTAAGAGTTACAGACTGGGAGGAAAAATTTGCAAACCACGTATCTATAGAATTTTGATAATCTAGAATACATCAAGAACTCTTAAAACTCAATGGCAAAGAAACAGTTGCCTTGGAAAGTTGGAAAGATGTATGCAAAGACATTTCTCCAGAGGAGATATAGGTGGCGAATAAGCACATGAAAAGAGGTCCAACGTGGATAGCCAAACTCTATTCTTATAAGGGCACTAATCCCCTCATAGGGGGTCCACCCTTGCCACCACATCTAAACTTAATTTGCTACCGAAGGGCCCATGTCCAAATTCTTACACATTAATGGTTAGGGTTTCAACAGATCAAGTTTGGACCTCCATGGAGGAAATAGTTTATGAAGTCTGCTAGTGTGTTTTTTCCCAAATTCATATTCAGTGACATTTCATTGGTTGCTAGAAAGGAGCCATATAGAATATTTATATCACAGAAATGAACAGTGCCAAATCAGGGCTTTGTGCACTGTACTGTTGATTGTTAAGAACCTGATGGAGAATCAATAGGTAAAATATTACTGTTAGTCAGGAGGAACACATCCCAGTGTTCTATTGCAGTGGGTGACTGTATTTAACAATATAATGTATTATGTATTTCAAAACAGCCAAAGTGGATGATTTTAAGTGCTCTCAACACAAAGAAATGATATTTAAGGATGTATATGCTAATTACCTTGATTCAATCAGTACACTATATATAGATGTATTGAAATATCATTATATATGCCTCATAAATATGTGCAATCATGTTAATTGAAATAAAATTAAAGAGTAAGAACAAACAAAAAATTGATGAAGAAAATGTAAATATTATAAACTTAGAAGTGTGTCATGTTTGTAGCCATTACATCATTGTGAATGGTATAGATTTGGAAAGATGGTTTTCTGTTATTTGAAAAAATTTCTTTGATTCAGTAAAAACTTTTATTATTGAGGAGTCAGTGAAGTTCCAACACAAGTGTTTTTTTTTCCTTTCATTTTCTTCTTAGTAAAGTAACCAAAACTATCAATCATATTCATGTTGGAGTTGTATTCACTCATCATCAGCTCAGGTTGACTGAAGATATATGGCTAAAATAAAAAACAAAGCATTCTTCCAGAGCTGATCAGCTATATGGAATTTACCACAAAAGGAGTACTGCACATTTTAATGTTATTTGTAAATTGTGCTACTTTTTTTAGTAAAAGGCAAAAGATTTACATGATCTGAAGAGAAATCAGAGTTGCATTACTTTTTATTAGTAAAATTAATAATAAGCTTAACCATGCAGATACAAACATTTTAAGGAGAGTCGGTATTTAAACCTTTATCACTACAACACTAGTTTAAACCAAGTCTTCTCTCTGTTCTTCAGTGGAGATGATCACAGCTCTGCTATCCAAAGTGTTCATGTGGGTTAATTGTGTTTGCATCTGGCTTTTCTTTTTTTGCAAACGCCATGTCCCAGGGAGTCTGGTTTGACCCATGGTATGTCCAGATTTGTGTGTTCAGAATCAATGGCCTATGACAATTGTAAACCCCACTGACTTTATAGGAAAATGCTTCAGTTCCTCTCATCCTCACAGTGATCTGGGTCAGTTCCAATTTGCGTGTATTTGCACGCCAAGTTCTCAAGTGTTGTAATAGTTTTTCAATTTCTTTTGCTATAACAGAATCAGAAAGCAAGACTGCTTCATGGCAGGTGGTTCATGAGATGAAGTATATTTGGACTTTACCTAATACTAAATGTTTTATTATTCCTTTGTTGTGACCGAGAAACAGGTTAAGGATCAACCTTCAACCTGCTGTGTAGCCTGCTGCATGGCTCTTGATTTTTAGGCTTATTTTGGCTTTTCACCCTCAATTCGAGAACCCAGAACCTGCTCTTCGTTTGAGTTGTTACATCTTTCTGTGTAGCTTTCCTTCCCTACCTACTTCATTCAATGTGGGAAAATATTACATCTCTTCCTCTCAATTCACCCAGAAACTGGCCACATCTCTCTTCTGACATTACTGCCACATATATCTGTCTACCTTATATCACATCTACCTTAGCTTGAATTTAATCACAGTGACTAATTTATTGTCTGTACGTAGTAAAAACTTTAAAAATTTTGGCTCAAGGGAATGAATGAGCCACAGTGTCACAAAGTGAGCAAGTTGGTTCTTCTTTCAGGGCCTCAGCTCTCTTGCCTGAAAGTTGGGAATAAAGATAAGAGATGATTATAATAAGATATGACCTTGCAAGCACAATGTCCCAAGTTCAATTCCTGGTACCAAAAAAAACCAACCAAACAAATAATATAATGCACATGCCTACATTTAGAATAATTATGTGATACACAGTTCCATTACTGGCACTGTCGCTACTGTGTGACTTGTGGATTCCAGGTTCAGGTCTCAGTGAGCAGGTGCAGGAGTTACAGAGCACAGGGCAGTGTGCGAGTTCCGACCTGAGAATCAGGAGTCAGCAGCAGACGAAGTTCTGCAATTGGCTCTGCCCACTGTGCACCTGCTAGGGTCAGTGCCTCTCTGAGCTTCGGCTGCCTCCTCTGCAAGCTGTGATGGTCTGTAATTGCACCATGCTGTGTGACAAGTCCCCTCAGGCTGGGCTGTGCTGGACTCCGAGTGACAGGCAGTGCCTATCTTCTCTGACTTCCTGTCTCTGAGTCCATGGGGTCTCTCTCAGTGAGGGGCCAGTGCTGTGTTGGCGATATATTTGTGGGGACAAAGACACCTGGCCATTTCGCTTTGGTGACTGTCCTGACTGGACAAGATTTATTGCTTTCCTCAGTTTATGACCATAGTGACCACTGAAAATTATAGGAAAAAAAAACAAAACAGTGCCATCAGTGGTGACACGTCTGATGGTTTTCCTCTCGGCAAGACCTGTGAGAGGGACACCTCTCGAGTTGATCAATCTGGTGACACTGCTCCTGTTCATCCTCTCCAAAGACCCTGCAGGCCACAGGGCTGGTGACCTCAATTACAGCGGCAGGAACACAGGCACCGGGAATAACTGGGTGTCAAAGCTGGAGGAGCTCTTGTCTAGTCCAGACACTCAATTTTATACATGAGGAATCTGGGGCTCAGAGAGGCCAGAGGACACCTCCAAGGTCACAGAGTTAGTTACGGCAGAGCTGGGCCTGGAGTCCAGGCTCAGGACTTCCGTTCCTCCCACCAGCCCCACTCACACTGGATTCACACTGGGTATCTCTGGTGACACAGTGCATTCCAAGAAAGTACGAACAGGTAATGTTCAGACCACCCTCCTCTCCCTGCACCAATTCTTGATTAAGGTCTGACAGATCAGGAGTATGGCAGAGTTGAAACTGGTCTTGGGAAAAAGCTCATTTCCAATTCTTAACTCTCAATAGAACAGCAAAGCCTTCTCTTGGATGTATTCCATTTGGAGCCCGAGCACAATTACTTGGGAGCCCTTTTCTCTTACACCAGGCAAAAGCCTGGGACACACCTCTGTGTGTGGGCTACAAGAATCAGCACTTGTGCTTCGTGAAACCAGGCTGTGGGGACTCAGAAGTCATCTGCCAGACCAGGTGCTTCTTGAGAGAAGGAAAGATCAAGCTGGCACAAGGCCTGGCACTTGGGAGACATTCAAATGTTTACCGGAGGACTCCAGAAAGTGTCACTCAGTTACTCTAAGCAATGAGGGTAAGGTTGATAGTGCGTGGCTCAGGAAAGAGGCTTAAGGTTCCTGACATGTGTTTGGAGTAAAGATATGAGAAATATACTTTGTCATGGTCATTCTCATGGGAGGAGCGATAATGGAGGAAGGAAAGACAACAGAGAAATATATTCTCTTTTATGTTATTTCAATAGCATAAGTGTACATTCTTATTTCAGTACCCCTCTCTTCTGTGCTTGTCTCTTTTTATGCTTTCAGAAAATATCAGCAGGATGGAAGTTTCCTTTTTTTGGAGGAATGAATCAGAGGCCCCCAGTGTAAGCCTGAGGAGAGAGCATAGGAGGTGCTACCTGCTAAGGCTAGATGAGCTCAAGGGCCTTAGGAAGCCTCTTCCGGTGAGAAGTGTGGAATCTACTTCCTGTCCTCCTGCTGGCCACACCTCTCCCACCCTCCTTTCCTTGAGTGGGATCACATGGTTGAGCTCTGATCAGTGAGATGTTGGAGTGTCACCACGGGTACTTCTAGACCTGGCTCTTGCAGACGTACCTGGTGTGAACTTTCAGCTCTCTCTTTCACAGCAAGCTTGCAGCCTGCAAGATGGCAGAGGGCCATCTGAAGCACTCTGGGTGTTAGGTGCAAAGTAAATGCTTTGTATGCCAAACACTCTTTCGGGTTTACTTGTTACTGAAGCATGGCCTCTCCTACCCTAGCTTTTCCCTCTGATCTGTCAAACCTACCTCATTTGAGGATGGCAGAGAGACAAGAATGCAGTAAAGGTAAAGGGATTTGAGGAGAAGTCACAGGCTTGCATTTAGAGTCTCTTCTGCCTCAACACTTCCCAAAGTCCTGCTCTCTTAATTGTTCCTATTTTGTTTAAATGTCTGCTTGAAAAGCTTTTAAGATAAAAATAAAAACTTCTAGGGTAAATTAAACATTTCAGATGGCTTTGCAAATGCTCAATACTTTTGAACCTTTCTCTAATAATCATAATTTAACTTCAGTTTAAACAATTCAGCTTTTCAATTTTTTAGTTGAAAGACTTTAATTTCTCTTTATGTCCTGACATATAATAGAGGATATGAAAAAAAACTAAGTTATTGTTTTCAGGCTGGCATTCTTCATATTATTATCAACTTAGATATATAAAATATATTATCCTAAACTTTGGTTAATATCTAATGAAAATATGTCAATTCGTGAATTCCAAACTTGGTTGCATTTCTGTTCTCAAAGTGACTCTACTAATAAATAAATTATTGTCATGAGTTTGAATTGTTACCCATGCAGATCAGAACTGTGGGTGATTATAAGTCAATAAAAGTGTATTTGAGTTTTGATAAGTATGTTTTATAAGCTTAGTATTTCACAAAAGGAAGTTGAACTCAGTTAATATTTTCACAAACTAAAACTATGCAATTTGCTGTCTCTCTCTCTCTGTCTTTTTTTTTTGTACTGGGGATCAAACTTGGGACCTTGCACTTGTGAGGCAGGTGGTGGCATTCATTGTCTCTTAATTTAGTAATCTGTTAGGATGACCCCTATCCATTGAGCAAGAGACATACCCATTTGAAAATAAATAAGGTAGATGTACAAAAAGTGTGTGCTTATGCTGTGTATCCAGGAGACATCATTCAATTTAGATACAAAAGCACAGATCCAAAACTATTTAAATCCATAGGTGAATATGTTTAAACAACTCCAACTTAAAATTGTGAATATCTACCAACCACTCTGGACCACTCTAATGAAAAACTCCCAAGGCAATTTGAGTTGGAGACATGTTTCTTCTTTGACTCTTCGAAATATGGCTTTGTATTAGCATGTTCAATAAGGCAAGCAGCACTTCCACTGGATTACTTGGAGACATTCTTGACTCTCATCTCATTCTACTTGGAGGTAATTATTTGTGGCTAATGCAGAGTGCTAAAGACAGCCTTAAATTCTGTTGTCTTATTTTGTAGATTGGAAATCAGGCCTCCCAATCCTTCTCTTAAAACAGCACCAAAGCTATTCTCTACTTTGTCAAATAAAAAAGCCAAGTTGACTTTTCTGAGGGGAAACTTTCTACTTAAAACATTGGTCCTAGACCTGGTGGAGTAAATGGGTGAGTTTCCGAGGAATAAGGTCAGGAATGAATAAATCAGAAACCGTGTTGCTGAAGTATAGACTTTCAGCATCTAATCAGGATGGTGGAACATAGCTTTCTTTTAGTCTCTCTCTCTCTCTCACACACACACACACACACACACACACTGAAAATGCAAGCTTTTGTTTAGACATTCTAAATAGCAACTCTAAAATTTAGCCAGTCACTGGATAATTTTGTTGTTTATCTGTGTCTAGATAGAAATGCAGAACATTAACTCATTTAAATTCAAATCAATCATTTCTGTACACTAAGAACTCATCTATCTCTGGATTAATTGTATTTACAGTAAAATGGAACAGGATTTCTCTCAGCCTCATTCCTGGAATCAATAAAAAACAACAGTAAAGGGCTATTTTTTTCTGTGAATACCTAAATGACTTTACAACCATTATTCCACTCAGAGGAAAAATTATTCTTGTATCACAGCGAGGGGGAGAGAATGCATGGCTTCTATTAAGACTAATGGAGGTTGGGATTCAAAGTTCAGTTCTCAGGAAGAAAGTTATTTGCCACAGGCCTGCAGAACTGGAGAGAAATTTACCAATTAGTTCTCCCTAAACCAAGGAGCGTTCTCCTTTGACATTTTTTTCCTTCATAAGGGAGTAATGCATAGCATCATCATATATTCCTGAAAACAAGAAATTAATTAACCTCCATAAAGTAAAAAGATGGCAAATATAATAATACAAGCTCAAATATAGGGGACCGTGCATTGGTGATTTTTCATCATGTAGGAAATTAAAGTCTACAAAACATAGAAACATCACAGTGGAAAAATAGGGAATGTAGGGGTAATTTATAACCTTGGTTTGTCCCCAGGGCGCAGGGCCCAGGCACATTTTCTACATTGTATTATTTTCCATTTTCTAAAATTATTCTTCTAGTCTAATCAAAACAGTTTTTTGGCACAGCCTTTTTAATCTTCCTCTTTTTTTGCTGCTACAAACATCTCAACCATCTTACATGCAATTTATTGGCATCCATAATCCTGTTCTTGAAGAATTCACTCTCTACCTGAGACCTCTGGAAACTTCCTACCGGGTTTAGAGGAATCTTAGAGGCTTAGACTGTCAGCCTAAGCCCAGGTCAGAAGGGTTTCACAGACCCTCCTTATGGTTATGTGTGAACCTTTCCAATGCCATTTTACCCTGTAACTCTGGAGCTGTCTTGTAAGAGTCTAGAGTCACCCCAACTTCCTGGAGAACAACCTCAGGCCAAGGCCACAATGCCCAGTGTCCCCACACCAGCAGTGGGATGATGTCTTGAGTTTCCAGCATTTTACATCTCAAAAGATGATCAGACTTCTGCCTAAGCTGGCATTTCTTAATTTGCTAAGCTTCGAAGGTAAGGACAACATATATTTCCTCAAGTGAACTCTGGATAGTAAAAGCTATAATTAGGGATCCAAAGTAAATACTGATAAAGCCAGAGAAAAAGTTTCTAAGGGGAAGCAGTTTCTCTAGGCTACGTATGAAAATTGCAAACTCTGCCTCATGTTCACCTTAGAGTTTGCCCCTCAATCAAGGAAGCTGCTTTAGAGACAGTGTGCTAGCTCATCTTAACAACTGAATCAAATGAACACTTTTTAAAAACAGTGTATGTTTGTGGTACAGAATAGTCATATTAGTTTTAATATATATATATATATTTATATTCTTGATAATTTTCTATCCCTTTAGGTAGCTGTTCCTTTCTCCATTCCAAAAAGTCTGCCACCCTGTTTTCTACCATGTCTCCTTTATTTCACTCTTTAACTTATTTATATTTTGGGAAACCATGTGACATGTAACTTTCTGTGTCTGACTTATTTCACTTAACATTATGAGCTCATGATCTATCTATTTTCCTGCAGATGACATGATTTTTTTTTTGGATGACATGATTTCATTCTTCTTTGTGCATAGATGCATCTTTTTTTGTTCATTTGTCTGCTGATAGGTACCTAGGCTATTTCCAGAACTTAGCTTTTGTGAACTGCACTGCTATAAACACAGGCATGCATGTATCTCTATAGTTTGAAAAGGACAATTTGGCAGATTGCAATTCATTCATTCATTCATTCACTTAACAGTGATACTCTGTTCAAGGCACTGGGGATATCAAAGTGAACAAATGGACAAAAATCTCTGCCCTCGGGTGCCTCCCATCCTTTGGGTAGGTAATAAATAATTATTGGCATGAGAAAAGGAGGGTTAATCTCACTTATTCTCAGTTCACTAAATACCTCTCTGTACTCACCCTCTGGTGCTTGTGATTAAATAAAATTCTTGGGCTGGGGATTTAGCTCAGTGGTTCCGCTGCCTGCCCCGCAAGCGCAAGGACCCAAGTTCGATCCGCGGTACCAAAAAAAAAAAAGGCTCTTTACCAAACAACTCTCTCTTTCTGTTTGGTACACGATCATAATTCACATCACATTTCTTAGCTCCAGATCAGCTTGACCTACACACTATTAGCTGTAGATGCGATACACCAGCCGTCTATTTCCTCTCTTTTACAAAATGAAAGCTGTTCTGAAGGAATTGTTGCCAGTGTTCTCAGACAGGACTAGGGCACGTTTTCCCCCAGATTTCTGGCCCCGTATATCAGGGGAAGCACGGCTGTGTCCTACCAGGATGAAAACTGTTGCCTTGGGCAGCCTTGCGGGGAGCGAAGCAGTGCCAGGAACGTACAGTCCTCCCCTCATTTGATCCGCCTCCATTTGGACCCTGGTGGCACTCAGGACATGACCACTAAATAAATCACCTGCTGGGCCCCCCACTCTCCTGCTCCCTCTGTGTGCAAATCCACACCCCAACTTTCCTCACAGAGTGCAATACTCAGGTATTGTACTCTGAAGAACCCTGTACCATTTGAGATGTGTGCTTATCAGATCTTGCTTACTAAAATGCCTTCATAGTTTTTAAGTGTTTCCATGAATTCGATGTATTACCTTGTCATAATACTGAACTAAAAATACAAACTATATATTGAGATAACAGCAAAGAAAGAAAAAGATTCTGGTTAAACTCTCAAGCTAGCTACTTATATCTCTGGTGGTTGACATAGAGAATTTGATATCTTCCTCTCCAAACTGTTAGAAGGGCCTGTTGGGTTGGGGGGTGCCCTGCCTGCCTTTGGAAATGCTCCAGGATTGCAAAATTCATGACAGAAGTCAAGCCAGCTGGGCCTCATCCTCCAGGATGTGGAAGGCTGGTTGGGAAAAGGCTGTTCTCTGATCATGGGCACTTAACTCAGCCAGATGTCAGGATTCAGTGCAATGCTTTGGTTCTTTAATACTGTTTTCCCCTTTCCTGCAACTGAAAATGATAACCCTGAGCAGAGAGATCAGTACCCTTGGTCAAAGAATCTGGGTTCTTTGCAGTCTGGCTGCTATTTAGCTTACTCCCTTTCAGTCAGAGACAGGTTAAGGATGCACGTGGGTGACTGCAGTCTAGCACGGCTAAGCTATCCCAGTTTCAATCCCACCCCTGCTGCTGAATTGGCTTGGAAATTAGGCATGTTACTTAACCCTTCATTAGCTGGGTTTCTTCATCTGTAAAATGGGAATAATAGTACCGGCCTCAGGCTACTGTGAGGATCAAATAAATCAATCCACTAAAACCTTTAGAGCAGTGAGACTCAATTAATGTTAGTTGTGACTGGAGATTGCCAGTTGTGAAAAACAACTAGCGCTGGTGAGTCAGGCTCTTGGTGAGTGACCATTTCTACTCTTAATGTTGTTATCACCTTGGAGAGAAATAGAGTTTTCTTTATGGGATTTATGATGCCTCACAATACACTTCTACAAGGGTAATTGGTCAGGTTGCTAAGTGTCTGCGACAAATAGTGTCAAATAGCTTCTGTGGATCTCAAGGCAAGTTCTGTCTGGACTTGGGGCTGGGCAAGCTGCTTCAGATGTCTGGGGAGGCAGAGGGCTCAAGGACAGGGGACTTCCGCCAACAGTCATCCCACGGTCCCAGAAGCCCTGTGGATGACCTCATTCATTTCAGAGGTCTCTTTTGGAGTCTGGGTTGCTCTGATTTGCGTGTAGAGAGAGATCTCTAAGAGAAAATTGAGTAATTTCAGTCCCAAAGGGATCTCAGAAACACCAAGCCCAGAGTTACCAAGATCCAGAAGCTGTGCCCAGAGCTCTGGGAGGCAGCCACACCTCTCTTGACACACCACTGGGCACAACCTGTGCCTGACCCAGTGCCAGGCACACACAGGAGCATCCGTTGCTCCACATATGTGGGGCAGAGCCTGTTTATCTACTGCAAGTAATCTTCCCAACCCTCAAGGATGGTGACTTTTCCTGTGACAGACATTCTAGAATGAACAGTAGAAGAAGAAATCTGAACTCTAATTTACATAAGTCACAGAAACGGTAAAAAAACTAAGGAAGGATGCTTGCTAAAGAAGTTGGCTGTGAAGTTCAAGTTGTTCTCATAGTAGGAGTTTAAAGAAAAAGGCAAATTTGGGTTGTTTATATGTGAGGAGGGGGGGAAATAGAAGCATCTGTGTCCAAACAGGCCGTCAAGCAATTCGTCTGAAGCAAAGGGCTGTGCAGAAGAATATGTAAGTATTCACCCCAGAATCTCAGTGTCAGGCCTCTCCATACTTCATCTTGCTAACGCCAACCACACAGGCATCCCGTGACAGGGCTTCTCAGAACCAAATGGAGACACTGTCCCACCTCGCACCCCTTTCGGACAAGGAAAGGGTACTTTCCTCTCAGCTGGCAAGGTGCATTTGTTTCCTGGGGCTGCTGTAGCCAGTTACCACCAACTTAGTGACTGAGAACGGGAGCGATGTCTTCTCTCCTAGTTCTGGAGGCCAGCAGTCAGAAATGAAGTTTTTGGGAGGGAAAATCTTTCTTTGTCTCTTCCAGCTTCTGGTGGTTCTGGGTGTCCTTAGCACCATGCCAGTCCCTGCCACCATCTTCATGCCATCTCTAGCCTGTACTGGGTCTTCTCTCTCATCTCTTGTAAGGACATTTGCCATTGGGTATTGGGATGAAGACATCCTCGGAGAGGTGGTGAGATCCTGTGGGTGCTGTATCAATCGGTGGGTTGAGCCACTGATGATCATAGATGAATGTGCTGTCAGGAGAGGGGCCTCGGCTGGAGATGGGTCACTGGGGTTGAGCCTGTGGAGTGTTCATCTCTTACTGATATTCTTCCCCTGAGCTCTGTTTCCTGGCTGTCTGGAAGTGAGCAGCTTTGCTTAACCACCCTTCTGCCATGATGTTCCTGCCTTGGAGCCAGCTGACCATGGACTGAAAATTGGGAGCCCAAACAAACTTCTCTTCCTTTACATTGTGGGTGTCAGGTATTTTGTCCCAGTGAAGAAAAGGTGACCCAGACAATGGGTAATCCAGGACTATCTCATTTTAAGACCATCAACTTTATTATCTCCATTATGATCCTTTTTTTCCAAATGCGGTCACAGCCACAGGTTGTGGGTGTAAGTTAGAATATCTTCATGGAAGCCATCATTCACTCCACCATAGTAAGTAGGTTGCATCCTGTTCTCTGAATTCACTATGTGGGATTCAAGCAGAATTCTGTGCATTACCTCATGTGAAGACAGTGAGGAAGTGTTTATTACATTGACTATTATGTGAACTCCCTGGGAGGATAAAAGGATAAATCCCGTCCATACTAGAAGGCACTGCCTGCTAACTTTCCTGTGTGCTGCCTATTGTATGTCCAGTGTAAATGGCTGAGCACAACATCAGTTATTTAAGAAAGCATAAGGACAGTATTTGAGTGCTACTGTGTAGACAAGAACTTTCACAATGACCCAAACCCAAGGTTGCAGAGCTGTCAAATCCTGATCTGCAGTTAGAATGGTTGCATCTTCTATATCTTGTCTCCAACAGCCACTTAACTGGAGCTGTGCCCAGTAATGACAAATTTTATTACATATTCCCAATTAAAATGCTAATTTTGTGTGACTCCAAACAAAAGTTTTCAGGGAATCTACAAATGCCCACTGACAGGCTGAGAGGGTAGCTCAGTGACAGAGAACTTGCCTAGCATATAGGAGGCCACGAGTTCAGTCCCTAGCACTGCAAAAATAAAAACAAAAACACCACTTTGATGTGCAGCTGTGAGTATGGGTGTGTACGTGTGTGCCGCCAGCATTCATTAGTTATTTGACATGTCCAAGCCTCACACTAGTACTCCATTGTTAGTATGACTTAACCAGGCACAAGCTCATCATGAGTGTCACATTACTATGAAGCTCTTTGGGCTTAATAATGATAATCACAACACTGACAGCCACTGGCATTTATTGAATACTTACTTCATACCACGTATTAACAGCATTACGTCGGACTCCTCATTGCCTGAGCTCAGAAATCTGTATTCTTTAACATCTGGTCACCCCAGCCCTATCTTCTGCTTCTCTCTCCAACCGCTATTTAAACTAGAGTTGTGCTCGGTAAGGACAGTTTTTATTTAACATTCATAATTAAAATGCTAATTTTGTTAGGCTTCAGATACAAGTGTTTAGTGAAACCACACATGCATAACTAATCTCTGACAACTCAGTGAAGCCAGATGTAAGTCCTGGTCTTATGATTTCTGAGTTTTATGTGCAGCTGCTTATGAACAATTAAATCGCCGTGACTATCCTATGAGGAAGGCATCTGGATTATTCCCACTGCAAAGGTAAGGAAACTGAGGAGTGGTTAAGTGACTTGCTCCAAAGGGATGTAGCTAGTAGGTTGCTGTTGCAACTCAAATCCAAGGAATCTCAGACTGACTGCACTGAAAGTTCCATGAAGGCAGCTGCCACATTTGTCTTGTTTGCTTTTATCTCTCAGGGGTGGAGCCCAGTGCCAGGCACACAGTAGGTGATCAGTAAATACTTGTGGAATGACTGAAGGTCTAATTCATATTCCTTACTCTTAACCACCATATGCCTTACAGGCCACATAATCAGCCCTCTTGGTGATCTTGTAATTGGTGACCAAGGTACAGCTCTAGTGAGCTTCTATTCCTTCCTGGAAACCAACTGAGAACAATTCATGTTCTTCTCACCATGGGCCCCTCTTTCTGCACAAAGGATGGATCTAGGGGTAGGTAGACCTGTTCCCTTGGCCCCTATAATACAGGGCATTCCCACTGCCAGTCCTAATTTGGTTTTGGTAAAGCTTCCTGGTCCATCAGTAGTTGAGTAACTGTCACTTACAGAAACAATGATGGGTTTTCATCCTACCTCTGCCTTTTGACCTCAAAATAACATTGTTTTGCTTTCCAGTCCCCAGAATCAGTTCTTAGTACATTTTCCAGCCCTAACCTAAGAGAAGAGGTTAGAGAGATGGCACGAGGGTCCCCATGGCACCCACCACCCATGCTAATGCCCAGCAGATGATTCATCCCTTCACAGTCAGCATGATGGCCCTGCGTGGAAAAGGAAGCCACCCAGGCGTTAGCCACCATCAGAACCCCAGTGTGCAAAGGAGGGAAAGCTTGCTGTGAATCAAAACCCTGTAGCTCTGTGGGATCCAAGAGGACTGATTGTTTAGTAAATATTTCATCAAGAACATTAGCTGTGGAATTTGGATGCTTAAGTAATGCAGATAATTAAATGTAAACAATTAAAAATTAAAAATGTTTGAAATGTTAAGCATAATTAGGCAGGCAATCTATCAGTAATAAAGGGGCCCACTCTTGCTGAATCTCTGCTGAGCACCTTCAGGGCCCTGTCAGGGAGTAACAGCCTACAAGAATTTCTGGCTGTTCAGGATTCAACCCTGCATCAGGGCTTGGTGGAGATCTGAAGGTATCTGGGGGTAGAAACTACTACAGGACAGGTATCACCACCCAGAGATTTATTGGGGAGTGTTTGAAGGGGGCAGAGGAGATTCTATAAATATATTGCTAGAAATCACAATTCCAGCCAGAGGGAGCTAGAAATGAAACAAAGATGAATCTACATTTGTTTAGTGAATTATATAATGGAAATTGGCTCTCTGGAGAGTTGCTCCATTTGTTCTTTTGCTCTTGCTCTCTCGTCTTCAATCATTTCCCTTTTCCTCCCCAGTAGCTACTTCTCTTCAGTCTAAAAATAATACATTCAAGTATTTGTCATCCGACAAAGAGAATTCTTTCAACATGTCTCCCCATAGAAGCAGCCAGTCCTGGCCCCCCTTTCTTCCCTCATCAAACTCCTTGAAAGGCTGGAGCACATCCCCTCCCTGGCGCTTGCAGCTTCCTTTCCCTGGGGTGGCAGCCCAGGCCCACCTCCATGTTGTGCAAAAGCTGCTCTTACTAAGCTGACCAGTGCTGTCCGCCTGGGTAATCCAGTGACCTCATGGGACCTCACTACAAGATCTTACACTCACAGCTCTGTTCTTCTGAAATTCTCTTTCTTTGATTTCAGCCCTATAATTTTTGTCTAATGTTCTTTCTCCCTCTCTAATGATTAGTTCTTAGTTCTTGGCCTGCCCTTAACTGTGATCTTTCCTAATAAGTTCTTTTCTTCTCTACCTAAGTGCCTGCAAACTAAGACTCAACAGAAATATGGAACACGTAGGAGATGAGGTGTATGAGACAAGAAATAGGGAATGGGGGAGGCTGTAGCAAATGGATATGGAATGCTGGGTTCTTGAAAGCATTGGATTGAGAATAGAGACAGATCTGAGCTCTTCAGGGTTCTTACTATGAGCAATGAGCTACAAGTACGAACATTACCAGCCAGGTAGGTGAGGAAGAAAAAGTATGCTTCTTCCTTGTAAATGTGCTTCTGCTCTGGTAATGATAGAGCTAACAACACCAGGAATGGAGTCACATTGTTTTTTTATTGCAACCCTAATGTTTGGCACCAAGATAACAACAGCTGGTCCTAAAGAGCAGTGGCTGGCTGAGTGCTTTCATCACCGGTTCTTCTACTGAGTTCAAGTTTGCAGGAACTCGCGTGGCAGTGGCCACTGGCCATCTGTCTCTGCTCTTTCCTCTTCAAGTCAGCCCCCTTCCATCCAGCTGTCAGTCATTTTTGAAATGTGAAAAACAATTGGGAATCTGATTTTTTTTTTTTGGTACCAGGGATCGAACTTGGGTCCTTGCGCTTGCGCAGCAGGAGGCGAAACCACTGAGCTAAATCCCCGGCCCTATCTGATTTATTTTTAACTGTGCTAATAATTTAATGAGTATTGGCCCTTTTGCTAGTGTTATGGTTGCAATCCTATGCATTTCAGTGGTCCGTCACATCTTTATTTCCCCCATAACTTTTGTTAGTTTTAGTGCATTATTCTGAAAAGAATTTATCTTTTTTTCCAGAAAGTCTATATAGTCAAATACACATAGAGTGACAACATAAACAACAACCACTACTGCAAAACCCACCAAAACAAAGCAAAAAGAAATGATAAACAAAAGCCAAAAGCCACCTGCAGGGCCAGTTTAGGACCTCTGCTCTTTATTCCTTTCCTGAGAGATCTTATTTTTCTTCTTGGTTCCTATTACTTCTTCTGTGTTCTTGACCCTAAGACCTAATACCTCCAGCCCAGAGCATGCTCCGGAGAAGGAGATGGTATTCATTCTCTATAAAATATCTCAACGTGCTGTCCTCAGAGAATGTGTCCAAAGTGAATCTCTTCCTGTCCCACTTTCTCCCCAACGAAACACACACACACAGTTACTTCAGCCACTTTTGAGTCTCTTTTCTCTGTCACCTTCCACCTTCAACAGGCTGCAAAGTCCTTTCCATTCTCCCTCTGAAAGAGCTTTTACACCCACCCCTCTGTGTCTAATTCTGCAGTCACTGCCTTCGTTGAAGACCTCATCTTTTGCCTGAAGAAATCCACACACCTTGGACTGACTCCATGCTTTCTTTGCTCCCCTGTATCTTGCACAATGAGCTCTCAGACAGGTGGAGTGATACAGAGTGATGGTGACTGGTGAAAGAAAAAAATAACTATTCCCAGCTTTCTATTCTGGTCAGGAGCAGCCTGGGTTCTTCCATGCAGAGGGGGAGGACTTGTGACAGCAAGTGTCATAGCTCAGGTAGGGCAGAAAAGTCAGACTATCCTGAAAATCATCTTAATGGTTCCACCTGTGGCTATCAACAGTGATGCAGCTCATTTTCTGAGCGTCTGGCATTGAGATTGGCAGGTATTTGCTGAATGGAGGATGGAACACACGCTATGAGTACCTGAGGAAACCAGGGAAATCCCTGATAAACTCCAGCACACCTTTGTCTCCTTTCAGATTTTGTCTAGAAGTCCTTCCTTCAGTAAGGAGGAAAGGGAAGCTATCGGGCATTTGGTCAGCTGTCCACTCTACTTCCTCTGATAATAAACACTAGGTGAGTGTGGCAGGCCTCTGGCTTCTAGGAGGTGCTCAGGAAACTGATGGGGGAGAATGGAGCGGGCCTTGTAAACGCAGAGGGACACTTTCTTCTCTAGTCTTTTTGCTTTTCTTTCTAGTCGTACCTTCTGCTTCCACTCACAGGAAGCTTTCCAAGTTGAGGGGGTTGAAATGTTAGCTCATTATCAAATAAATTAGATACTGTTTCTCCAATTTTATGATTTCTAAAGGTTCATTTTAAATAGTTATGTAGAACAAATTTCTCTACTTTGAATTCATCTGGTAACTTCTGATTACTTTGCTGGCCAAGAATAAGCTCCTCAGGTAGGAATTCAGAGCACTGTACAATAAGGACCTGTTTACCTGTCCACCTTCCACCTTCCGTGAGTCCTAGAGAGAGCTGCTCAGCCCTGTGCTGCTTTCTGAACACATTCTCTTCAGGTCCTTCTCCAGTTCTGGCTTAGTTACTTCACTCTGTCTGATATGTCTTCTCCTTCAACTTCTCCCACCATCCTTCTAGGCTCAAATTAGTTATTTCCTCCTTCATAAAGACTTTCCTGGTCCCTCTCTTCTTTAAAACTGATTATAGGTCCTCTTCCTTCTAAACCCAAATTATACAGGAATTGAGACAGTAACAACATCCCTAAAGGTGTGTCACAGGGACCCCTAATACCTTCACTGTTGTTTCATTTAAGACTGCGGTTATTTATTTTCTTGATTTATTATCTGTGTTAATGTCTTGACACTGACCATGATGCTTTATTCAACTCTGTGTCACTTAGAACCAAATGGCATCACTGAGCCTTGGACATATTTGTTCAAGGGACCCACTGTCTCCTTTGCCATCTGTTCCTCCATAGAACCATTATATTGAAACTTATCAGAGTTCCATCCCTAATTTTTCTAAATTCACATATTTCTCCCATTATTCATTTTCACAACTTTAAAAAAATTTATCTACTAAAAATTTCAAATATGTAACTTCAGTTTCACTTGTTCACATGTATTCCAAACCCGTACAACTAAGAATATCTAAGACTCAACATGTACAATTAAATATTTGAACTCTTTAAATAGTCTAGGAAGGAGGAGAAGTTATGAAAAGAGGATACCCATTTAAAAATTAAAAGACCTTCCCAGTGGTCTTAAAATTGCAAAATTCTAAAATGGCCTTATAGTTATCTAGTTTACATTCGCATCTGTAGGTGAAACCCACATTTTCTGGCACAAAATCTAATGCTCTTCTCAAAACATGACTATATAACCTCTGGCCTTAGACAATTTTTTTGCTATTCAAGGTTCATTATTCATAGTTGAACAATTAACACAGTTTCAGAAGATAAGTGTTTATGAAATTTCCTCCATTTGGAAAACCTCACAAACACTACTGAACTGTCTTATAATAATGTTTTTTTAAATTAAAAGTTAACCCCATTAATGAAATTATTCCTCAGACTACAGTAACATATACATGTAAGATCTCAGAGGAAGAATATCTTTCTATGGAACCTACACACAAAATCTATTCCAAGGGGAAGGAGCATTCACAGAAAGAAACCAGCATCATTATTATTATTGTTGTTGTTATCATTGTTATTGTGGTACTAGGGATTGAATCCAGGGCCTCATACATACTAGGCAAGCATGCAACCATTCTTAGTATATGTACAACCAAATTAACTGAAAGCTTGGTTCTTACTATAATCTGAAGAGAGATATGTTTTCTCAAATTAAAGACAATGAATAAGACATTTGCTTTTAAAAGCTGTGTACCTGATAGACAGGCACACTATGCAGTCCGTATGAAAAGCATAACATACCAATTATGCAAAAAGCTTCAAGTGAATATAAAAATATTAGGACTCCTGCAAAAGCCAAAGAACAATTCATGAAAGGAAATAGTACAACGAACAAATAAATATGTGCAAAAATGTGCACCCTGCCTTGAGCTATCTTTCTTGCCTGTTACATTAGCAAACTTATTTTGGAAATTTGAGATTTTTTATTTAAAAATTTTTTTATTAGTGTATATTAATTATACAGTATGTTGGGTTTCATTGAGGCATTTCTTATGTGCATATAACATACTCTGATCATATCCTTCCACCCTAAAATAATGTTTTATTACTTCAAAGGTTATACAACATTTTGGCTACACTAGAAGATAGTCCAAAATGCTTGGGGACTCAGGAACCAATCCTGTTTTTTCTCTTATTGACAATGACAGCTCAGAATCTCAACTTCATCTGGTAAAAATTGTTGTGCTACTTCAAGAAGTTATGATCAAATATACATGATCTGGCATGGAAGTCATGCCTAATCAGTGTAAGCGCATGGGAGTCGGATTTAATTTTGTTCCTAGCTGCATCCTCGGGGCCTAGAGAGGGTCTAGACTTCGAAGACATTTAATAATAATTATAACCCTTGAATTAAATTGCATCAAAATGATTAGAATTACTACCTTGCTGTAGGTCTTTTATAGAAATCTCAAATGGTTGTGTTTTTTTTTTTTAATAAATAATAGAGCCAAAGGTCTTTAACTGTTGGGCTAACTTTGCAATTTAATTGTTTGACATTCTGGACAATTTTCCCCTTTATAAGAAAAAAGAGATAGAAGCAACTAAGGAATTTAAATCATAGCAACCATCTAATACAATGCCAATTTTGTCCCCAAATTAATCACATTATTTCTAGTTCTTTAGCCCTTCATAACAGAAGTAAATTGCTAAACTCCATTTTACATATACATATTTATTCAATTCAACAAGAGTATGCTTTGCCACACTGGATGCATATTGCTACTACTGATGATTTGTGCCTAAATAATAACTCTTGAATAGAACTCACTACTTTATGGGTCTTTGGTGGGAATTTTAAAAAATAAATTCTGCACAAGGGATGACATTAAAAAGGAAAAATCCCTATAATCTGGTTTTTCCCTCATGCAGACACTGTATTAGTTTCCTTTTATTAATCTAAGCAATAAAATCACTTTGACACACTGTCATTACTTCTTATTTATTTTACACATATTTCCAAAGAAAGGATTTAGAGCATCCATTTTAACATGCTGTTACGAGTTTTGGTTTCCTGGAAACAGCCGTGAAATTGAATATATATAGCTAAGCCCAAGCTAACCTACTACAGAACCAATTCCTTCTGTGAAAAATAAATAGAAGTGTTTATTATATGCCTACATACTTATTCTGCTGAAATAAATTCTACTAAACCAGCAATTAAGCAAAGTCAAATTTGACTTCTGAAACAACTGACAGCAAATGAGCTGAAAGCAAGTATAGTTTAGTTTGTGAATACTGTACACAGGTTTTAAATAGTACCTACAAATTCACAATACACTTGGGGGCTCAAAAATGTCAAGATCATAACTGAAGCCCTCACAGAGGCTTTCTACAGAGGACTTCCTTTCTTTTCTTTCTTTCCTTCTTCCTCCTCTTCCTCTTCTTCTTCCTCCTCCTTCCTCCTCCTCTTCCTCTTCATCCTCCTCCTCCTTCTTCTTCCTCCTTTGAGATTGCTTCAGAAGAACGGACTAGCAAAGACTTCCCATTTAGCCTGTTAATAACTACCAAAATATTCACAGTATTCCCTGGGCCTTCACCAGCCTTCCTATCATCAGCTTTTAGCATGCAGGCCTCACTCTCAACCCAATTACCTGGATATGAAGCTGGAACCTCGCAGCTGTCACAAAACACCTATACCATTTTAGGAAGGCATTGCTATCAATAACCAAAAACGGATTTTTATCACCGACAATATGTGAAATTGCACCTCACTGACAAAACCACTGCAGAAACTGGATGATAATATTATTATAGTAATTACCATATGTCTTACATCAAATGCAACTCGAGTTTTATTATCATTCAGGTTTTCTAGGAGGAGATAGGAGAGTGCTGTCACAGTTAGACAGAGAGCTCGTCCCCTGTTCAACTGCCAGCTCCCTTCTGCCACACAGGCTTTTTATTCTATCACCGGGAAATACAATTATAACTCCATTTGCATTGAGAACAAGCAAGGCCCTAGGTTAATTACAGGTAAGGTTCTGTTTACATTCCCTGGGGCTAGCCACAGCCAGATACCATTTCTGAGGTGAAAAAGCAGCCGGAGGTGAACTCAATCCACATTTTTTATTCCACTCTTGAAATTCAGTGTGGCCAAAGGGAGCCTGTCACTCAAAGAGCTTTCAAATGTAACCTCAGAAACCTTCATTTTTCAGAGTCTGAATGTAGTCAAGAAACTCAAAGTTCAGAGCCCAAGTATGAAATAAAAGAAAAGATGGAGGTTTGAGAATATTTATATGGGAAAAAGAGGCGGTGACATTATGTAATCAAAAGATAGTTTGAAAATTTAAGATAAAGTTGGGGTAATAGCAGTAGAGTCCTGGCTGCCACTACACTTATAAGACCCTTTCCTGACTTGAGACTGAGTGTTAAAAAGTAATTCATCTCGGGCCGGGGATCTAGCTCAGCGGTTTCGCCGCCTGCTGCGCAAGTGCAACGCCCGAGTTTGATCCCCGCTACCCCACCACCCCCCCGCCCCAAAAAAGTAATTCATCTCATCTTCAAGGCGTTCTGCCCCCTTTCCTTTTTGGTTTTCTGGATCATTTTCCTTTTTTGGCAGAGGAGCTGGGGGACCACCCACACTAACCTCAGACAGGTCAAAGTTCATGGAAGGACTGACTTCTAACTTCGCTTCTGCTTTCCCAAAATACGGACACAGCAGGAATTATGCTATTTATCTTCCTGTCCAGTCACTCACAGACTGTTTCGCTGTCTGGTTGCAGCTTGAAAATCTGAATTGTGTAGATTCAGGCTATCTCAGCCGGGCTTTTCCCAGTTTTGTCCGTCTCCTCCCCAGTGTTCATTGATTCATACTTGTCACTCATCACTGTCGGAAATGCCTTTTTCTTGTACCTGTTTATCGAATCATTTATTTTCACATCCCCTCCCACAACATGCTCACAGGCACGTATTTCCCTGAAATGAAGGTCTGTATCTGGAGATCAGACTGATCTAGATGTTGGCTCTGGCATAGCCACGCCGGAGCACTATCTATACACAGATGGTCTTGATAAGAAGAATGTTTTTGTTACAGACCAATTCTCTAGAGAAAAAAAAATGGAAGTTTATTTAAGAGCAGGAATAGAAAACAATTCCAGTTTCATGTTCTTAGGCTTCTCAAGAAAAACAAGTTACTAATGTCCTGAGTTCAATCCCCGGTACTAAAAAAAAAATTTTTTTGAAGCAGAAAAACAAGTTACTTCTGAAGAGTTGCAAGGTGCACAGGTTTCAGAAGAGCCAGTCCGAGAGAGAGATGAGGGACGCCTGCTACCCTGTCTCCCTTAAACTGGGAGGAGGGAGAGGGAGGTAGGCACTTTTGAGCAGCCACTTGGCGGACTTGAGAGAAGCCAGTCCTGCTCTAAGGAAACTAGGAAAGCTCAGCTCTGGGCGCGTGGGAGTGCGTCCGTGGGGGTGGGGCCAGGGAACTGCGTCTGGCCCATCCCCTTCTCTCTGGCCCTTCCCTCATTCTGTGCTGGCTGCCAAGTCTCGAGCACCATTCCCCCCCATGCCCTCAAGCAGATGACTACGGACTGAAACCGCTGGGACTGGGCCACAATGACCATCTTAAGTTGTGTAGGTGAGATGTGGCCCATCAGTACCTCTTCTGTGAAAGAACCTCTTCCAGAAAGAGTTACAGTTATCACATTTCAGTGATACATGTATATGTATGTTTACAGCAATATCATTCACGATAGCTAAATTATGGAAGCAGGATATATGCTAATCAGCATATGATGAAGAAAATTATACGTTTAAATGGAATATTATACAGCCATAAAGGATAATTTGAGTATCTGAGTCAGTTGTAGGAAAACGGATGGACCAATATTTAGCATTATTGAGACCATAATGCTGAATAAAATAAATCAGACACAGAAGGTTAAATATCACATAGTTTTTATAACATGAGGGACTCGGATTAGAAATAATTTAAAGAGCAGCATGAAAGAGAAATGGTAGGAAACAGGGAGGTAGATGCTGGAGGTAAGGAGATCTGGGAAAGGTGGGAGAGGGGAGGGTGGAAAGAAAAAGGAGAATAAAAAATATTAAGATGTGAAAAAGATATATATATATATATATACACACATATATATATACACATACATATAGCCAGTTCTCCTAGGTGAATGTAGTTATGAGACATTGCAAACATACACTAATAAAAGAGGAAGTTAGCTCGTGTATATCAGCTATTTTGTCCCAGCAACAGGAGAGCTGACCTAGAGCACCGAAAACATTTCTCACAAGCAGGGAGCATCCACCCCTCCACATACTGCAAAAAGCATCTCCTACAAATGAATTGCTCACTTCCAATCTGAAGATATTTTTGCTCATGATCTTGCTAAATTAACACAAAACAAAGCATGAGCCTAGCATGCCAGCCAGGAGGCTGAGGGGAGCCAGGAGGTCCGAGGGCCTCTGAACCAGCCTTGGATGCTGCACTGTAAGACAGTTCCCAAGCTCAGGGTTCTCACTCTGCCAAGGTGACCCCAAGTCCCTGCACCTTTAACTTAGAAAGATTTCAGTGATGTTGCTTTCAGATTTTGTGGGGTTTGGTTTCCTTCCCTCTGGCCTGGGAGAACGCCAAGTGTGCTTCCTCTTCTAGCACTAATTCTTAAACTGGCCCTCAGCCCATGGTTGCTTCCTTTCTTACACTGACAGCTTCTCTTTGAGGAAGTCTTCAAGGCCAACAAATGTGAGCATCTCTTCCACCATGTAAGGAAAGCTCTGTTCTAGACTCTATAATCCCCTGTAGCTGTTGTTTAAGAGTAAGTCAAAGTACGAGTAATTTAGTTTATGGAGGAACAAAGATGTTACCACAAATCAGCTTAAATACACACACACTTTTGGGGTCTTAGTTTCTGTGGTCTGGAGCCTGGCACTGTTTTCTTGGGTCTCCCAAGGAAGGAATCAAGGTGTTGACCGGGCTTGGGTTTCAGCAGGGGCTCAGCGGGGGAAGGAGCTACTTCTAAACTCAAGCCAGTTGTTCACAGAAGTCAGTTCTTTGCCCTGCACTACTGGCTGCTGGAGGAGCCTGAGCTCAGCTACTAGAAGCTTCCAGCATTTCTGGCTGTGGGAGTCACCCAACAAGGCTGCCCACTGTACTCTGAGTGCACGCAGAACTGAAGAAATATGAGGTCACCATCTTCTGGCCTGTTATCACACAGTTGTAGTCACAATGGCCCAACATTTGCTTTATTGCATGGTTAGGAGCAAGTCACAGCTCCTGCATACACTCAAGGACATCACTCAAGGATGTGAACAAGGGCATCCCAAATCTCTCTGGCACAAGCATTATGTATTTTCCTTCCCTATTGATGTCATAAATATCTTAATTTGTGGCCGACCTCCAGGTGTCTCTTCTCATTATGGAATACATGCCTGTCTGTAAGTGGCCTATGATCATGTTCTTCAGTGAATCGACTTTGTAATGAACACATTCACAAGTCAGAAGCTTGGATTTTCATACTTAGGTTTCCTTCAAGGTAGCAGCACAAAGTAACAGGAAATCGCAAAACATGTAGATTTGCCATTCATTTTAGCAATCTTTTCCCAAGGAGTCTGCTAGAAAGTAATGAATTAATTCATTTGAATTTTATCCCTTTTCCTCCACCTGTTTTCAGGGGGAAGAAAAGGGTGGGGAGAAGGGAATTGGATGAATAAACCACCAAAACTGTTCACTATGTTAAGACTACAATTGCTATTATTGTTCCCAGAAAAACACAGGTTATTTATAACACTGCTGTTTAAAAACATTACTTCTTTAATAATTCTGCCTCCTGAGGTGAAAATGCAAGTGACCAGTGGATTTATTTACTTATACAGCAAATCAAGACAGGTGCTCTGTGCCAGAGGTGGAGTTTTAAGGGATTTAAGCGAACCTCACAGCAATAGTATCAGTTGGGGACAACCGATACCTTGATTTTATAAGATGCTAAGACAAAAGAAGTAAAGACAGATTAAATAAGTTGCTGGGTGTGAAATGACCTCCACCCTGAGCTGTGTCTCGCTGTGCCCTGAAACCATCCAATGGCAATGTCATGCAAGCCACAAGTGCAGGCGACACCTGCGATTTAAGATTATCCAGCAGCCATGTTCAAAGATTAACACAATCAGGCAAAATGAATTTTAATAACATGCTATTAAATCCAAAATGTCAAAAATATTATTTCAACATAATGAATCTTCCAATTACTGAGGTTTTGACATTTAAAAAATACTAAATCTTCAAAACCTGGTGTGTAGTTTACAATTACGGTGTGTCTCAACTCAGACGAGCATGCTGTGTTAACAGCCTCAGGTGGCAGTGAGTTGCTGGAACAGACAGCACCCAAGCGATCCTGCTATACTATGCTGTCACTAGCAAAGCCTCAGACTCAGTTTTTAATTTATTTCTTTAATATGAGAGGATACTTGATTTGTTCATGCAAACTAAAGCTTGAAAGCTTGGGAATTGGACGAATGGGATTATTGAGTTATTCCATAAGATTTTAACTCCCTGAAGGCAAAGGTTATTTCTACCATTTTCACTGCTTTGTTCTTTGTGCCAAGGACAGTGTCCACAAAATAGCAAGCACTCAACAGACATTCTTTTTTTCTTTTTTGGTACCGGTGATCGAACTTGGGTCCTTGTGCTTGCGCCGTGGCCGCAGCAGCAGCAGCAGCAGCAGCAGCAGCAGCACCAAAACCACTGAGCTAAATCCCCGGCCCTCAACAGACATTCTTGAAAGGAAGGCTTGATGGATTTTGTTTGCACCATCAATTGCATGCATTAATTGCTCAGTGTATTAAGAAAATGAAATTGGCCTCACTCAGTAGAATTTGTCAAATGTCACATGTGCCGCAGCCTAAGAGAGGTCCAGATAGTACAGGTGACAGATCCAGAACTTGCCCTTACCATGCACAGAAGAGAACGGATGGGTGGGTGTGGAATGGAACCTGGAAAACTTGGGAAAGATTAATGGACGCCGGAGAGAGGGTAGGGGGAGGGAAGTGCGGATGGCAGGAGGTCACAACCTGAAGAGCAAAGGTAACAGATATGAGGCTAGGTAAAAGTAGGCATGAACATTTGCAAAACAAGGCACCTTTTTCATTTACTATAGCTATCCTGAGCCCTAGAGTAGCTGCGGTAGATTCACCTGTCTGATTTAGGTGAAATGTCACCAAAACCGCAAGCAAAACAACTCTAAAACCTAGGTAATGCAGTGGAACCAATGTGCTGTTTTTACTGTTATGAAATTGGGCAAAACACCCCAACTGAATTAGGTGTATCAAAGACTTGATGTTGATATGATATAAATAATTGGAAGCTTTGCCTTTTAGTAAAAGCCCTGTTTCCAAAGGCATAATTTTGGCGTGGCACACTAGAATGAATATTGTTATAATGCATCACATCACACTAAAAGTCAATGAAGGAAGAAAATACAAGTACGGTGTTCAAAACATTTCAGATTCAGATAAAGCTGTCTACCTTTCCATTCTATGCCTTAGTATGGAAAAGAGAGAGAAACAACAGGAATGATGGTGAAGCACGAGACTGCGCCGCACCCAGCTGGTGCTAAAGTCCCACAGTGTAAGTTGAAGCAGAGCAAAGCTATACTGAGGCCTTTCTGAGGGCCCCTCCCAAGCGAGCACTTACAGATTGTCCCCAGCAAGCTTTATTCTCTTCCAATAAATCATACATTGAAAAGATCACCACTTTCCACTCTGAACCCCAAATTGGGCCCTACAACATATGGTTAATCTTCTGGAAAGCAGCAGTAGTACTGACATGCACAATTATACCAGAATCACAAATAAATGGCTTTAACAGATTTATGAATAACCTCTATGGATAAACTCATCAATCAAATTTAAACGCTTGAATCATGCAGTAATGCCGTTTATTAGACAAACATAAAGAGAAAGGTAACACTTTATTGTTGCCACAAGTAACAAAATGTGGTAGGGACCATTAGGGGTCCTACAGTAAAGGATAAAAAAAGATTTCATGTCCCATTAAAACAAAAGGGACCAGCACAGAGCAAAAATGTGGAGGCCCAATTAAAATCCTAAATCTACTGAAACACACAAGAAAACGTATTTCCTTCCTCCCAGGACTGTTTTTTTGTTAGTAAGAATCTCAATTTTTGTTAATAAGAATCTCTTCAAGTCATCACAATTGGGCCTTTGCCAAATCTTTCTTCTTTCCTAATAGGGATAAGGGAAGAACAGTCTCACCTTTTTTTTTTGTACCAGGGATCGAACTCGGGTTCTTGTGCTTGCAAGGCAAGCAACGGAACCACTGAGCTAAATCCCCGGCCCTTCACCTTCATTTTTTTGTTTTGTTTTGGTACCGGGGATCGAACTCGGGTCCTTGTGCTTGTGCAGCAGGTGGCGAAACCACTGAGCTAAATCCCCAGCTCTCACTTTCATTTTGATCTCTCTTCTTAAAAATTTGAGAATCAGCACTCCTTTATTTTCTTTTCTTTTTTTTTTTTTTTTGGTACTGGGGATCGAACTCGGGTCCTTGTGCTTTCGAGGCAGGAGGCAGAACCACTGAGCTAAATCCCTGGCCCTGGCACTCCTTTATTTTCTTCCTTTGCCCACCCTCGCTATCCTCCAACACAGCACTATTTAGAGTAGTGAGAAACTGACAAAAAATAGAGATATAGTCAATAGCAAGAAATAATGTTCCTAAAAGGTATTTCATGTTTTTGTTTAAATATTTTTTGCAGAATTTTTAATAACATAAAAACACACAATGTTAAAAAGAACAAAGCCACATATAAAATTATATATCAGGTATTATTTGAAAGTATTAAAACATATATGTAATTTAAAAATTTTTGTGCACTAGGAACATCATAAACAACTCAAAAGGCAAACAAGAAATTGGGAGAATATTTGCAGTATATAATAGGCATGAAGTACACATTTATAGTATAAAATAAACCTTCTGAAAGCAATTTTGAACAAGATGAAAATCCCAGGTTGGAAATGGAAAGTTTGCAAAAGAAATAAAATGATCAGTGAATATATGAAAAGATGTTTGACTCTACTAATAATGAAAAACTGGTAGTAAAAATGACTCATTATTTTTACCTAACAACTGGGGTAAATACCACATTTTTCTCCTGGTAAATTGGGAAATGTTAGTAATACCAACAAGGGCTTGGAGAACCTACTTTTCTTATGTATTGCTGGCAAAAACATGAATTCTCACAACCTTTCTTCTGGCAGTCCTAAAATAAATATCAAAATCAACCCAGTAATTCATCTTCTAGAAATTTATCTCAAGGAGCTGTTAGATCAAATTACACATAAGAATACATGTACAAGAACTTTACTGAAACATTATTTCAGAAAACAGAAAGCTAGAAAGAAACTATGTACTAAAAAAAATAAGGGATTAGTCATGTAATATTCTATAGCATATATCCATTCATTTAAAGGAATTATTTATAATCATTAAAAATGTTTTTCTATATTTCCTAGAATGGAAAGATCTCCCTGAAATTCAATTTAATAAAAAGCTGGGCATGATATAGAGAATGATCCCTTCCATAAATTACAGGAATAACTGAGTGTGGGTATGAATACAAAGATGAATGCGTGTTCACTGATAATATTAACTATAGTTGTCTCTGGGTTCTGGGACACCTTTATTTTGATATTGCTTGAATTTTCAAAGTATGCGGTTTAGTTTTAGAAATATATTTGTGTACAAAGACAGAAGTTATTATCAGTTGATAGTGAAATTACATTTTTTAAAGCTTTCAAACATTTTATGAAATTTACTATTACTTTTGTTTCATTTTCGTAACACAGTAATAATAAAATAAAAGAACAAGACCATGGAATTACTGGTGCCTAGCAACAGATCCTCTCAATTTCCCCACAAACACCAGACTGCCCGTAGGACCTCCGTGGGGATCCCTCCCAAGCTGCAGGTGTGTTCTGAGTCCTGGTTTCAGTGTTGTTTTTGTATGAATTACACTGGTCAGTCTAGGTCCCAGCATATATCTATGGAGTTTTATCACTTGTTATTTTTAAAAATATTGTCTCTCTAAAGTTGGCAAATACAAAATAAGCAAAGTTTTTGAAATGGCAATGTATGCAGTTCAAGAATAGAGGAAATGTCCACATTTATTATCAGAACTCCTGAAAAAGTTTAGAGTCGAGGTTTCTGTTTATGTATTTGCTTTAAAAACACATCACTAATCATGGCTGTATCATGAAGGACACACAGACTTCTTTAACTGCTTTTCTTCCTCAGATAGCATGTATTTGCCTTGAGTGATTATAGCTAATGATGTCGGTTTAAAACTTCTGATTGCATTTCCAAGAGAGGCTCTGAAACTTGAAAATTTAAAGCCAAGATCAGATTGCTCTTACTTGGAATTAATCTGAGAACAATATTGACTGGTGGCAGAAAAATGGATTTGTTTGGCCTTGTGATCCTTCAAGAGTGAGTTACTCTAATGACAAACATAAAATGTGCTTTCGGTTTTTAATTAGCAAACACAAATAGATTGCTGGAATCTTTAAGGAAACCAGGCTATGTAGAATTACTTTTTTTAAATTTCAAAAAAGTGAATAAAGTATATAATTATTGCTCATGGGTTTGTAGTGACCAGGAAGTGTTTGGATTACCCTCAATGTTTCTTGAACCCTCTTGGAGCCCTCAATTGAGATCACCCTGGCCTAAAACTGGGTGTTTGAGCTCATGGAACTCAAGATGCTCTGCCATTGTTGTGCCCAAGGTAGGGAAAAGAAGTTGGCTGTGTGTACAAAAGTTTGTGAGGAAGATAAACAAACATGTCTGAACTTGCCCATTAGTGTAGTTGCCACTGCAGAGAAAAGGAGACATGCAAAATTCTGGTTATGAACCTTTTAGGGAAAGGATGATGTGTTAAATGCTTTGCTATTTGCATAATGTCTAATAAAATATCAGACACAAAGCTTGATCTCATTAATGTGTGGATTCATGCAATCACTCAACAAATAACTTGTGGGCCTCTAAATAAAAGTAACTGGTTGATTTATCAAGAGGCATGAGGTAGACCTGCCTTCAAGAAACGGTTTGAATGAACCTTCCAAACAGAAACTGTGTCTCTAGATACTTAGGTAACAGAATATCCCTGCAGTGTTCAGCTGTTGGCTACTTCCACATGAAATTGGAATAGAAGGGCTTAGTGGAGAGTATGAAGCCAAAGCCACCAAACACGAACAGATTCTGGTTTTGAGGCTTTGGAAATTAGAAATAACACTTCTTTTATCTAGAAGTAAAGGTCCTTAATTCAGGCCTAGGCATATGTGGATACATTCACACAACCCCCCCACCCCCACCCCCCCACATATATTAGGACCACCCAGCAGCATTCTCTCTTGCTCTTTGGTATCACAGCAGGGCATATTTCGCCCCTCTTGGCTCTAATGGTCATTTTAGTACCATCATGCTGTGTTTATTTGACCATGTTTTCCATAGGATTTTCATTTGATGCATTCACAAAAGCTCTGAGTGCAATATGCAGTAACTTTTCTTTGAAATGGGGCAATATTTTTAGAGTAGAAACAGATTCATTATAGTTTCTGGGATAATCTGAATGGTGTTTATTAGATGTTAGGGGATGGGCATATCTTGGATCATGCATTTCCAAAACATGCCCACTAAATATGTCTAATGTTCTGCCACACGTTCATGGGATCTAACCTCTGCAGGGTTGGCAACCAAACTGGGTAATCCTTTTATTCATCTCCACTGGACAAAAGAAATACCTTCAACATGGGTTGCTCCAAATTCCAACCTGGGGCTTTTAAATCTCTAATCTCTTTCCCTGATCTTTCACTCTTTTTGTTTTGTTTCCTTTTCATTATGTCATGGTTTAATTTCTAAAAATAACCTTTTTGTCTTGAAATAAACTCATATGGAGTTAAATAATAGAGATGGGGTACACCTCTTACCAGTGTTCCTCGGTTGTAACACCTTGCAAAAGTATAGCGCAGCAACATTGATACAACCAAGAGATAAACTATCTCATCATCACAGGATCTCACACTAGGTTCACACCCCTGCCCCATGGATGGCCAATCACTCCAGTGCTGTTTGTTGAAAATGCTGTCTTTTCTTCATTGAAAACTGAACAGAACAGGGAAAAGGGACGTTACTAGAACCTCTGCAGTAAGTCCTAGTCTCCTGCGAGCCACGGCAGCACAAGGCAAATTACAGGAAGGGTAGAAAAATGAGACTAAGAAGCTGAGCTTTGGGTCTGATCAGTGCTGCTCTGGGCAGCAAAGACGAAAGCCCCCATCTTACCCCACCATTGGGAAAAACAAATGTAACAAATGACTTGCAGAGAGTTCAGTACATCCTGCGTAAACAAGATGTAACAAACAACTTGCAGAGTTCAGTACATCTGTGTAAACAAGATATAACAATCCCAGAACAATGAGGAACTGAGTAGATGAAGATTTTGTTCCTCCCAGGATGTCTTCAGCTGGTGTAATCTTGTCCTGGAGAATCCCAGCATCACCGGATCATTGAGGTCTCAGTTGTGACAGGAGGCCAAAATGGAGTTAGGGCTCAGAATGCCATAGCTGGCCTGTAGGCAGGAGAACTAGGCCTAATCAAATGGTTTTTCCCTAAAATTATGTACCATTGCTCCCGACAGAAAACCTTTGGCATCTTTGCTGGAAATCAGTTGGACATATTTGTGTGGATCTATTTCTGGTTTCGCTGTCCTACTCCATTGATCTATATGTCTGTTCTGCTTGCAGTATCATCCTACATTGATAACTATAGCTATATTAAGTGGGGAGGTTACTCTCACTTTACTCTTTTTCAAGATTATTTTAGCTATTGTACAGCTTATACCTTTCCTTTTAAATTGTGAAATATCCGTATGTATGGCTACACAAAAATCTTGCTCCATTTTGATAAGAATTGTATTAAATCAATAGGATAACTTGGGAAAAACTAACATTGTACTATGTTGACTCTTCTAATTCATTAATACAAATGTTTTTCTTTTTTTAAAAATTTCTTTGATCATATCTTGTGGTTTTAGCACACTGATTCTGTATGTGTTTTTAAGTTTATATCCCACTATCCATTTACTTCAGACTGTAAATAGTTTTGAGTTTTAAATTTCAATCTGTGTGATCATTGTGAATAAAGACAAATACAACTGCTTTGTGTATGTTGATCTTTTATATCTTAGACCACTCAACTTACTTAACCTATTTTCAGCACTAGGGGTTTTTTCCTTTTTAAATAGATTCTTGGGAATTTCCTAGACAGTTTAATTTCTTTCCTTTAAAAACGTATGTCCTTTTAGTTTCTTTTTCTTACCTTACTTTATGGGGTGGAACTTTCAGTACCATGCTTAGTAAGAGTGGTATCAAACGTCTTTTCCTTGTTCCTGATTTAAAGGGGAAGCAGTCAGTCTGTTAGTGTAAGAACAATAGTAGCTTTAGGTTGGTTGTTGTTTTGTAATATTCTTACCTAGTTGATGAGTTCTATTCTGTTTGCTGAGAGCTTTTATTCCAAATGGGTGTTAGAACTGGTCAAATGCTTTTCTCTGTCAATTAATAAGATGTTTTTCTCTAATAGCCTGTTAATATGGTGATTTGACAGACTTTCAAGTGGTGAATTAGCTTGCACGAATTCCATCTCATTTATGGTTACAGGACTATTCAGGTTGAGGCTTAGTTGTAACTGGTGATTTTTAAAGAATTGGTCTATTTCTTCCTCCTGGTCAAGTTTATGAGGGTAAAGCTGCACACAGCACCCCATTATTACCCCTTTCATGGCTGAAAAATTTGTAGTGATATCTGTATCTTGTTCTTGATATTGATGATTTGTGTCTTCTCTCTGTGTCTTCATCAGTCTTGCTGGAAGTTCATCGATTTTATTGACTTCTGTTGAAGAACCACCTTTTTGTTTCACTGATTTTCTCCGCTGTTTTCTTGCTTTATATTTCTCTCTTCTTTATATTGAAGACCAAGTCCCCAAGATAGGAAAAGAGCTCTTTTTTGATAATTTTCTTTCTTGGTTTATTCTATCCTTTCTTCATTCCTTCTGCATTAGAGGAAAGTTCTTTTCTTCTCCTTTCTAAAGCTAAACACGCCCTTCTTAATTTTTTAGTTTTTTCCCTCTGTGGTTGTGTCATGTTCAGTAACTTTGCTTTCTTTCATATTTAAGTTACTCATTAGCTGATAAATTTGCTCCCCCATTACACCCTAAGTAAATTTCACCCAGCATGACTGAACTATTGCTGTAGCTTTCTTTTACCCCCAAACATTTAAGAACATCATCTATACTGTCTCCCATTACATTTTACTTCTCAGTGACTATCTACTGGCGTGATTTTGCCTTAAACACGACTCAGTTTAACTCTGATTCTGCTCACCAGCTTCTACTCCTGACGCTAACTGCCCACTACATGGTGGTTTATAATGTGCCCACTGACTTGACTTCTGTTTTTCTTTCCAGCTACAACTGTTGTTTTCTGTAGCTTCTGCTCACAGCATGCTGGTTACCTGTTTCTTGCCTTAAGCATCACTCTGTATTTGTGTTTCTGCACGAGACTATGTATTGGTTGGTTAGTCATTCTCAGCAAAAATACCTAATTGGCCACACTTATTCGTAACAATAGCCTTTTGGCTGTCTCTGGGAACAGGTGCCATTACCTGATCCAGTCAGCTTGACCAGCCCAGGAAAGAAGGGTGATACCTAGCATGGTGACTATGCAGAAGAATCTTGTCAGCAGAAGGGGGCTTCTGTGAAGCACTCACTGTAAACCACAATGTAGAATTCTGTACTGAGTGTACATCTGATGTCTTTTGGGTTTTGGTCATATTTAGTAGAAGAGCTAAGTAGATTATTGAATGATAAACATTACATCAAAACTGGCAAGCTTTAAAAAAGTATGAATACTTTCAGGTTTAAATTTCTTCACAGCATCTGTTGCACATGTAGCTGAAATTCATCAAAGATTATCAATCATATACAATGTCAAAAGTAATGAGATTAATTCATGGAAAGTCATTACATTTATAGTAAGTTTATTTTGCCCAACCACTGAGCTACATCTCTGGAGCCTCTTTCAAAATCTTATTTTGAAACAGGGTCTTGGGAAGTTGCCCAGACTAGCTTTGAACTTGTGATCCTCCTACTTCAACCTCCCTTATAATTGGAATTATAGCAGTGTGTTCCTGTGCCCAGCAGAAGCTAAATATTTTAATTTCTAAGGGTTTTTCTTTTTTTTGTAGAAGACAGGATTTAAAAATTCACAGGAATTTTCTAAGCCCAGAGCTGACTCAAGTTGCTGTTCTAAGATACCTGACTCTCTGTTCCTGGAAGTGAAAGATACGCATATATATCCTTTCCCCCCTTTTTCTTCTAATTTACATGTAAAATAAAGTTGTCACCAGAAAGAAAAGAGCATGTAAAAACATGATAGAGGACATTATTTCCCACTGCCTTGTTTTTCCACAAATATTTCCATCTTCTAGCTTCAGCACTGTTTCCCCCCTTGTTTAATGCCATATTTATGGCATTTTCTTTAGTGTTTGTTAACAGTTCTCTGTGAACCCACCTGCGGGGCTTTTCTAGGATTTCACATTCGGTGCCAGCCAGTTCACTTGGGATCACTACAATTCTCATTCTCACCCCACCTTCAACTCCTTGATTACCAAGTTACTTTAGGGCAAAGGTATTCTGAGTTTGCCAAGATTATAATGAAGACAGGTCAGAAGTTTATTTTTTATAAAAAGGAACTAAGAACTCTTGGCTTAATCGTGGGAATTTAGCTTAGTTCAGCCCACATTTACTTAGCACTTAGCACCTGCAAGCACCGGAGTCATTATGATGAATTAATATGGTTCCACAATCAAAGACCTTACAGCCTGGGAGATGATGAGACACAGTTGAGTGCATGCCCCATGTGGTGGCCACTGGGCAACACAGGAAGGCTCCTTGTGCTTAGAGGGAGAGAGTTGCAGAGAAAACTTGAGAGAAGATGCCTGAACGACATCTTGAAGAATCATTAGAAAGTCATGAAGGGAAGGTGTGGCTTTGAGGGACATGGCGGAGTCCAGGAGTGAGACTCGGCATGAACAGCAGCACGTTTGGTGTGGCCTGTGAAGATCCACATGCTGTTTAGTGCTTCCGGAGACCAGTATGGCTAGGGGAGGGGTGCCAAGGGGTGAGTGGGCAAGATGGAGGCGCCCAAGCCACATAGAGGAGCCCTGATGCAATCCTCGGGTTACTGAGGGAGTCTGGGAGCTGTGTAAGCTGACACAGCTGCAGGCATATTTGTTCCTCAGAGGGATCACTCAGTCAACTGCGTAGGAAGGTGAAGTGGAAGGAGTAAAATCAGAGGTGGTGACCTTTCTGTTCACAAAATTAAAGAGAAACATACGAAGGCCTAAGGGCCAGGCCACCGGTAAAAGGAACGCCCAGGTACTGACTGAGGTAACTAAAAGGTAGGATTTTGATGCTGTATTACAGTATCCTGATGATATTGCAGTAAACCTATTCAGTGGAGAAGAAAACAGGAAGTAGGTGGAATACAGTCCTTTAGCTATAGAATCAGTCTCTCTCTCTCCTAAATACCATTCATTGAACAGAGTTCTTCATGCTGCTTTCCAGTTAAGGACAGTGTCTATTAGTACCAAAATTGGGCAGATACAAAAGCAGAGAAAAGGATGAGGAGTGTCTGGTGCCCTTCTTGGGGTCTCATTCTTCTGGCTTTCCAGCAATCTTGGTAAAAATGACCCACATACTAGAAACATTTTGCCTTAACTCTCTTCTCCTGATTCTCAATCTGTAACAAAAGCTGGAAAAAAGAGATTTCAGGCCTATCATCAGCTTGCCTCTCTTCTATGTCCTTGCTTTCTAGAAAGGTGACAATTTCCACCCAGCTGAGTAGCTTTCTTTTAAAAAATAACTTTTTATGTTATATAGTGTGACGGTTAATTTATGTGTCAGCAGACTGGGCCTAGGGGCACCCGACCTTTGGCCAAACGTTATGGTGTGTGTACCTGTGAGGGCGTCTCTGGAAGAGATTAACCTCGGTGAAGGTTAATAGTGGTGACACCGAGCTGATTGGTTCAGCACTGCTTCGGTGTGTCCGGATGACTGACTCACCACGGAAGGAGACCTGGGTGCGAGTGGCACCAACCAATAGGCTTTTAGCCTAGAAGGAATACAATGAGAAAGAAGAAGGCAGTCTCGCTTTGCTTCCTTGGTTGCACTCCAGTCTTCGCCATTGCCTTTGGACATCCATCTCCAGGCTTCCAGGACAGAGCCTGTGGCCTCCCCATACAGACTCGCACAGACTCTGCAGTGCTTTCCAGTGTGCAGGCAGCCCTTTCGGATTCTTCCACACCTGACTCTGCAGGTGGCCACTGTAAGCCTACCTTGTAAATCCTTTATATGTCCTATATTAAACCTGTTCCTCTGGTGAACCCCAGCTGATACAACACCTGAGTCAACAGACTGACACAGATGACCCTTCCCAGTGGGGATGGATGGGCCTCAGGTGATCAGCTGAAGATCTGAATGGAACAAAAAGTCTGGTAAAAATGAACGCTTGCCTTTGGCCTAACCCGAAAACCTGCCAGATTTCTGACTAGAACTTACATTGTTGCCTGGGGCTCAAGATTGCTAAATGATGGTCACATAAGTCCTTACATTCTTATTACGAATCATTCACTTTCCAGTGGATGCCAAAATCTCGATGTTTCAGGAAATTTCTATTCATTGAAAAATGAAATTCACACTGCCATCACAATTGGAAGAGAACATTTTTTGATCATGAAAGTTTTCAGTTCCAGTCCCTGGGACCAATGTATGGTATCTGAATAGGGCATACAGTTGTGTTTTCCTTTTTTTCTTTTAAATAGAATAAAAGAGAAAACAAGAAGACAGACAGTCTCTCTGGTAATGAATGGCTGTTTCAAAATGCGGAGCAAGGGATGAGTTGTTAGAGACAAAGCGGAGCAGCTGTGCACACCTGGGGGGGGGGTCAGTTCTGTCCCTTCTTGATGTGCTGCCTGACCCAGCTTCCCCGCTTCCCACCTGCAAATGCCATGTCTCAGAGATACTCAGAGATGGGACAGGAATGCTTTCAATCAAAATCTGAATTCTCTTCTTGGTTCAAAGGTAAACGATACTGTTCTACAAACCCTGAATGCAGCGTGAATCCGTGGAGGATCTATTCTACACAAGCACTTCTGTGAGCTGACTTCTGTTTTCATGAGGTCACTAAATCTGTCTTGCCTTTGGCTTTGGTAGAAAGTTTGTTCACCTTCAAATTCTTGAATGCACAAAGTGATTGTTATAATCACCAGGGAAGTCTTATAAACGTGTTAAAATCTTCACAGAGACATACACCAGCCTCTGCTTCCCCAGTTAAAGATGAATGTAGCTCAACAGACTGTGCTCTTGGTGCACATGGAATGCTCTACTGCAAGGATTAGCTTGATTAAGGGCTGGTTTCAGTCAGCCAGGATTCTGGTGGGCACTGAACTTCATGCTACATTGCTTCGGCCTTGACCACTTCTTTAAATATACTACTTGCTAATAGTATATTTACTAATATGTAGTCAGAAAAATAGATTTTATAGGCACAGGGATTTTGAAAATCACATAAATCACCACCATGTAGATACCGGTATCGTTACCTGTTTCAACATAAACATGTATATCTTTGTAAGTATAGGCATCAATATTGCCATTGTATAACCAATGTATGGTATTAATAAATGCTCTTTCAAACTTTCACCTTTAACAACCCACAGTAAAAGTATAATTAGAAGCATATGATCTTCAGTATTTTATGTTTTAAAATTAATATTGGAATTTAAAAAATGTTTTACCAGGCATCAAACTGGTTATTTAAAACTAAGATTTCCAAAGCTTTAGATGATAGAAATAGGCCAAAAATAAAACCTCTTATCAACATATAAATAAAATAGTTTGGTTGATTTCTTTGGGCAAGCAATTTAGACAGCTAAAATTCTCCCGAAATTGCTACATTTACATGGCTTTTTTTTTCAAAGCTTAAAAAAAATTATACATCTTTAACCAGTACAATTGTGACATTGCATATCACCACCCGCATGTTCTAATTCCATGATTGCATATATTTACACAAATTATGAAAGATGTAATTACAATAATTACAGAGTAATAGGCAACAATTGAAAAAAAATTACAAATTTCCACTAAGATAATACTAAATGATATGAAAATCATCAGACAAACCAGTGTAAGAAAAGAAAATGTTTTAAGATGAACCCATCCATAAAACAGTAAACATTCTGGAAAAACACTTTAATCTTAGCAAACTTAATGACATTATACTGGGAAACTGGGGGCCTAAGAAGCTTTTTCTTTCAAATCTTTTTCTGGTCCTATAACATGAATATTTAACATCTTGAGTGTCCTAAACATGTTATGACTACATTTTCCCCTGGTGATTTCTTATTATCTCAAAGAAAAGAGGAAGGAAAATTACTAGGATAATAAAACACAAACACCTGTATAGAATTTTAATTAGGAAAGAGCAGGTCTTGGTATGATTTTCTTATCCTGTTTTCTACAAGCTTTCTTCAAGTATACATCCCACTTATAAGGACTATAGTCTAGGAATGTTGTTTGTAGAATTTGTTTTCCTTCTAGGAACAAATATTCAGAGGACTCATATACTTGAATTTCCATAAATTGTTGCACGATGTATTTTATTTATATCCCAATTTCTCACATTGTTTTATATTTCAGACAAGTATCATTAATATAAAGTTTGCCTCTTTTATTTCTTTTTGCAATTATTTTATTAGATTTCAGACCATAATTTGCTAATTAACAATCTGACATACTGGAAGTCCTCACAAAGGAATTCAGATTTTTCTTCATTCCAGCGTATTCATAGTTCCTGAATGTTGCACGCCCTGTGCTGATTTTTATGTAATACTTGAGAACAACCTTGAAAGCTGAACTTTTCTGGCAACAGAATTCCCATTTCACAAATGTAGAAACTGAGGCCTGGAGAGCATAAGTACTGAGAGTTATCAGAGAGTACCAAGGAGTTGAGCCAAGATGCAAATGGGCCTATTTTAATCATTTATAGAAACATTTCCTGACTTTCAGCCCTGCTCTAGATTTGAGGTTGTGCGGATACAAGCATGGCAGTGACACGTTCCCTGCCTTTGAGGCACTCAATGTCTTACAAGTAAGAGAGGCACAAACAACGATGATTTCAATATGAAGTGGAAAGTGCAGAGAGATTTGAAGAGTTTTAGTATGAAAATAAAGCTATTTGAGGTACTTTCTTACGGCAGTATTAGTTGCTTCATTATTTTACTATACAGTGCCATAGCTTTAATAAATATCGTGTAGTGACAATCTATAGTACAGAATAAAGCACATTCCTTAAGAAATAAAATTAACATGTAACTTAAGAAAATAAAATTTCAATATCTTAGCGCACCAATGAACTGTGTATAATTGTAAATTTGTTGATTCACTGATTATCTGATTAATAGAGTAATCTATTTGTTCATTCAGGAACAAATAAGCATTAAGTACTTGCACTGGGTCAGCTGCTACAGTAGTCTGAAGATGCGAGAATAAACAAGGAAGAGAAGCATCTTGCAGATATCGGGCTCACAGCCCTCAAAATCCACCAATGGGGTGCACTGGGGGCTACGTGAAGGGAAGGCAAAGGCAACGGGAAAGGTCTAACCTAGATGTCCTGGCAGAAGAGAGGTCTATGCAGATGTTATGAAGTAGCCAAGTAGAGAGGAGAGCTAAGATTCCAGTATCTGGAGGAAAGAGTGTGCTATGGTCAGAATGTCGTGTCCCTCCCCAGCTCATTTGTTGAAACCTAATTACCATGTGATGATGTTAGGAGGTGGCCCCTCTGAGAGATGACTGGCTTACTGTCTTTATAAAAGCAGCCCGAGAGCTCCTTTGCCCCTTCTTTCCTGTAGGTTAAAGTGAAAAGACCACTGTCCACAGGGAAGTGAAACCTTATCATACACTGAACCTGCCAACACTTTGACCTTGGTCTTCCCAGGCTCCAGAACTGTCAGAAATAAATTTGTTATTTATAACTTAACCTCTTTATGGTATTTTGTTATAGTAACTGGCTAGGGGTTGAACATAGTTTATCTCCTCCGAAGCTCACATTGGAGTTTAAGCTCCATTGTGAAGTTTAAGAGAATGGAAACTTAAGCCAACCATGGTGTTTAGAAGTGGGGCCTTTGGGAGGTGATTAGCATTAGGAAAGCTCATCAGGACTAATCCATAATGACTGAACACTGGTGGCTTTATAGACAGTGGGGTGAGACCTCAACACACTGTTCGCTCTTCCATGTCACATGACTGTCTGCACCACTCAGGACTGTGTCAGATGCAGGCTCTTGACCTTAGACCTTCAGAACACTGAGCCAGAACAGATCTATTTTCTTTAAAACTTAACCAAGTCTGTGATATCATGTTATTACCAACATAAAATTGATGAAAACTCAGATCAAAGAGACCAAAACAAAGCATGGCAAAAATAATCCAAGAGAAATTCAGTCTGCTTAGAGCAATGGGTAGGAATGAGAAGGTGGAGAGAGGTAAGTAGCATAATCAGAAAGAAAATCTATTGCATTAAAGGGCTTTTTGCTAATTGTGCATTTGGGAAATAAACCTTTTCAGAGTTTCTGCAGGTGGTCCTGCCTGCTGCAAATAGCTCTTGTGCTAACCATAGGAGAAACGGGGTGTAATACACTAAATTAATGTTTTAACTTTTATGGTTAATGAAAATCCAAATATATAAAGTAGGGAGCTAGGATGATCTCAGAACTAAGGTAAGCTAAGGATACAGCCAGAGTGAAACAGAGGCAAAGACTTGGTCCAAGCATTTGACTTGATTGTCCTCATTATGGGACTTCTCTTCTCTCGCTGAGTAAAGAGCAAACTTCATGTCAATGAAGTACACAGTAGCCAGGTACCTCAGTCAGCTTTCCCATTACGGGGTCAAAACACCTGACACCCATAACTTCAAGGAGGAGAGGTTTATTTTGGCTTAGAGTTTCAAGTGTCCAGTCCATGCTTGGCTGACTCTGAGGTCAAAACACCATAGTAGAGGTGGAGTAAAGCTGCTAATTTACAGTGGCCAGGAAACAGAGCAAGGGACCAGCACAGGAGGAAGGAGCCAAAGACTAGATACAGACCCCACGGCCATGCCTCCCGACCCACCAGGCATACCCAGCGTGTGCTTTAGTGATCCCCTATGCAGCTCTGAAGCAATCCAGTTGACAAGCTTAATTGTCACATTCCACCTTTGTCAACTCCATATCCAAACATGTCTCCTTAAACCATGCTTTATTTCCAATCAAATGCAAGGTCACAATTCCTCCTAACATGCTAACTACAGACAGTCCTTGTTTAACGACTGAGCTCTTACTGTGAGTAGGTTGTTAAATAAATTGATTGCTAAATGAGGAATTGTATGTAGTATGTACATTATGACATCCAAAACAAAGAAAGGGTCAGAGGATGCTCCAACCTGATGACTTTGCTTTTATTTGCATAACTGTTACATGCAGTACTGTAATGTACTGTATAATAGAACCTAAAACTACAGTACTGTATAGTATAATCAGCAAAAATTGTATAAACAAAGTATACTGTAGAAAAAAGGCACCAAGGCTCTATAAACAGGATGTACAGAACTGTACAGAAAAAAAGATGGGTTGTGAAGTCTGAATAGCACACCTCAGTCATAAGTCTTAACAGGTAGGTCATTAAAGGAGAAATATCTGTATCCTGTGTACAACCACAAATGCCTGATGCCTTTCCCAAGCTCTCAAACCTTCTAGCATTGGTCTCCTTTGTGATTCAAGGCAAATTCTTAGCTACGAACCCATGAAAATTAAAAAAGCAAATGACACAATCCCAATACACAATGGTGCAGGGTAAAAATTTCCATTCCAAAAGGGAGGAATATAAGGAAAGAAAAGAATAGGATCAAGAAGACCGAAACCCAGGAAAGCAAACATTAAGTCCTGTAGTTCCGTGTCCAACCTCCAGGGAATATGGTGGTGAGATGTGATTTCCAGAGTGCTTGGGCCACACTACCTCCATTGCCTTCCTGTCTGCAGTCCACTGGGCCTCTCTCAGTCTGGCTCTGCTCACTGCCCATGGCTTTCCCAGCAGATGTTCCATGTTTCTGACATCTCTGACTTCCTTGGGTCTCCACTGCTCCTTTGGCTTCATTCTCACAGCTTCATGCACCCACCTCAGTGGGACACTGCCTGGTCTCCTAGGCCTTTCTTTGAAATCTAGGTGGAAGCCTCCATGACCCACAGCTCTTGCATTCTACATGCCTGAACAACCAGCATCAGACGGATGGTGCAAGGTCTGTAACCAGCTAAATCAGTAGCCAGGCCCCCGGCCCAGGGCTGCAGCAGCCTGAGTGTCCTGATAGCTGAATACAGTGAAATGAACCCAGGAAAACAATTCCCTAGGTGGCTTTTCTGGAGCAAGGAGCATAGGGGATCATTTCTCAAATAAAAGGTTTACACTTTTCACCCTTGAGCCTGCAATGGGTGCAGTCTTGCTGATTACCTTAAGGCATCTTTCTTGTCTTAGTTCAAAGGATTTGATGTCTTCTAAATGACATTAACCTTTTCAGCAACCACACCTGCTTTGACCTCAACTTTACACTTAGGATCCTATAAACCACGCTAGAGGTTTTACCCTAAGAACAACAGAAACCCAATGAATGGGTTTAGGTAGTATCTTAGTTACTTTTTTCCTTACTTGGACAAAATACCTGATGTCTACAAGTTAAGGGAAAAAAGGTTTATTCAGCTCAGTTTGTAGAGGTTTTAATCCATAGTCAGCTGGCTTCAAGGCAATGTGGCATGGCAGAGGGGCATCACAGAGGAGAAACAGCTCACTGCATGGCAGGCAGAAGCAATGAAGCAGCAAGCAGCAGCATCAAGCCTGTCTTTTTTTCTGTCCTTTATATTCCATCCAGGCTTTAAGCCTATTGATTGGTGCTATCCACACTCAGGCTGGAGCTTCCATTAGCCACACCCAACCTTAATCCCAGTACCACACACCCTAATCCAGCATCACCAACCCTAGATCCAGCCACCTCTCAAATATCCCACCTATGAGTGCATAGAGACTTTGTGGGGACATCCAGACACAAGCCATAACAGGTAGAGAAATAATATGATTAAAGTTGAGTTTTAGAATGATCCTTCTGCTGTAAGGGATTAAAGGGCTTATGGCAGGAAGGTCACAAGAAAACTAGCTAAAAGAATGTAAAAGGAGTCAAATGGAGGAATGATGGTGGCCTCTAGATGGCCACAGTGAGGATATAGAAAGTGGGTAAATTCAGAAGGTGACTCTCTCTATGGAAGGTGAATGATTAGGGTACGTAGCAGGAGACAGCAAAAGCCAAGCATGATACCTAGATGTATGATTCTGGAAACTGGATAAACAATGGTTAATAGAAAATGAAAACAAGAAACCCTTGTGGGGAAATTTCGATGGTCAGGAGAAGGCTGAGTTGGTGAGTTTTATTTTGAGTATGTTGAATTAGTGTACCTGTGGTGTACCTCAAAGGGATTTATCTCATAATTGGTTAAATATATAGATCTGCAGCTCAGAGGAGACCTGGGGTGGAGATACAGGTAGTCATCATATGTTAATCATGTACACTGCTAAGCCAAAAGAGACAAGTCCAATTTCCAAACACACCTCACTATGTAAGAGAACTTTCTGTTTATACTCTATCTTATCAATCATCAGTGTCTTCTTAAAATTCTTGTCGTGTCTCTACTCAACAATATAAAAATTATGGTAGGAGTACGACATTTAATGATGGTATTCCTCCAGAATTCAACATGTTAAGTGGAATAATTCTTTTCTCCCATCTTCTACAGACTTTCAAGAATAATTACCTGATCAGGAAGTTTAAAAGTTCAGGAATTATTTTAACTTCTTTTCTCAATTCAAATTCTTCATCTTTTCCAACCGTAATGAAAGATACCACCACTTTATTTTCCCCATGGAGGAAATAATTTCAGAGAACAAACAACATTGTGAAAACTTTAAGAGTGGCTTTATTCTGGAAGATCTTGGAAAGCCCACTTTGTTTAGGGGCCATGTCCCTATTCTTGTGACATTCTCCATCTTGAAAGGACTTTACCTTGGCTATATTACTACCTAGAGAAAGGAAAGTGTCCAATTTTTAAATATCAGCTTGAATTTGTTGTTTCTAGATAACAACTTAAAAAATCACTTGCTATTCTTCAAGTAAGAAACTGAAAGGAAGGGCTCCTTAGGGCTTTTCCTTCTCCAAACTGATGAATATGCTTAAAATTGCAGCACTTTGTTTTCTTTCAAGCAGTTAGGTCATGCTAACTCTGTGCTGATGAGTAAGGTGGTTCAGAACCAGCACAATAAACAGCATCTTTTCCAATCCTAACACTAGTTAAAAAATTGCTGTGGTACGGAGAAAGACTGCAGCAAATCAGAGATGACCATATCATTCTCCTTGCCCAAATATTTCTGTATATAGCAAACCAACCTAAACATACCGTACTGCACTTATTGGGCAGAAAGACCTTCTCAATAAATTGCACATGAATCCCAATTTGCAGAAAACTGACCTAAGAAACTAAGGTTTTATTCTATGCAAATAACTTTGCAATAAGTTTTTTTAATTCATTAAGTTTATTGGTACATTTTAGGTATACAATATGATGACATTCATCATTGGGAATTTGTACGTTTACATGATACATTGTGGTTCTTATGTTTTTCCCATTCCCCCTTCAACCCCTCCAAACCTTCCTATTTATAAAGACTTTGTTTCTGTTTCTTCCTTTTCTCATATTTGTTCCTTTCCCTTCTTTCCTTTCCTCTACCCCTCCCACTTCCCTTTCCCCTTTGGACCTTTTCTTCCTATTTCACATTATCTATTATACATTTTGATCCTTATTTACACTTTCAGTTTCTCCTACTAGAGAAAGTATTCAGTATTTACACATGTGTCCTATTGATTTCACTTAAGAGTATGGCCTCAATATGCACCCATTTAGCTATAAGTGTCTCTAGTCTCTCGTTCTTTATAGCTAAGTGGTACTCCATTTTATAAAAAAAACCCACATCTTCTTTATCCAGTCTCCAGTTGATGGGCACTTGGGCTGTTTCCAAGTTTTAGATATTATCAACTGTGCCTCTATAAACATGGGTGCACATATATCACTGTGGTATGATTCTTTTTGCAATATAAAGTTTTATCTTCACAAGTGGAAAACTTATTTTTATTCATTATCAAAGCACAGAATTCAAGGAAAAAGTCCTTCTCCCAGTTGCAGTTTGAAGAACAGTACCTGATAGCTAACAATTCTTAGTGATTAATGATCAAGAAAGAGAATGGTTTGATTTGGACCCAAGTCCACAGGCGGTAGATACTCTGTCCCCTATGTCATTAGCACCCTGGCTTAAACCTCATTCTCTGTGTAAATCTGAAAGAGAGAATGTGAGGTTGGCCTAACCAATGTGGCAAGAGATGACCATCACCATTGCTAACCTGGTATCAGGGAGAACCACTGGAGAGTTTGTTTCCAAGATAATAAAAATGAAATGGCTAAAGTGTAAGCAGGTCTATTCTTCCCACACTCGGGTAACACCCCATAACTCTCACCCCCTCAGTGACTATCCTTCCATGCTATCTTTGGGCAGTATGCATATCTACCTCCAATTAGGTTAAACACAATTGACTGCTTATCTCTACAGAGTACACAAAGTTCTCTGCTTTCCCTCATCTTTCATCACAGAAAAGGCATATAAGTGAGTGCACCACTTGGTTAATTTTCATAAAGTAGGCCAATGATGTAAACACCTCCCCCAGATCAAGAGCTGCACCTACAGCTTTTTCTCCCCTGCACAGTCCCCAAGGACAGACACTAACCCACCTTCTCACAGCAGATTCATTTAGTCTATGTTTGAGCTTTGGAGACATGGTATCATACAGTCTATCTTTTTGTGAATGGCTCTTCTCATATGATATCGTCTGTAAGATTCATTTGTATGGGTACTTTTGAAGTTTATTCACTCTTGCTGTCATAGGGTTTTCGATTTTGAACATGGCGGTTTATTTGCTCAAACACTGATGGGTATTATTGGGGCTAAGAACTGGCATCTATTCACCTTTTGCCATAGAAATTACCTGTCTACTTGCCAGTGGGACTCCTTTGTGGAAGGGACAAGGAGTGTCTGATGGAGCCTAAGACAAGTAGAGTATCACACTGCTGTTTTGTTTCATTTTTATCGAGGTCTAATTCCCATAGCATACAACTCTCCCATTAAAGTGTACCATGGACTTGTTTTTTTAAGTAAGTTCAGAGATATATGAAACTGTCACTATAGTCTATTTTAGATTTTTAACATTCCAAAAAGAAAACTCTTACCTTTAGTTATCACTTTTCTGCCTACTCATCCCCCACCAGCCCTGAACAATCACAGATCTACTTCCTGTGTCTATGGATTTGCCTATTCTAGACATTTCATAAAATGAGATCATATAATTGGTGTTTTTTTGTGATCATCTTTTTAACTTAGTGTAATAGTCTCCTGGCTTCATGATTCATTTATATTGTAAAATGTATTATAGTTTCACTCCTTTTTAAAGTGGTGGAACATTTGATTGCATGGATATGTCACGTTTACCCATTTGACAACTAAGGGACATAATGGTTCTATAAGCGTGGTGTTTAAATTTTTTATTTTTTCATTATACTGTTATATATCAGGAATGTAATTTCTGGGACAAATAGTAACTCTAGGTGTAATCATTTGAGGAACTGCTACACCGTTTACAGAGCGGGGTACCTTTTTACATTTCTATTAGTAGTGCACGAGGGATCCAATATTTTTTGCTTTCTTTCTTCTTCCCTTTCCCCTTCCCCCTCTGTCTCCCTCCTTCCCTGCCCCTTCTTCCTCTTAACCTCCTTCTCCTCCTCCACTCCCTCCTCCTCTTTGTTGTGCTTGATGTTGTAACCAGAGTGTCATGCCTGCTCAGTCTGGAATCGTTTGTTTATATCCTTGCTGTCACTTACTGTTACATCTTTCGGACTCAGCCATCCTAGGGAGTGTGAAGTGATATCCACTACAGTTCCGAGCTTCATTTCTCTGATTGTTAATGATGTTGACAATCACTCGATGCACTTACAGTCCATTTGTATGGCTTTTCTAGGGAAATGTTTGTTCTGATTCTTATTTTTAAAATCGTTATTTCTCCTCATTATTGAGTTTTATAAGAGCTTTTACATATGTTAGATACATGTCATATCAGATATATGATTTGCAAGTAATTTCTCTCATTCTGTGGACTTTTTATTTTCTTGACAGTGGCCTTTAAAACACAGAAAAATGTAGTTTTGATGAAAATCTATTTATTATTCTTTTGTTGCTCATACTTTTTGTGCCATGCCTAAGAATCTACTGCCAAATTTGAGGCCATGTAGATTGACCCTGAATGTTTCTTCTGTTTTTATATTTACATATATTTTACACTCATGTCTTTGAGCCATTTGAGTTATTTTTCACATGGCATGGGGTAGGCAGTTTAGTTTCATTCTTTCACGTGGGAATATCCAGCATCTTAGCATCACTTATAGACATGGTTATTCTTTCAAGAACAGTCTTGGCTTTCTTGCTAAAATCAGTTGATCACAGTCAACTGATTTATTTTATTTTTGAACTTGCAATTCTACCCCACTGATCTATGTCTGCCTCTATATTGTAATGCATGTCTTGATTACTGTAATTTTATCATAAATTTTGAAATTGGAAAGTACTGAAATTTGGAAGCCCCCAACTTTATTCTTTTTCAAAGTTTTTTTTTTTTGAGAGAGAGTGGTTCATTTTATTATGTTGACACAATGGAAATACACACAATGATGCCATTAAACTATGCTTTAAAAATTTCCAAGCTAGGGAAGTGGTCCAGATACACATTTTATAATATTACATATTGGCATATAATACATATATGGGTATGTATATGTTATGAATTAGTAGGAGAGACAGGATATTACATTTGTGTATGGTATATATTTTAAGTGTGCCAAAAAATAATCTTACCCAGAACTAGTACACCTAAAAATATGAACAGAGTTTGTCTCTGGATATTGGCATTATTTGATCTTTATTTTCTACTCCCTGGTACTTTTTATATTTTCTTTTTTTCCTATTAAGTTTATTGGTACATTTTAGGTATACAAGACAGTTACATTCATCATTGGGAGCTTGTACCTGCACATGATGTATCTTGGTTCTTACTTTTTCCCCATTCCCCAGCCCTCCCTTCACTCTTCCCTATTTACAAAGATTTTGTTTCCATTTTTTTCCTTTTCTCATATTTTTCTTTTCCCTTCTTTTCAAAGTTATTTTGACTATTCTGAATTCCTTACCCTTATTGTGAATCCAATATCATTTTGTGGTCCTCCTGTCAATTTGTACAAAGAAGACAGCAGTGATTCCAGAAGTTACTGCATTAAATCTATAGGTGAATTTGAGAAGTACTATCATCCTAATAATATGAGGTCTCCTGATCCATGAATATAAGGTAGTTATTTCATTTATGCATATTAAAACCTTTTTATAAGATTTTATAGTTTTCAGAGTATAAGCTTTGTGCTTCTTCTGTCATATTTATTCCTAAATATTTTATCCCTTGGATGCTATTATAAATGGAATTTTTTCTTTCATTTCATTTTCAGTCTGTTCATTGTAAGTTTACAGAAATACAACTGGTTTTTGTATAGTGATCTTGCATCCTGCAACCTTGTTTACCTCACTTTTTGTTTTGGAGTATTCCTTAACATTTTCTTTATACGTTGAGGTCCATTTTTATTTTTATAGAAATGTAATCACAATAAAGAAGGAACCTGATTACCTCAATGTATCATTTTACATTAGTTTTCTGGAGATGAGAAGATAGCATCTTCTCCATAACCCAAAATGGTCATCTGCAAAAGAATTCAAGACCAAAGTGATACAATGTTCATTCTCAGCTGACTGTATAACTGATTTGGCAAAACAAAAACAAGATGTGTAGTATTTGCTAATAGAAACAGGTTCCATTTGTGTATTCCATTTTACATGGCTACCTCGTGAATACACCCAAGAGAAATTTAAAATCAGCTAAATTAAGGTGAGAAAGTAAAATTCAAATTAATAAAGATATTTTGGAAACTCAAAATTAAAAGACTAAACAGGATTTTATTTGCTATTCTAGATAAAGGATCAAGAAAATATTAGCTAATTGAGATGACCAATGAAATAGAGCTTCTCTCCAAGTAGAAAATTCAGTCATAGCCAGAACACAGCATTTCTCATTCAAAAGACCTTGTATTCTCAAAATGCCTTGTTCTTTTGTTTCTGGCTATTTAATCAGCACTTTCTAAAGTGTACTATAATATATTCTTATATTTCACAGGAATAGTGTTTGAGGACTTGTAATAAAGCGCTAAAATGACACTACAAGGACATATATCACCATAACCTGATTGCAATTCTTCCATATACAGAGTAAGTCTAGGTACAAACATATTTTCAAGACCATCCACCAATCCCAGGGCTGGAGACAGTTTCAGTGCTTCCCTCTTGTGGCAGGTGCTAGAAAGGCATAGGGAACTTGCAGTAGGAGTACACAGGCTCCTTTCAGCCCTACGTGGGCAAAGTCCGAAGAGGCTGCCCCGGGGAATTCATAACTCTTTCTGTCCTGAAAATATTCTGTGTCCTTATCGCTGATGTGTAAAATTCACCAATACGTATTTTCATCAGAAAAGGATGCTGAGATTAACATACAGGAATACTTACTCCAAATATTCCATTTCTTCAACTTCTATGCTCTAAAATAGAATATTTTCTTATTCAAGACTACTGAGGAAATTTATAGCATATGAAGTGAGAACTTCATTGACATTTAATGAGGCTAATAATGTGCTGATTGTAACTATCTTATGTGCTACAATACTGATGTTCCAAGCAAATATTAATCCATATTACTGTTCGGAATTCATTATCTCTATTAATTATATATTCAAAAAATTCTCAACAAGCCAATTAAACTATGAAAATATTCATTAGCAGTAAATGTATCTACATGTCATTTTTTTGAACCACTTGAAGAAATAAGAAACACACTTAAGACAAGTTATTTCTAGTTGGAAAGTGTGAAAGTGGAAGATTGGAAATAATGGCAGTGATAATTATATTTGTAAGTTTGTTCACTTTGAAATTAAAATGGCCACTTTTCTTCTTTCATTTTGTTCAACATATGTTCTACTGTGTTGACTATATAGCAAGGGAATTTATTAAAAGCCTAGAAAGAAACAAATGATTGGCTTCTCTTTATGGCAGACTTGATAAAAATTTTCTCTTGCAAAAGCGTGGCCTACTTCTGGGGAACTCCAAAGGCTTTTTTGAGAAACTAGTATGTCCAGTATGTTGACCCTTATGTAACATTTAATAAATGTAGTTAGGAATCCAAAGTCTTGCTTATTACTCATGGTTGTGGTGAAAACACTAACCCTTACTCGTATAAGGCTTATATAAGGGTTCACATCCCAAACAAATCTCAATGCCAATCCCACTCCAATCTCCTTTTATTACAGACCTAGTACCTACAAGGAATTAGGTAACGTTTTAAAGAAGTGGATTAATTGCTGGAGCATTCACCATCTTCACTCGTACAGCTGCATTGTTGAAAGATGACACCATGCAAGAAAAAAAGCTTTTATTTTCTCCTGGAATGTGACCTCAATTACTGAGTGACAAGTGATGACAGGGTGTCTGTCCATTGAGTTCACAGGGAAGGCCCATTTGGCACAGCTGGACACAAAGTTTCCTTGCCTAAAGATTCCCCCGTGTCTGTCCTGTGATCCAAGCTCCGGAGTCACCTGGTATCATTATGCACACTTGGCTGGTTTTTGTCACTGCTCCTCACATGAGCCTCTCAGGCTCCTGAACACTGCAGCCACAGGGGCTGGTAGACAGAAAGTGTGCCCCAGTACAAGAGAACTGGTATGTTTGGGATGACAGAGGTCAGTTAGCAAGAGACCTCATTTAAGCAGTACCCAAAATAGAGGCAACGTGTTTTATGATGATTTAGTTTTTGTCCAAGCTTCTAGGAATGTCAGAGATAATCTTTAGAGATTTGAGAGATTTTATAAAGGCAAATGGTACTAGATCTATCATCTATATATTTAACTATCTATTGATTTAATACATCAAATCCCCCCCCCCATGACAGTATTATCTTGGATCTATTTCAAAAGTGGGGAAAAAAATCTAGACTCTCACTACACAGGATGGATTTGAAAATGTTTACATTTGTGTATCACAGCCACACTTTAGCTGAATGTGAGTAGTATCTTCTATTAATGGTTGTTATTTCATGAGTTCTTATTTGCTGGATATTGTAATAAGGAGGGTTTTATTACAGTTATTTTCTTTTCTTTTTTTTTTTTGGTACAGGGGATTGAACTCGGGTACTTGTACTTGTGCTTGTGAGGCAGGCGGCAGAACCACTGAACTAAATCCCCGGCCCTACAGTTATTTTCTTATTAAATCATCCCAATAATCCAATGGAGCGGGTACTGTTACTTCATATGCATTATAGAGGGAATTGAGGGTCACAAATAATTAAGTGAATTGCCTAAAACTATAACTTGTGATTAGCAAATATAATATTTAATTCTGGTCTATACCTAAGCCAGTGCGCTTAAGCACTATGCTACTATAATTTTCCTCTTTTGACACGTTCTTTAATTCATCTCCTCCTGTCTTCTATACCACTTCTATGTCTTAATATGCTCCTTTCATCTTTCTCTGGTATGAAGGATGGAACCCAAGTCTGTCCATTCCTCTCTCCTTCCCTCTCTTCCTCTTTCTTCCTTCCCTATTAACAAACTTTTAGAAAATCATTTTCTCCATGCCAACCTACCTTCTAACCACTGGATCTCTAAATATTACAGAATCCTGAGGGTAGACTCTACATTTTTTCATACCACTAAACTCCTTACGCCCACCAAGACTGTGGGTATAAGTTAAAGAGTGAATGTTTAAATTATATTAAAAACAAAATCCTGCTGTCTAGGAATCTAATACCCTTGGGGCCAAAGTCATAAATCTGGACATCCCAGCACATAATTGTTGGTGAGGACAAACAAGTGACAGAGAGCAAGGGACAAGCATTGATTCCTGTAGGGAAGTTGCCTAGGAAGCTGCTAGAGGCCCTTGCTACTAAATTGCATATATAATCCTCTTTCTTTCCACAACCAGACACACTAAGGCACAAAAATTTGAGAAAAGATTTGATTATATATGCAGGGCTTATATATATACTTTTTGCAGTTCCTTTATTGCTTAAAGAACTCCTGATACAAGAAAATTTGTTTTCCTTTCCAATATTTCTTTTACATCAGCAACACGTCTCTCTCCTTCTATAAAAAATATTCATGTGTGGTGTGGCCAAAAATTATTTTCTGCTCCACCTCAGATATGTAATGTTTTATTTAGGAGAGAGATTAATTTAGGTAAGATATTTGAAATACATTTAGATGTTCCTAGAGTTGAATGAGAAGTTTGAGGCAATACTCTAGCTCTGTTCTTATTCATATATATATATATATATATATATATATATATATATAGACTATTCATAAAGATGGTATCAGAAGCTACATTTATCTTCATTGTTTACAAGTAATGGTGAATGCCATCCAGAGTAAATGGAAAAGCAGTGTGACTAAAGGGGAAAAAAATCTTAAACACGGTTCTCTCTATTTAAGATCTATCCTGAGGTGTTGCTGCTCATTGCAAAATGCAATCTTTTGAAACAACGACATCAAAAAACAAGGCCTAAATAACAACAGCAGAAGCGAAAGTGGTAGTCTTTTTCTCTGTCCCTAGTAACACTCTCAGGGGAGTGCTTTTATTTGAAACTGTCATGTACAAGTTGTGAAATCAAGCTTCTCACAAATGCGAGCTCTCAGAGACAAGATATTTTACAATTTTTAACTACTTACTCAATAGGTAAAAAGTAGACTTATTCTTAGTCTGTATAAATAAAACAAATTTGCAGCTGCACAGGTATCATTACAGGATCTTTGGACATCACAGGTGGGTTTTCTTTTCTATGACTAGTGATAAGCATTGTCCACACCCACCTTAAATTTGGACCTCTCTCTCTCTCTCTCTCACTCTCTCTCTTTCTTTTTTACACCAATTCAAAGACAACTAAAGAGGAGAGAGAACAATTTTTTTAACAATGAGGCTAGGACAACCAGATATCCACATGTGAAAGATAAAAGTTGAATCTCGGTGTCATATTCTCTACACAATTTATCCAAACTGGACCATAACCCTAAATGTTGGAGCTAAAACTATAAAACCCTTAGAAGAAAATGTAGTCACAACCTTTAACTAAGTGATAGTTTTTAAAGATATACACAAGTGAAAAACACAATAGATAAATTAGAATCATGAAAATTAAAGAAAAACTTTACTGCTTCAAAAGACACTATCAAAACAATGAAAAGTCAATTCACAGAATAAGAGAAAATAATCTGCAAATCATAGGGTCTTGTATCCAGAATATAAACAGAACACTTACAACTCAACAATAAAAATACCAATAATCCAATTAAAACGAGTTAAGGATCTGAATAGACATTTCTCCAGAAAAGATATGTAAGTAGCAGGTGGCAATAAGCACATGAAAAGACACTCAATATCAGTATTCATTAGAGGAATGTAAATCAAAGCCACAACTAGACACTAGTATGGTTAAAAGAAAGACATGATAATGTGTTGGCAAAGATGTAGATAAATTTTAACATAATAGCTGGTGGGACTGTAAATGGTACAGCCTCTTTGGAAAACCATTGGGCAGTTCCTCAAAGACTAAAGAACTGTTACCATATGATTGACTGGCAATTGTACCACTTGGTATATACCCAAGAAAAATAAAAGCACGCATTCCACACAAAAAATAGTACTTAGAGGTCTGAATAATGGGCAGTTTCATTATTAAAAATAAACACAATTAATTATTACATTTAAAAATTTATATTGGTTGACCTGAGAATTGAAATTTTCATTTGGAAAGATTTGCTATTATTTGCTGCCAATCTGCCTATAAATTCTCCATCTTCTCACTTGTGACTATATTTTAATGATGATTAAGTGGATATATGTGTATGTGTACATGTATTATATATTATATTACATGGTGTGATCTCATCTGTACAAAAATGTACATAGGAAAATGACCTTAAGAAAACATTTCATGATTTTTACAATAGTTGGACTCTCTCTAGCTTATAAAAGTTCCTGAAGATTTTTACTTTATTCTTCTACTTTTCTATATTTTCAAGTTAACCATAAAATCATTTATCAGTTTAAAAACAATATTTTAAAATCTACCATTGATAAGCACTCACATTACAGAATTCCTAAAAATGTAAAAGAAAGTGTTTAGATATTTTATTATGTAAGCTGACAATTAAGGAAGATCCCTAGTACCAAAAATAACCTTGGAGTATAAATCTAGCAGAATCACAGGTACTGAAGACAACTGCTGACCTACGAGTAACTGCTGATCCTTTACCTTAGGACCTTGTGTTTCAAAAGCCAATGGACTAAGAGGGGGCAGTCTCAGGCCTAAACAACAAGCAGAGAGCTGGAAGGCCACAAAATCCATAACCAAGGCAAAAGCAAACTAGAAAAAGAAAAATCCAGCCAGAATGAGGCAGTGGGAGGAATGAATGCCATCTCTTTGGAGGAGTAAATTTCAGGTCACTAAGAATTCCCCAAGACATAGTCCAGAGGAGCGTAGAATCCCTATAAGCATACATACCTACACAAATAAAACACGTGGGAGAAATAAGTTCCTTTGAATAAAATCAGCACAGAAATAAAAAGCATATTCAAGCCTGCAAAGATTTAAGATAATGAAGTTATCAGATACAGAAATGAAACGTATGTAAAAGGACGACATGAAAAGGATCAGAGCAATTTGAAAAAAATCTAAAAATGATAAATATAATTATTAAAATAAAATGCACAGGAAAAATGATTGATGGAAGAGATAAATAGTAGATTAGATAGTTGGATATAAAATTAGTGAAATGGAGGAAATAGCAGAAGAAACTGACCAGAATGAGCACAGAGAGGCAAATACAAGATTATGAGGAACAGAGTAAGGGAGAGATAATGTACTTAGGAGAGAAAATGGTTTGGTATACCAAAAACGTTATGCTAGTTAGTCTAACAGAAAATTCAGTATCAATAATAATAGAAAGAAAACAACAGGAATAATGACTTCAAAATACTCAGAAAATAACCAATCTAAACAAAATAAAAATGTTTAAACTAAAACCATACCAAGGAAATATGTAATATCCAGATAAATCTATATAGATAAGTATGTGAGATGATACATATGTTAATTAGCTTGATTTAGTAATTCCACAACATACAAAAACATTTTGAAACACTGTATTGTTCATAATAGGAAAACAGAATTTTATTTGTGATTTTAAAAATAAATTTGAACTATATTAAGACTTTGATAAGTATGAATGTTCAAATCTCTAGAATGATATTAAAACAAGAGAAATCAGACTCTTAATTTCTAAACCAGTATAGGTTTAAAAAAATGGAAAAGAATGGGGGAGTGGTGGGCAGAGACAGAGGAAAGAGGCAAAGTAGGCTGAAAAATGGAAAGTGAGCTGGGCATGGTGATGCATGCAGGATGCGCACCTGTAATCTGTTACCCAAAAGGCTGAGAATCTGCATCGTCATGAATTCTACATTAATGTCTGGGAAGCACTTTCAGTGGCATAGCGTATCACAAAGACATGAATTTTATTAAAGACCATGAGAGAGACTTCTGTCATTCTGTCCCAGCACCAACCACAATCAGAAACCTCCACTGTTGTGTTCAATATTGATCACACTCAGAAAAAGTGCTCTCCACATTCCTGACCCTACATCTCCTGCTGCAGTTTGTAGGTTCTGCCACTGCTAAAAATCTGGTCACTGTTTCCATATCTATCAAGAAGGGAGAATAGAATCAGTACAATAGAATGAGATCGTGGTAAAACAGAACTTATGAAAAGAAATCTTAGGGGAAATTTTTGGGAAAAAAGGACAAATAGACAATCTGCTTACATCTTTAAACACTGGAAATAAGGGGGAATTAACAAAAGAAAAATAAACAACAGCAATACTAGAAATAATGAAACCTGGCAGACCTCTGTCAAGTGACACCCACAAAAATTCTCAAGCAGCATATGACACATTCTTATTTAATGAAAATGTAATTACTGATCAAAAAATAAACAAGCAAGAGAATTATTTTGATCAAATCCAAAACTGAATACATCAACTAAAACCTTTAAAATTTGAAAATCTTCCCTAAATGACATAATTATTGAGTAAAACAGATATAAAGTACATGGGCTTCCATTCGTACTATTGAGTAGACTGCAAATATTAGGGGCTGGGGATATGCACAAAACTCAGAAAGACAGATAAGTATGAAGTGGAAAAAATGTACAAAGCAAACTAGTGTTTGGGGAAGGAAAACTTTTTTTTTTGGTACTGGGGATCAAATTCGGGTCATTGCGCTTGCGCAGCAGGCGGCGAAACCACTGAGCTAAATCCCCGGCCCCTGGGAAAGGAAAATTTAATGGCTATTTTCATATCACCAAAACGGAAATACAGACAAAAATCATATGTACTTTAAAAAAACATGCATAATATACTCACATTAAGGTTTAAAAAAGAATTCTGTGTGAAAAAACTGGCAAAAACAAACCAAAATTATACATATACCAAACTGTTAAGATTATGGGAATATTTTCCCTCTTCTATTTTCTTAAAATTTCAGAAATTTTTAGACTAAGAAATACAGTTGGTACAATAGTAGACTTCTCTTTATTTTGGGTGTATATCTTGATCTACATGAAAACCTCTGTAAGGAAATATATGTCAACAGCAATTGTTCTGGTGGTAGAGTTATGACTAATTTTTACTTTTCCCTCTTTACTTTTTAGTCATTCGGAGAAGTCAATGAGTACATATGGGGTTACAATTACAAACAATATGGTAACGTTCACTTTTCAAAACCAGCACTCTGGCTCTCTTGGTCCTTATTTCCTTTTTGATATGTGTAGTGAGAACAAGGCAGAGGAAGATTTTCCCAAACAGGCATCTTGTGCTCTGTAAGATGGCCTACCAGTGGTGTTCGGGTGGAAAACTGAGGAAGTCTGGTGATCACAGAGTGGCACAGAACCCCAGAAGATACATAAAGGAACATCTGGTCCCATTCCGCTATTCAAACCTTCCAAAGGTTTGGCTGCTCTGTGGGCCGATTAAGAACAGCAGAGCAGTCCATGTGGAGATTCACATCTCTCTAGAGGCCCGAGTCTGCCCTTCATGGAGCAGTACTACAGTGCCCATTCCCAGAAAAGACCTAGTTGCTGCTCTGCCCCTGTTGTCTTGGGTCCTGATGGGAGGAACTTATTTTTGACTGATTCTTTTGTCCATGGTGATTCTGTTATTAACTGGAAACCAAACATATTCAAATGTAATGATATCAAGTAACTGTGACCTCTCATGGTCAATGCAGAGCTCCTGACAAGCCAGCCTCAGTTGCCTTTCTGGAACCCAGTCAACATTTCATGTCTGTGTGATTCCATTAGTTTTCATTCTGGTTCTTATTCTCAGTTCTAGGTCTAATTACATCATCTCTACCTGCTGTGGTTTGGATGTGTCTCATCCAACATTTGGCTGTTGCTGGTGTGATAGTATTAAGAGGTGGGTAGGAGGGCTCCTCCCTCATGAATGGGATTAGAGCCCCTCATGAAGGAGCCAGACAGAGGGAGTTCTGCCTTCACCTTCAGTCCTGTTAGGAAACTTTCCCCTATTTCCAGGATGCAGTCCTCACCAGTCATCAAGTATCAGTGGGTTGATCTTGGATTTGCAGCCTCGAGAACAATCAGAAACAAATTTCTGTCCTTAACAAATTTGTAATTCTGTAATAGCAGCATACAATAGACTAAAAACTCCCTTCACTACTGTAAGCACACTCTGTCAGGATACCTTGTTCTTCACTGTCTCTTTCTCTGACATTTATTTCCAAGTGTTGGGATTAAAACCCCACTGCATCTCCAGCTCCAAAGCACACACAGTTGTTCATGAGAGCAATGAGCAGGATTCCTCAGGACAGCAGTGCAAAGCTGCCCCCTGAGTGGCTGGAGCACTGGAAGTGGGGACCACACAGTTCTTCCTGACCCTTTCCCCACCTCTGTGTTCTGGAACATAAGCAATGAGCACTCACTTTCTGGACTTTCATCATTCAAAACTTATACAAGCGGAATAAACATGAAGCGCATGAGCTTTATGATTTTTCAGTAGAGTGGAAGCAGATGCTACTTCGGGTAATGTGAGACATCCTGGATACATCCTCAGCGGCAGCCTGGCAGGTGTGACACTGCCAATAACTCCAAATATCGGTCCCATAAACCTGAAGTTCATTTAGATGTACAGTGTACATTTTTGTTCCCAATCAAATACTTTCTAGTGAATTAGGAACCAGACTCACTCTTGACAAATTGTATATTACTTTATGGCCAATTTCCTTCTGATGCAAGTAGAAGGGAAACTTTACTTTCCTTAAAAGTTGTTAGCAAACTTAAGTGATTTAAAAGAATGGTAATTGCTCTCTCTATAGCTATGTGGGAAATGGAGAGGAAACCACTTTCTACCCCAAATTCCAATAGATCTATACCTGGTGAGATTTATTGTGCAACAAAGTCTCCCTTGACAAGATTTGTCTAGAATAAGATCTGCCCGCCCCACTGTAGAACTGTTACATAATAAAGTCCCTGCCAGCACATTTATTCCACATCCTACTGGCTCTGTCGCAGGTGGAGGGTTTAATTCCTGTTGCTACCACCATGCATTACAACCTCTCCACGAACAGCCTGCTTCAGTCCTAACCATAACACTGTTTCCTGTTTTGCTCAAGTTAGGAAATGGTATTATGACGCACAGCAAGGTTTGAAATTAGACAAAGTTGAAGTGCCATCTGGGACCATTCTCACACTCTTTTTTACCAAGTATCGAGAGCAATCTTGAACCACAAACCTTCTGCTGTTGGAGAAGCTGCATTCCAGCTGTTTGCACAGACACAGTGGGGCAGTCATCCCAGAAACCTGAGGAGGCAGAGCTCTTACCCTCAACCTCTGGCCGCCAGCACCACTACCTGGACCACAGCAAGGGTCCACTAACTGGTCCACTTCCCTATAATCTGTGACTACTCCAAGCCAGGCCATGCTAAAGCCAAGGTGATCTACTCAAACACCCACCTAATGGAGTTTCTCTTCCAATTTACTCTTTCAAAGCTTTCTGAAAGCTTTCAGGACAAAATCCAATCTCCATAGCATGTAAATACTCTGATCTACACTGCACTATACTTTTATGGTTGTTTCTCTGTCTCTTCCAATACATGTAAGTTTCACATAGTCAGGGACCGCACCTTCTTCATCTTTCAGTGGACTGCGGGACATAAAGCTGGGCGTTACTGTTTGACCTAAAATGTCCCACAAAAGGCTCATGTGCTCCGAGGCAGGAACTTTGAAAAGGTGATTAGATCATTGTGGCACTAACTTCATCAATGGATTAATCACTGATGGGTTCTTAGCTGAATGTGCCACTAGGCAGTGGGACCACACTGGAGAAGTTGGGCCACTGTGGGTGTAACCTGGGAGGGTAAATCATCATCCCTGCCCCTTTCCTCTCTCTCTTTCTCCCTCTGTCTGATCCTTGGTCGCCATGAGGTAAGAACCATTCATTCTTCTGACATGCCCTCTTACCATGATGCTTCTCCCCTGGAACCAACAGACCATGGACTGAAACCTCTGAAGCTGTGAACTAAAATAAACTTTTCATATTTAAATTTTGTATTGGAGTATTTTGTCCCAGCCATGAAAAGCAGACTAACACATTAGATACACGGTAGGAATACAATATTATTTAACAAATGAAGGAATGAATAAATATCATTTAACTTCCTCTTCAAACTAGAAGTTATGTAATTTGGCAAGGAAAAAGTGTGGGCATGTCTGCCTGTCTCGTGTGATACTGCCCTGTTCTGAAATATGGGCATTACTGCATCTCAACATCTGGTCTAGCATTCTGGAAGGGTCATCAAATGCTGCTCTGTATTCAAAGGGGAAACATAAATTAAAGATCGGCATATTGCATATGTGAAGTCCTTTTGCCCTCATTTATCATTCCTATCCTTTCTTATGATTAATGAATCTACTAGCCAGATTTGCTCAACTTTCTTCATATTATACATAATCACAACGGGACTCTGCCTACCCAACATTCAACAAAGTTCACTGAGAACTGCACACATGAAAAACAGTTCTAGGCTCTGGAGATACCAAGATGGCCAAGTCATGTTTTGGCCTCAGGAAGGCAGTCTACTCACGGAGTCAACATGAGGACAAATAACTGCAAGAGGTGTGTACAGGATACAATGAATAGTTTAGCACTTATCAAGGTATAGTAATTATAGTACAAGCATGTGCAGCATAATGGAATTTTGGTCAACAACAGACCACATATATGATGGTAGTCTCATTAGATTTCATCACCAAGTGATGTTGTAGTTATGTAGGTTTCAGTACACACTATGTTTATGTGGTGACAAAGTGGTCTATGCATTCCTCAGAAGGTGTCCTCATGGTTAAGTGACACATGACTGTATCTATTTCCTCATTGGTTTTTCACAAGCAGGGATTAAATCTTTTGTCTCACGCCCCCTGGCCTGTGTCTAACACATAGTAGGAGGGTACTCAGCCAATGTGATTGACTGACTGATGTGTGAGTGGCCTAAGAGAATGTCAAATCTACTCTACATGGAGATCGAAATTGTAAAAACTTCAGAAGGGAGATACTTGAGCTGGGTTTCAAGGAATTAGTTCTTGCCAAAGAAACGTAGGTATGTGTGAGACAGACAGCTGTGTTCCCAGGATGCTGGAACCTGGGCTGCGGAGAGCTGTGCGCGGTGAGGTGGAGCAGCAGTCCAGCCAGACCCTGCTGAGCCGTCCTAAGGAATCTGAGCCCCATCCTCTAGCCCACAGGAAGCCACCGGAAGCACGCAAGGAGGATAAACAGATCTGTAAGTACAAGTGCAGCAGTGTTTGAAGTTCAGTGGAGATGTTCCATATGTGCAATTAATTTCCAGAATGCTTCCTTATAAGACAATTGGTTAAGTGTACTTCGAATGCAGAGTAGTCTGAGATGCTGTGAATTCCCAGGAACTTTGCAGACACCTCCTTAATAAGCCATGAAAAAAAATATATAGTGTTTCCATTTCATCCCGACCTACAACTCTCAAGGTATTATTCTCTACCATAGGTAAAATGGTTTCTTCTCTGGCAGAAGTACTTCTGAATAAATATTCCATCTCAGAACTGAGGGGAAATCAATGATATTTGCAGAATGGCAGCTCTTCCAACACTTGGTTGATGGAGCTTCCTGGTGATGTTTTCTTCCCTACCGTGGAGAAGGTAAATCAGCTAAATGAGTGGTCTGGTCATGACATTTTCTGAAATAATGAAACATGACACTCCCTTTGGCTTAGTGGACTTTTTAAAGGCAAAACCTACTCTGATTTGCAGATTGTTCCAATTACATTAGTCCCACGCATTTTATGCTCTTTCGAGGAGTGTTGCAAAGTTAGTTGTTGGTGTAAGTCTCTATCTAGGATATTCTCATATTCATTTCAGAATAATAAGATGTTTAAATATTTCTTTCTTTCCAATAACTGGGGAGGCCTAAGCTCTTCATTTTAATAAATTCTGTCCAAATAATGTTAAGTCACTTCTTAGAAGATACTGGCACTGAATTTTCCATATGCTAGTGATGTTCACTTCAGAGACTCATATTTTATTCCCACATCTGCCACTAACCAGTGACCTCGGGCAAATCATATGACCACTTGTGAATTCCTTTTGATGATTTTTAAGTTTTTCATGTAGCTCAAAAATTCTGAGCATGTTTTAAGAGATCTGATTAGAGCAAGAAGGTAGAAATGAATTAGTTATAGAACTACAAATTGTGGCAGGAGAAATTGATATTTATGATGCTTAGCTATTCCTTTTCAGTAACTCCACATGGTCAGAAATTCTTGAGGTGGGCTTATTTTAGAAGAAATTTAAAATCCTTACATAGATAATACTGATTCGTTTGGCAAATATTTATTGAAGACTTGGGCATTATGGTAAAGCCTAGGAATACAATGAAAAAAAAAAAAAAAGAGTGAGAAAAATCCCCAGCCTCTGAAAGCTGGCTGTCTAACAGAGGAGGCAGACTATTTCAGACAAGAAATAACAATAAGCCAGATAAGTATTATCATGGGATTACAGCTATGAGACAAAACGTACAGCTCAGATCTAACCTGGGGTACACGTCAGGGAAGGCTTCCCTGTGGACTGGCTGTCTAAGCTGAGAACATGCAACCCTGTGATTTTTATTTGGGAAATCATATTGAATACAGCATGCAATAAAAATATTTATTTGTCCCAGGCTTAGAACAAGCATTTAAGACTGAAAGAATGTGTGTCTCATAAGTGACCCTTCCCCAATTTTAGCAATTATTTGATCATAAATTCATTGATTCCCAAGAGAATTCTTCCCTTAGACCAAATTCAAAGTAGGGTAATAATATTAAGAGATACTTATTCTTTACCTTTCTATGACCTAACATCCTACCCAGTCCCTCAAAGAGTATATAATAAGAATACTTATTGATTGATGAAGTGTTTATCTTTAATGTCCCTTTCTCCCAGAATGTGCAGGACACACATTGTACTGGACTGCCACTTGGCCCTAGAGGTTAGGGAAAAATCACCTCTGAACAGGTATCATGTTTTTGGGACAGATCTGATTGCAAATATTCTGGGTAGTGACAAACACGTTCACATTCATCACAGCGCAAACTGTGAGGTTTAGCTTGGACATGAAGGTTATCGTATGTTACAGAGACAATTAAACCAGGTTAGTCCCCTATAAGAGTCCACGAGATCCTATCACAGAAGAACTTAATGTTTTGAAATAAAAATCAATCCATTTTCATATCCCAGCTGATACTAATTATTAATTGGCTATCTCACACACACGGAGCTAAACAAGTTAATGGAATGCTAGTTTGAAAGCTTTATAAATTTCTAAAGTAATAATAGTATTTAACTCACTTCATAGTTGAAGAAAGATCACAGAAATTGCCTCCTTTTTAGTGCCGGTGCCTTGATTTATTGTTTCCTGGCCTCTTATTATTATTCAGCACTTGGTTTATTATTTAACTTTCCTTGCTTGTCTTTTCTCCCTAATTAGATCAAAGTTTCTTTAACGATAGGGACTGTGTTCTTTCTCCAGAATGCCTGATTTTGAAATTGTTAGGCCTTCAGTGAGTATTTACTAAGGGCTAGGTTTACTCCAAATACTTCAAAGTGCATTAGCTATAGAACTATTGATTGTGAACACTAAAAATGTTCAGTGATTCTCAAACTTTAATGTGTGTAAGAGTCAAGGGAATCTTATTGAGATGCAGATTCTGTGTTTCATTCCCAAAGATGCTAATATTCTGACCCATCTCCTCCTCCTTCTCCCCACTATTATTATTGTTGCTCTTCTTTTGCAAAACAATTTTAGGAAAGGCAAGACATAATAGGGTCTTGGGACTGAACTGAAATATTTTGGGGAGAAAGAACTTGACACAAGGTAAAGTAGCTCTATACTTCTCTCCAACCTCACATTCTTCTTTCTTTCAATAAATATTTGTTGTGTGCCCACTAAATGTCAGGTACTATTCTAGGTCCTAGAAACAAACTAGTCAGCAGTACAGACTTCACTGCCATAGCATTTAGATTCTAGTTAGGGAAGGCAGACAAAAGACAAATAAACTCAAAAAGATTGTTTCAGATATTGCTGTGCGCTACAAGGAAAAGCAAACCAAGTGAATAAGATAGAGAATGACTGTTGAGGAGGGAACTAAAGAATTGGTCCATAAACTGACATAGTATCTAAGGACTGAACGACCACAATGAACTAACCGTGCAAAAGACCTTGAGGAAGAGGTTTCCAGGAAAAGAGAGCAGCAAGTGCAAAGGTCCTGAGGTAAGAAAGAACCAAGAAAGCAAGCTAGGATGTCTGTAACTTGAGAGGATCAAATTCACCCACCAGGAACAGGAGGGTGGAGGTTTATTAGGGTTATTCCCCAGAAGAAATGCTCCTAGCTATCACAGAATTAAGGAAAGTGAAGATATTAAACAGACACTTCTGTTAGAAGTGACCATATTATTGCAAATCCTTATCCACAATAAGGTAGCTTATTGCATGATTCCTTTTGCTTGCCACTTTGTGTAACAGGGTTTCATCGCCACTGGCAGATTATATTTTATAGCACCTGAGCACTGAGAATGAGTTCTCTTTGGATTTCCTTGAGACCCAAATGACTTATCATTCACTGGATTACTCAAATGTATCACAAGCAGTATGGCAGAAACTTGTTTGTCAGAGTTTATATCCTTTTCTAAAAGATGGATACCGTTTCAAAGTAAGTTACACAGCATCTTCCTTTATTTTGTCTTTAGATTATTTTTTAGTTCTTGCATTGACTTGCTTGATTTCAGCTGGACATCTATATATTAATAGTAATAGTACTATTACCGCAAACAGCTTTGATTCGTCTGAATAACTGAGTGCCTGAGGAAGGAAGGAACCAAGGACAAGCATGTCATTGGTTGGGTAAAATCCATCCCCAGGGGCTACTTCTGAAGTGAGGAGACAGCTGCTCAGCCATCATTCACTGTCTGTTCCTAAGCCATCCCAGGTGAGGGTAGCCCGGGGACAGTGGGCCTTTGGTGATAAGGGTCTGTCTGCCCACTGGAAACGGGAATCTGCTCAGGCTTTCACTTCACAGGGCCCACCAGGTGGCGAACAACTTTATCTACACACAGCAGATCCAGACCCCTTCCACTCTGTTGCAAGACATGTCGCTTCCCGTGAGAGTCACTTGATTCAGTGCGTGTGTGCGTGCGTGTGTGTGTGTAGCTGGGTCACACATTAAGCTACAGTTCTAAATGCAAAAGTTTCCCACAGCCACGAAAATTGGTTTCTTCACTTGTGTCTGGCCAATCTGATCAGAAAGCAATGGCTTCTGAAAATGGGGACCAGGTGACTGAGGGCAAAATACAGATACAGCAGCTGCAGGCACAGGTAAGTACCAAGATGGGAATGAGTTGGTGGGTCATTTGTGGGCAAAGATCTGGGAAGAGGGCTTGGGAATCTACCAGAAAACGAAATGCCTTTATCCCATTGGAATCACAACTGTAGCTCACATCCATAGTGAAAGCAGAAGTAGGGAATATGACCATGGAAAGGGATATTTTAAGCTCCAATGAATACTGCTTATCACTGGCTTGACTTACAGCGTATCTTTCAACAAACACAGCGATTTAATCTCCACAGTAATTTAGTCTGCAGTCATAGGAGACAAGACCACCATCACACACAGGCTGCAATTTGTGAAATTCAGGTGCTGGGGATTAGGACCACCTGTTGAATTTAATCTTGGAGTTACAATGTTAATGCCATCCTGTAACTGAACATAAACAGTGCATATTTATCAGTCTTTGAGACCTCCAGCGATGGAGATACGTGGAGATAGATACGAACAGTTTCCTAAATAGTATCCGTAACTCTCTCCAGATTCTTTAAATCAATGGCAAATAAAAAGTCTGTTGGAATTCGGATTCAATAGGCAGCAGCATATGGCTCTCTCGCCATCACATTGTGCATACCCTATAATTGTTTTCAGGCTTCTTATGAGTATCATCTGGCAATATAATAAGAATAGAAAAGCTTTCATTTCTTAATCTTCTTTGTTTTAATTTTGGGGAAAAATTCCTAGCAACATTTTAATAAATGATTTCTACCTCTGTCTAAGCAAGACTGTACAGGAAGATCTCAAACAAAACCTAATTAGCAGCTTTTGGAGAGGACATAAATGTTTCACACATGCACCTTTTGTTGGCCATCGGAAATGGACTCTGCCCAGCTTCCAGCCAGCTAAACAGTAGCGGTAAAGAGGTTCAGAATGCATTTTGATCAGAAGTTTACAGAAGTTTAGTTCTGCAGGATTATTGGGTGCTGCCTGAAGAGAAAGTACAAATATTAAGATCTGTGTTTGCTCTCTGGTTTGGGATGGGGTAAGCTTCATTGAAACTTCGTGAGATGTTGATATGATACCGATAATTATCTGCAAAAAGATCCTCTAACAAGAATTCCAAGGACTTTCATACAATATCATTTGCATAGTACTTCACAGTTTATAAAACCCTTTTATTGCAAATAATTTCATTTTTTCATGTAAAGTTTCAACCTGTCCTCCAATATAGAGAAGGGCTGTTTCGTTATTTTAATTATTCAAGGCACTAATACATTGAAAATGGAATCAAACATATCTGTGTGAATAAACTTTTTTTTGAAAATGAACACGAGGTCATCATGGCTTGTCTTTAACTATCAATACTCTTAGCTGGTGTCTGTCCAACAGTAGAATGCATGAAGAAAAGTATTAAGAGCATCTTCCCAAAAGCAGATTGGAGCTTTCAGTGAACTGATCTTTTGACACTCCTATTAATCATAGCTTCCCAAGTGTTAGCCATTTCCACTAAACAACAACCATATGGAAATTCACGAGTTCAGTATATTCATAAGACACCAGTTATGCATAAACACTACATCCATCCATAGCCACATTTCTATACTTTCCTAGAACTTCAGCCCTCAGGAGCTCCTTGGACATGAAGATCCAGTGCAGTCAGTCAATCAACAACCAAGAAAGAAAACTGAAGGTGTAATTGTAAATTCTAGGGCCTCTGTTTTAGCATTGTAAGAGTCTACCCACCCATCATCAAGACTGCACCCTGATCCAGTCGCCCCCTCCTTTCCGTTTCCCTGAAACCTTCCCAATACAAGTTCCATCTTTTCAAGGGGACTTTCCTCACAGCACAGGGCGTCTTCCTTCTCCTCTCTGCACTTGAACTGTTTATAAGTAGCATTTACTATCCATTCTATCTACCAGTTTATCTATCTATACCCATTTCATGGTATCACGCCCCAGGCACTCAGAGATCTCTAAAGGCTGGGTTCTGCCTTCATTTCTTTTGTACATCCCAAACCCTAGCATTAGGCATTGCATAATGGGTGGCAATATTTTGATTGCCACTTTTTAAAAAGTTTGTCTTTTTCGTGCATTCTAAGAATGATCTTTTCACACACAAGGAGAATCTGCAAAATATTGCTTTGATCCACAGCCGTAAAATTTAGTAAAATAAAAAGTAAAAGAATTGGGGGAGCTCAAGAAATCCTCTAGCTTCATAGAACAGCTACGGAGTGGAAGTGTGTTTTAATAAAAGTGTATTAGCAGCTTCAAATGAGGGCTACATTTAAACTGTATTAAAATATCTTTAGAATCAGGAAACCTGATTAGGATTCTCCCAGAGGCTTCATACACTAAAACTAGAGATTCATTATTCCAGGGAGAGAAGGCTCAATTTTTAAAAATTCAACTTATTAATTATTAGCCAAGCCAACGAACAGTAGGTTCCCGGAAGGCAGAGGAAAACAGCCTTTCAAGCCAATGGAAGCCCAGTTTGCGCCTCCAGCCTTCCGCTCCCCGGGGCCCAGGGAATGCAGCCCCGGGCACTAGGGAGAGCCTGGAGGCGGACGAACCTGCGTGGGGCGCAGGGCCGCGTCACCCCCTCCCATTCGGGGTCGGAGAACCGCAGGCGCCGGGCCCGCGCCACCTGGGCTTTCCTGCCTCCAGGGCGCCACTCTGCTGCCAAACCCAAGGCTTCAGCCACCGGACCTGCACCTCCTTAGGCTGCAATTCTGGGGCTGAGGATTCCAGCTTCAGGGCCGGTGGCTATTAGGGAACTGGGCTCTGGGGGGTCCACTCACCTCCCCCCTAGTCCCTAAAAACTTCGCACCTCTGGCCAGATAGGGTCCCTTCCCAGGAGGAATTCCAGCCCTCCGCCATCCCCGTCCCCGACCCCGGAGGGTCCACTCCCCCTTCCAGCGCGCGCGGCACCTACTGAAGCGCCTCCCGGCCCGGGGAAGGGGAAGGCTCAGGTGCGCGGTCCCGGATTGTCACCTGGTGGTCGGCCACGCCGAGGTACCCGTCCAGCGGCCGCGGGGCGGCGGCGGGGGCTGCGAGGCGCGGGTGGGGGCTGCTGTCCGCCGCGGGCTGCGCGCTGCCGGTCGCTGGGGCCGGGGGCCGCTCCTTCTGGCCGCCGAGGCTGCTGTACACGAGCAACAAGCTGGTGCACATGGTGGTGAGCGCGAGACACACTGCCAGGCCGTGGCGCTGCGGGCGGGAGAGCACGGGAGAGCGGCTGAGTCGGGCGCGGGACACCGGCGCGGCGCTCAGGTCCCCGGCGAGGGTGGCCTGGGCCCCAGCGCGGCCCCCGCGCGGCCGGCGGGAGAGGATCCGAGCCGCGTCGCCCTCGGCCGCCGCCCGCGCCGCCCGGTAGAGGGCAGGTGGCGCGCGGTGCCCAGGGCAGGAGGGCGGGCGAGCGGGCGAGCGCGCCACGCCGAGGGCAGGGCAGGGCGCGCTCTCTGGGGAGGGGCCGTGCCCGGCCCAGCAGCCGGACGCGGTTCCCAAGCGCGCCCTCCTTGCTGGGCCCCCGAGACGCTGCCCTGGGGATCCCCACAAGTTTGTCATCCGACGAGGAAACCCAGAAAGTCTGCACAGGTCCCCCCACTCCGCCCCTCTCACTCAGCCAGGCTGTTGCTCGGGGCACCCCCGACCCCGGGGCAGTCTCCCCACTCCCCCACCTCTCCACCGGCCCCTCGGACCCTCGCCGGAGATCCAAGAGCCAAGGCAACCCGAACGCCATCCACATTCCAAGCCAGGCAGAGCCCGGGGATCGGGAGGGGAGCGGAGCAGGTGGAAAGTTGTCCCTCTGCAGCAGGCGACCTCGCGGCTCAGGGTGAGGCACCCCCGGCGCCGCTGAGCCCGGGGACCCCGCGCTGCCCGGCCGAGTCGCACCAACAGGCTCACCACCAGGGTCTTCATTTTGGGCACCTCTTCCGTGCGGAATCTCAGGCACTCGCGTCCGGAGCCACTTTTCCTTGGAGGGTTTCCATGGTGGGTGAGGGGGCAGCGGTGGCTCCGACTGTCGCCCGGCGGCTGGAGCCGCGGGACCCGGGAAGCGCCGCCGTAGCAGAGATTAGACACCGAATTAAAACTGAACCGGACCCTCGTAGTCTCACCGAGCTACACAACTGCCGCCTGCCGCCGCCCGCTGGGTCCTAAAGACCTCTTCCTCCCCCTCCCCGCCCCCAGATGAACGCGCGTTCACCAGTGAAATTTCTGGGGTGGGAGAGTTAACCTTGCCAGTGGACCCACTTCTGGGTTCGAGGGCTTTTGAAAATCTTTTATGAAGTCATCATGCAGAAAGGAAGGAGAACCCAACTGAATCCTGCCTGCGATGGCCATTTGATAATCTGTTTTGTGATTTTTGATAAAAACAGGGCAATCTCTGAAACGTCAGTAAACCCACTTAGGGATTTTGCATTTATGTTCACAGTCTGGAGAAGTCTATCATAAAATTATTCTTCCTAAAAAATTACATCATTGCAGTTGGAACTTTCTATTTTTCTCTTCCCCTTAATTTACTTTTTCAAATTCAGTTATTTTCATGCAGTCTTTAGATCAGAATATTTCATTTAAATTATTTCATTTGCTATTTACTTCAGAGATTACAATTTGTATTTTACTTGACCTTTGAGGTTCTTAGTGTTCATCTAAAGGATTTTAACATTTTTGAAAATATTCAGCACGTCACAGCATGCGTGACTAACTGGACTTAATAGATTCTTCCTGATTTCCATCAGTAATTTCTAGCTACTAGAGATAGAACTTTTCCTAAGCACTCTAAAGTCTTCAGTGCTTTCCTTATGTTGGGCTACTGCAGCGAAGGTATGTAGTTTCACATTCAGAACTTTAATTAAAATTAAAAGCATAGGGCCGGTGATTTAGCTCAGTGGTTTCACAACCTGCTGCACAGGCGCAAGGACCCGAGTTCGATCCCCGGTACCAAAAAAAAAAAAAAATTAAAAGCATAATTACTGTTCAGGTGTTGGGTAATACACATCAATAGCTTATTTTAAGCATACTCTCTTCCATGCACTTAATTACAAATGGCATTTGTTAAGTGTCTAATTTAGCTAAATATATATTTCTTGTGTAAGCGCTCAGCGAGTGAAAATAGTTGTCTTAATGTATTACCACTTCACCTGTGGCGGTGTGATGCTTAAGATTACATTAAAATGGAAATGATCAACAGGACAACTGAACCATGGGCACAATAAGAGCTTTCTCAAGGCCAAAGAAGGCATTACAATTCTCTTCTAATCTTCACTAATCTACTGCTGGAGTGGTGATACACCAGGAACTATTTTTAACTTATGAAGCATCCTTCCTTACTTTGTATTGAGAAAGTTAAAATGATTGGTCCGACAATGAATATCAGCACAAGGCTTTCAGGAGAGGGTAAGTAACCCATGTGATTCAGCCTTTCAAGGAAAAACACAAAATTGGAAACACTGCCCAACATTGCCAGCCTTGAAGCTATTTATTCAATTTGTGCTTTAGGCATGAATGGTACCAGTTGTTAGGGCAGGAAAAGCAGCAGTCAGAGGAGAATCTTATCGGGCCTTGGCGATTCTTTATTGTATGGTTGCACTTGACATTCGAATTAATGAAACAAAGGACCAATTTAATGAATCATTGCAAGCAGATTTTCTGTATTTTTCCAGGACTCTTTCTGAGCTGCTACTGGAGGCAGCTCCTGTATTTTTCTGAATTGTTTTCCCTCTATCTATCAAGTTGCCCAGTGACCGATAAAACACTTCTAATATATTCTGCCATCCCACACAGAGCCATCATATTCGTGACTTAAGCTCAGGGCAGCATGTTGGACATCCGCTACATGGTATGTCCAACAAAATTCATTAAGCTTGTGCTTTTTCTCCCCCCTGAGATAGTAGTGAGCTAGCTGCAGAGGCTACTTATGAGATGACCAGGGTTAATGTAAATGTTTAATTTTGAGCTTCATGTCAACGACTTCAAGGTGTCTGGTTTTCAATTACTTGAGTTGATTAATGGGACTCTTTTAGGCATCTGGATTAATAGCCAAGTGGACAAGGTGGGGGTTGATAAAACAAGTGACACAAGTGAATTCAATTTGATCGCTTATAGATTATCTGGTTTTGGATGGTTCTGTATTAGACACAGAGCTGAATGAAATAGACATTTTCCTGTAAGAGCGCAGCGTGTGTGTATACTGAGACAAGTCCATGAACAGACAATAAAAGACAGTGTTATACATTCAACAAATATTTATCAAGCACCTACTGTATTAATCACCTACTCTATGGAATGGCTGCTCTGTAGCAGGCATTGGGAACACCTGTGTCAGTAGAGCCCCTCGAGTTCCCAGCCTATTCTCAGATAAGCGCCATAAACCTTTATGCTCCAAAGAACCAAGAACAATCAACAGGCCTGATTTGTCTTTCCACTTTTGACTGTCTGCTTATTTAAGATCTGAGGGGGATTTAAATCTCTGTCTGAGATTTAAGATTTGAGATTTCAAAGGTATCCATGCATTCTTTATGTAACTTCATGTACACCTTTAAGCTAGTAATTTGAATAGCCAGGAAGAGCACAAAATAGGTGGCATTCACAAATACCGGATTGAACTGGAGACAAGCAGACAGGTGGACAAGTCAATGAAGCATTTTTGGTTCATCTAACTTGCACAGTTCAATACCAAGTGAGTTGAGGAGTCACAGTTTGCTTTCTGAAACCCAGGTAGCCAAGATACATTTCTCACCATTTAAAATTTTGCCACATTTCTGCCTCACGTGCTAACATGTCCAAACAAATAGATTCCTATTTTTGAAAAAAAAAGGAATGGACTGGAAAAGAAATTGAGTGTGCCACAATGGAGGTTGTGTGACGAAATGAAGTGAGAAGGTATGAAACAAGGCCTGTGGTGGGAGGATGAGGGAGCAGGTGCAATCCGGTGCTCAGAGGGACACTGGCTGGTGCACGTAGCTGCAGAGAGCACAAAGCCGCCCAAGGGGGAAGAGAGGCCGACAGCTGGAGGTCCCCTAACCCCGCCCAAATCCGATGTGACTCCTAATTCAGAAATAAACACCTCACACATCTCACAGATGGATGAAAAGCAGAAAACAACACAATGCAAACTGACTTTAGGATACACCTGTTTACACCTGATGGTCTTAAAGAGAAAGAACCACAAAATGCAATGAAAGCATGAAATAAGATAATGGCAGAATACACTCGATGCCTGGTCATTTGTTGGCATTTCAGAGGTGAGGCTCAGTGGTAGATTAAGTTCCTGGAATCGGGGTGCCCATACTGAGACTCTGACCTTACCACTTATAACCTCTGTGACCTTGGGCATCTTACTTAGCTGTGTCCTAACTTCCTCATTTGCAAAATAGCACCTACCTCAAAGCATTGCTGTGAATGTTAAATGAGATACTACCGGTGAAGTGTCTAGAGTGATACAAGTTGTTAATAGTACTTTCTGATTGTGATTAATAAGCTGGGCTTGGAGGCAAAACACCATGGCTTGATCCTTATATCCAATAGCTGCATGACCTTGAGCAAGAGACTTAAAATATATTCAGCAGACTGTTTGCTTCTCTATAAAATGGTGATAACAAAGCCTGTCCCACAAATTGTTAGACGGCTTAAGATACTGTTTATGTGACTGCTTTGTAAACTGTGTGAAGTTTTGCATAACCTAATAGTGCTATGGTTTGGATATGGTTTGTGTCCATCCAAAGGCTGATGCATTGGCAATTTGGTCCCCAGGGTGGTGGTACTGGAAGATGGCATGAACATCTAAGAGGTGAAGCTCAATGGGAGGCCCTTATGTCATTGGGGTAGACCCTCAAAAGTGATTCCATGAGACTTCTGGGTACCAGCAAGTTGGGAAACAAAATTCTGTGAGAATTCTGGATCCCAACTCTTTCTACTTCCTAGCTTTTCCTATGATCCTTCCTCCTGACACACTCAGCCACCTGCCATTCTCCATGAAGTTCTCACCAGAACTAAGCCCAATGCAAGTGACATGGCATTGAACATCCGCAACTGTGAGCTAAATAAATCTGTCCTCTTATAAAGTCAGTTGTCTCAGGCATTTTGTTACAGTGATAGAAAGTTGACTAGTAAAAGTAATTGCCCATTCATTCATTTGACAAAAAGAATTCTTCATCCACTATATGCCAGGCATTCTTCTAGGCCTTAGGAATGTGAAAGACACACAGGGACAAGCCCTGTGAGGATGATACTCAAGTGAGGGCAAAGCCTGATACAATAGAATTTTACGCAGAAAGCATAGAAGTAGTTAGAAAGTGGGGCACATGTGTTGTTTAAGCTGGGATGGTGGCACCTGAGCAGAGGTGTGGATGATGGAGTGAGCCATGAACCTATCTGGAGGAAGAGCAGTACATGCCAGGGGGACGGCTCATGCAAAGACCTGAAGGGAAGAAAGAGCTTGCGGGTATGTTGTAGAGATAGGAAGCGGTCGGCACTGCTGCAGTAGATGGAGCCCGAAGAAGAGTAGAAGGGATGGAGGGCAGAGAAATAGTCTAGGGACAGATGGTTTAGGACCTGTGGGCCATGAAACAGACAGTGTAAAGGAAACGGAGGGTTCGACATAGACAGAGGCTGCCATGGGTTCTTAATGTTTTGGCAGATTGCCTGAACGCAGTACTAAGATCAGCCTTTGGAGGAGCAAGAGTGGAACGGGGAGCGCAGTGAGACCAGTGCAGCAGGCTGAGCGAGAGCGGGTCAACCTGCTTTTATAAAGGACTGAACTGAGGATTTGCTGATTTGGGGGTATGAGCTACAAGAAGAGAAGAAGCGGGGCAAAGTTCAAGACTTCAGGATCGGGCAACTGGGAGGATGCGGCTGAATTTCCAAGGTGGGCATTCTGTGGAGAAGCAGGTGTGAGGCGCAGGGCATGGAGTTTGGCTGTAGGCCCGCTCAGTCGGAGCAGTCTGGAAGTTGCCACTCAGGGACGATGTTGGCCTTGGATCCAGGAATTGGCATCACCAGCAGGCATGCTTGTGAGCACCTAGGGATGAGCCAGGACTCAGAAAAGGAGAAGTCACAGGTCTGAGCCCTGGATGCTCCAATTTCAGATGCCAAGAGAAGGAAGAGTTATGAATAGTAGCTTCAGTTCTGGAAAACAGTAAATGATCTGAACTTGATATGATTTAGGTGGCTGATTATTTTCATTTTGGATGGATTTTGCATGCCAAGGCAGTTAGTCATTTATGTTCTCAAAGCACTTTTCAAATTCTATTATCATATAAAGCATATTTGGTCACATTTATTTTTCTATTTAGTGTTGATCCTCCGTTCTAAACTATAAATTTTCTGGAACTGGGGCTGGTGCCTTTTCACTGTTTATATCTACCAAGCCCAGCACAAAACTAAGGATGATAATATTAATCACCAGCATTTATCTAGTCCTTACTATGTGCCAGCATTATTCTCAGAGATTTATGTATATTAACTCATTTATTCCCCACAACAGCCCCTAGAGTTAGGCACTGTCTCTATCTGCATTTCCTGAATGAATGAACTTCCAGTCAGAGAGTCCTTTGCCCAAAGTCACCCAGATAATAACAGTAACAGCATCTTTGGGCATAATAAATGTTTGTTAAAACAAATAAATATTTGTTAAAAAACAAATGAATACAAGCTTTGTAAGAGTCCCACAGCCAGTTTCTTTTACTCAACACAAAATTCGAGCTTAGTTAAGATCCAATAAATATATATATATATAATATATATCCATCTCCAAAGGCAGTTTCTCATTTCATGATGTACGTTTTTTGCTGCTTTAACCTTTCAAGATACATATCATAAAATGCATAACATTTAGTGTACAATTTAATGAGCTTTGACGGTGTCACATACCTGTTAACCAACATCTTTATCAAGGCATAGCTCATTTCTATTACCCTAGAAAGCACCCCCCTGCTTCCTTGTGGGTATCCTATCCTCACTCAGAAATCAAGTAAGGAAACACTATTCTGATTTTTTTTTTGTATCGGGGATCGAACTCAGGACCTTGTGCTTGCTAGGCAGGCAGCAGAACCACTGAGCTAAATCCCCGGCCCACTGTTCTGATTTTCATAAATCTAGATTAGCCTTGCCTATATAGAACTTAATGTAGATGACACCATGCATATATACCTTTCAGTCTGACTTCTTTTGCTTAGCATAATATTTTTATTTCTGTCACTGAATATATGAATAGCTTGTTCCTTTTTATTATGGAGCACTATTCTATTGTGTGAATAGAGCACAATTTTTAATCCACTCTCTTGTTAATGAACATTTGAATTGTTGCCAGTTTGAGGCTCTCATAAATAAAGCCACTAAGAACATTCTTGTATGGTTTTTTTTTGTAGCCGCATGCTCTCATTTTCTCATTTTTCTTGTGTGAATCCCTAAGAGTTGAGTGGAATGGCCGGGCCATATGACGGGTGTATGGTTAACTTCAGAAGGAAGTGACAGATGGTTTTGCAAATTATTTGTACCATTTCATGGCCACACCGACAATAAATGAGTTTAAGTTCCTGCACATTCCTGTCAGCAGTTGCTATGGTCAGATTTAAAAAAATTGTTTTTGGAGCTACTGAGGATTGAATATAGGGCCTTTGCACTGAGCTACACCCCAGCCGTTTTTATTTTTTACTTTGAGGTGGGGCATCTCTAAGTCACTAGTGGCCCAGGCTGGGCTCAGACGTGTGGCTCTCCTGCTTCAGCCTCCCAGAGTTCTGGGATTACAGGTAGTCTTTTAAATGTCCTTTACTTTTCAAAAAATTCTACAGCTTTTCAGATAAAGCAAGACATCCTTGCTTAGCATCTAGGGTCCTTTCCAACTATGGCTCAGCATTCCCTTTTAAGTGCACCTCCTGACCCGCAACATGAGAGCCCTTGGAACTAAACTAAGCACGAGTCTTTGAATTTACAGTATTTACAGTCACTCACTGAGTCTTTGGAGAAGTCGCTCCACCTCCTACTCCTTCACATCTCAGCCTTACCCCTTCCAGCAGCCTGACTTCCTAAACCTCTGGGTGAAAGTAAGGCTCCTTGCTTATGCTCCAAGCACAGTTTGGACTCACACAGGCCAGACGTGGCCCCACCTTGGACACTTAAGAGAAGCCACTGGTTGCTGTTCTCAGTGTTCTGGTTCCTAACAGGCTGATGGTCAAGCCCCTCTAGCAGAGTGGTGTGTAGATGATTTATAATTATGTAAAGTGCCTGTCACTCTTCTGGGTATACAGCTGGATCTGTCTAAAGGGACATTTTTCACAGGGGACAGCCTGTTGGGTAGCAAGGATGTGCATTCATCGTTCAAATGTTTATTGCGTTTAGAGTAAAAAAGTAGTTACTACGTATTTGTGCCCTTTGTCAGGCATTGAGCTGACTCATTGGACTTCAGTTTATCTAACCCTCACACTACCGAGGTAAGTAAAGGTGTCATCTCCATCCTACCAACGAGGAAACTGAGCAGTAAAGATGTGATGTCATTTGTCCAAGGTCACAGGGCTAGAAAGCGACAGACCAAAACCTGATGAGGTCTGCAGAGCCATTTCTCACAACCTCTCCATTCCAGATTCCATTATTTTCAAAATTCTCTAACCGCAGGTCCAGCTCTCTACTAGATCCTGCAGATGCAGAGTGGAATAAGTCAGCTCTTGCATCAGAGGATAGGCAGATAGTTACAGCCTGCTATGCTAGGTGCAATCTCATAGAACCTCATGATAAGTGCTGGGAACAGAGGAACAGTGAGCGAGGCACGGGGTTGTAAGAACCAGGATGGTTTTTTTTTTTTTTTTTTTGGTACCGGAGATCGAACTCGGATCCTTCCACTTGCAAGGCAGGCGGCGGAACCACTGAGCTAAATCCCCGGCCCCAGGATGTTTCCATATAGTCGTGCAGGTTGTGCAGTACAGGAGGATACACACCTAAGTATCACTCACCATAGAACCGCAGATCTCATGTGTAGTTTGTCAGTCTCCCTGAGAATGACCATCAAGTGTTTTGCTTTGCACATTTCAGAATGTTTTACTACAGTCTCCCAGTAGATAGAAGTAGAATGTTATAAGAAACAGGACCCTTTATAAATTTGCATGAAAGTGTTATTTTGGAAGGAGGCAGTCGGCTCAGAATTATTTTCAAGGTAGATGTGGCTGGAGACAAAGAGAGAAGGATGGATTTGTGGAGGAAAACAGTGGAGCCAGAGAGCAGCTAAGAAACTATTGCAGAAATGTAAGTGAGAGGTAAAGGCTTTGACCATAGCACTGTTAGCTGGGATGGATTCAAGAAATTCTTTGGTATTATGTTATAATGGCTAGTGCGGATCACATTCTAACTTTTCATAAGTGGGTTTCTAAATAAAAAGCATTGCTTTTCCCATGCAAAATAGTGTGGACCATTCTGGTCACATTGAAGCACGCTACAGAATAATAATAAACATGGTTTACACTTTGTCTTGGTTTGAGTTTTCTCAGCAGCGGACCCTGAGATAAGGATTCGTTTTTCGGTGTTTATTTGGCAGGTGAAGGCAACTCCACGGGGCTGGGGAGCAGAGCAGCTCAGTTCTGCTGGGAAAATCCTAGCAGCCAGTGCAGAGCTCAGGCTCAGTTATTCCTCTTGTGGGGCAAGAGGGTGGTGGGGTGGATGGGTTGAGGGCCACTTGGAGGGCAGTGGGCACTGACTCCTTGGCATGCAGAGGCTGGAGAAGTCCCCTCCAGATGAGCAGGTTTGGAGTCCCCATCTCTGCAGAGGTGGCAAAGGCACAGGAACATGGGTGGGCACACCCCATCTGCTGCACATAGAAATTGCTCTTGAGTCTTCCCAGGATTCAGATTCATTCACTCACTTGAGCCTCCCCATAAGCTTGTGAGGCAGCAAAACAGGAGGCTACACGGCTCTTAGGAATGGCCAGGTCCTTCTGCCAGCCAGCTGCTTTGTAGAGGGACACCTGGCTGGTACAGTCCCTCTTCTTTCCCTTACTGCCGATTTACTGAGATACCTGTTGCCTGATCGCCACTGTATTAGTCACAGGTTTTCCTCAGCACCTAGCAAACAGTAGGCACTTAGGAAATTGTGAGGAACGAATGGTTATTATCATCGCCATTTTAATGTTATTGACATGAGGACTGAGAGAGCTGAGCAAGTTGCCAACAGTTTTGAAAGGACTTGAACTCATGTCCTCTGCATCCCCGCCAGGGTTCCTGAACTGCAGCATAGCTCAGCAAGGGGCCTGGATGAGTCTTAGCTGGGAGTTTGTACACCCCGCAGACAGAGTGAGCGAGGAGTATGTGGGAATAGATGCCAAAAGCACACGTGCGCTTCCCAAGGGCACGAAGTTGTGCCTCACTAGTTACTGATCCAGTTTGGAGCCCAGGATCGCTGCACAATGCCTGTTATTCTTTAGTTCTATTACGATATTACATGAACATATGGATAGGGAATAGGGGAGATAGGGAGGAGGGAAAAAGACTTCGGTCAAACAACACAAATATACTCCTAACCCAACATGAAGGGAGTTTGCAGGAAGAGCAATGAGTGCAAAGGAAGACCACGAAACTTCACTGAGGGAAGCCTTACCTGTACGGAACAGGGAAAGGGGACGTTACTAGAAGCTCTGCAGTTAAGTCCTAGTCTCCTGCGAGCCAGGGCAGCACAAGGCGAATTACAGGAAAGGTAGAAAACTGAGACTGAGAAGAAGCTGAGGTTAGGGTCTGATCAGTGCTGCTCTGGGGGGCAAAGACGAAAGCTCCCAGTTTATCGAATGTCTGGAGAAACAAATGTAACAAATGACTTGCAGAGAGTTCGGTACATTGACGTAAACAAGATGTAACAATCCCAGAACAATGAGGAACTGAGTAGATGAAGATTTTGTTCCTCCCAGGATGTCTTCAGCTGGTGTAATCTTGTCCTGGAGAATCCCAGCATCACCGGATCATTGAGGTCTTAGCTGTGACAGGAGGCCAAAATGGAGTTATGGCTCAAAATGCCATAGCTGGCCTGTAGGCAGGAGAACTAGGCCTAATCAAATGGTTTTTCCCTAAAATTATGTAGCATTGCTCCCCACAGTTACCCATTAAGAACTGATATTTTTTGTATTTATAATGTCTCAAAGTAAAACCGGGAACGAAAAACAGGAATCAATACCATTGCTCCCCCATAGAAGAAAAATTTTCCCTCCAAACATTCCGGGAGCATTGCTGGGGGACCCAGTGTAGCAATGGAAAGCTGAATGAGGACCCGGACCCGTGTGGTAAAGTTCCCTGTCCCCTGGAGGGACTGGGAAGCCAAGGGATGTGCGGGCCACATGGAGGGAGGAAGGCTTCGTTGGGCTCTTTTTTTTTTTTTTTTTTGGTACCGGGGATCAAACTCAGGACCTTGTGCTTGCAAGGCAGGCACCAGAACCACTGAGCTAAATCCCTGTCCTTCGATGGGCTCTTAATGCAGCATGTGACATGGGGAGCAGCTGGAATGCAACCCCTGAGAGTTGTCAAAATGAATTGAACGACTTCTTGGCCATCTTTGCCTTACTTTTGCTAATGTAAAAGGCCTGACTGATACACAGGCATCTTCTTACCTCTCTTCCCAAGCTGATTTTTATCTTCTCATGTCTTCTTACTTTTACTTGGAAATGTTGCATATTTCATTTAAAATAATTTTATTTAAGCAGCATTGAAATGTTAAAGTTTTAAAAGACATTATTTTTTTTTGTTTTCAGTTGGAATCTTGTCGTCTCAACGGAAGCCCTAAATTGGTGATTTTCACATTGCTTTTTCTCTTGGAGCCTCCGCTTCATCTCTGTGTAAAGTTAAGGATACAAGCTCCATTGTCAGCCAGGTCTGTGTCTCAATCCCAGCTCTTGTCACTGATGGACTGTGACCCTACAGTCTTGGGACCAGAGATTTAGCTCAGTGGCACCACACTTGCCTTGCAAGTACAAGGTCCTGAGTTTGATCCCCGGTACCAAAAAAAAAAAAGATAGTCTCTGTATATTCCCTTCTGTTTCGCCAGGGAGACCGTAGCAGGCTTCCTCAGAGGGGCCGAGGAAGAATCCAATGAGATCATGGTAAGTGTATCTGATATGTATTTTCTCTTTACTTAGTTGTACAAGTTCATTTTTGTTTCTTTGACAAGATATCAGAAACAGGTGAACTTTATGTTTGGCTCATGATTCAGGAGATTCAAGGGCAAGGTGCTAACATGGGCTGGGCCACGGTGAGGACTTCATGGTGGATGGTAGCTGGCATCACAACAGTGGAAGCCCATGTGAAAGGAAGAGTTTGTATCTTGGAACAGGAAACCAGAGAGAGACTCAGGTCAGGTTTCAGCTCTTGTAAGAACTCACGTTGGGAGAACACCATTCCCTTTTGGGGGCAATGTCCCCAAGAGCACTAGGCCCCACTTCTACAAGGTCTCTACCATTTTCCAGTACCACCACCTTGGGGACCAAACCAGGGACATCATATGCTACCAAAACATGGGTCTTCCTAACAGTCTTTTCGATTAGGTGATGTTATTTTATCCCTCTTACACAGAAGGAAACTAAGGCACAGATAACCATAGTATCTTGTCCAAGTTGCATAGCTTCTAAATGGCAGTGTTAGTATTTGGATTGCAGCACATCATAAACTTCACAAAAGCCTCCTAAATTATTATTGTCATCACCATCAAATCTTACCTGGAGGCTCACTGTGTGCATGCAAATTGGAGCAGCTCTGGTGGGCACAGGAGTGGGAAGCCTACGTTCATTCCTATGCTTCCGGGGTGGCCACTGAGGTAGCTCCTTGGAAAACAAACACCACAAGGAAACCACTGGCCTTCCTAAGGCTGACAGAGAAAAGCAAAGAGCAGAAAACGAAAACAGGCTGATGGGTCTCAATACAGTATGCTGTATACAGTGCTTTATTTGACTTACCAGACACTTCTGACAGAACTACTTTGCCTGTCATTCCACAACTAAGCGCCTGCATCTTTTAGTATGACAAACAAGGACCACCACAACAGTGTGTTGTCTTGGGCTCGCTGTTATGAGTCCAAACATGGGTACAATGCCACATCGAGAGGGTTTAGTGTTACAATTTATATGCAAATAACAAGTTAAACTGTTTGAAAATTGTTAATTTATTTGTTCAGTCATTTAACAAATACTGATAGAATACAAAGTATGAATCAGACATGGTTCTTGCACTGGCCAGAAATACTGAAGCAGAAACCCAGCCACAGACTCGTTCACCTCCTCTGTCTTGGTCCTGTCCCTTGGCACCCGTGAGTGCCCCGTTGCCTGCCCCTGTCCTCCTGTGTGCAGTCTGGACGACCACTTCTTTGCTGCACCACCTTAACCCAGACCCTACAATCTTTCCCCGTGAGTCCTTCCATGTTCCAGAATCTTCTGTCTTCTCCTTTACCCAAGGCACCTGGTATTTCATTTGCTATCTTCAGAATCTCCCTCCCACCGCCTTCCAACCAGGGCTACCTCCTCCTGTAAATTTATGTCCCCTTTCAAGTCAGGCAGGAGGCTGGGATCTCTTTTAGCAGGGCCATGCTGAAGGGACAGGGCTGCCATAGCTCCTAACTTGCTGGAATATCAGGAGGCTTCACCTCAGCAACTCAGGTCACACCTGGCACAGGCCCAGGCACCTAACAGAGCCTCAGTGATGTGTGATTTCCCCTCTTCCCGAAGAACACGGTGGCTGAATTGAAATACCGTGTGATCAGTCACAATTTATGCATTGTTATACATCAAGGACTTAAATATATGGAGGTCATTTTTTCCTTTTGTAAGTTATCATCAAATAGAATTTATGAACCCTCAGATTCATGGGGTTGGGATGCACAGTATAAAACTGAGGCAATAAAGCTCTATTCCACACTTTTGCTCAGAACTTCTTGCACACACATTTTTGTAACCTAATAATATCTTGCAGTTGTAAAACTGATTTTCAACTTGGACATTTGCTACCATACTGTGTTTGGCATTGTTTCACACTTACATTAACTAGTTGTGTGTACCGATGAGGAGAGTTTTAATTTTTCACAAATAATTTGGGTACCTGGATTTATATGTGTTGTAAACAGAAGGGCCAATTGACAAGTGAGATTTGCACTGAAGTGATTTCACATGCAGCAACTTCTCAGATCAATTAATTAATTAATTGTTTCACCTCTCAAGCATTTATTAAGAGGATGCACTCAGTAAATTATCAGGCCAGGGGCCGATTATATGAAGGTGAGGGTTTCTTGGGCTACAAGCAGAGAAGGATTGCTGTGTGGTGTGTGCAGACTGCAGTAGAGCACTGTGGTCATAGCTTGGTGGTGGCAGAAAAGCAGGAGCAGTCAACTCACAAGTCTTACAATGCAGATTTTGTTATTGTTCAGGTATGACGAGGCCAAGAGATCAACAGATGACTGCACAGAAAGATGCTTTGGAGGCACCTGGAAAAGGAGCAGGGTCGGTAGGTGGTGGCTAGGTGTGTACGGAAAGTACAGTGTGAGCAAGAGCCTGCCTTGTGTTTGGGAGAGGCAGGGTAAGCGGGTTTAGGACTGGCTAGTTTGAGCAATGTTCGCAGACTCTGGAGCAGGAGGTTGTCCCTGGTTGTTTGGTAGTTGGGACTGGGTAGTTACGGTAGGTGGATGCAAGCTGACACAGGAGGCATCTGGGGGTGTGTGGCCTTTGGACTGCTTAGTTTGCCCATCACAGGAGCGCTTCCTTTGTGGTTATTGGCTCTCTCTAGGAATTACCTAACCCTTGGCACTGCAAAGCCCAAGATGTCACAGCACCAAAATATACAAAACAAAAATTATAGCTAATATGACCAAGTGAGGCTAGGGCAGCCAGGAGGAGGAACCTAAACCAGGTGGCAAAGGGCTTTCTGGGCAGATGGTTCAACTTATGAAAATGACCAGGTGTGTGGAAAAAATGGGTTGTATTGCGTATGTGTGGGCTCCGCAGTAAGAATGCAACATGAATAAAGAGGCTGGAGAGGAAGTGTGTGTAATGTAGGCTGGGCCAGTTTATGAAGTTTACTGGGTTAAGGACGTTGTACTTTATTTGAAAGACAGTAGGGATAGCTGAAGGAGGAGGAGAGTGACAATGATTTTAGTTTACTTCTGTTTTATGAAAATCTATGCTACTAAATCTATGCTGCTTAAAAATTAATGAGGTTTCACATTTCATCTTTGTAAGATAAACATCATGATGTGTTTAGTACTTTCAGTGGTTGTGTAAAGAATGTTTACTTTGCCTTTCCTGGGGATTATAAATCCTTGGTGTTCTCTTTCCAGAGTCCAGCCGGCAGGTGGTAGAGCAGAGAGAACAGAGCAGGAAGCCAGTCATTAGAAGACCATTGTTTCTTCCATTGATTGAGTCATCTAGTTTCTTCTCTGGGGAGAGGCCTAGTGGTTTAAACATGAAAGAGAGCGTTTCTCAGGCTGTCAGCCTGAGAGCCATGCAAGGGGTGTGAATTCTGACTCTGCCACTTACTGTGTGACCAGACACAAGTTACTTAGCTTTTGTCTGGGTTTCCTCAAACTGCAAAATTGAAATAGTAAGAATACATACATTGTAGTTTTGATAAGAGGATTTGGATTTGTTTTTTACCCTTCTTCATGCCTCCAGACACCAAGTCTGAGCATACCCGAGTTTCATGCAGTGTTATGGTAGTATACAATAGGGGACCAGAGAAGGCACCTGATAGCAGAGTAAAGGGCAATAGGATTGTGCATATGGAAGTCACATATGCACATATGCATTGCTATCATATACCTCCCCATCCTCTTCTAAAACAGAGAGTATCATTTAGGTGGCTGCTGTTCTCGGTTGATTCCAACATTCTCTGAAGTTGGTGTTCTCTACGTGTTGCTACGGACCAGAAATCAATACATGGTCTGTTTTCCTCCTGCTACTTTCCATGAATAAGATATAGACATCTGAGAACTATAGGTAGAGGGGAGAGGTACATTGTATGATTATACCTAATAGCTTAGCAATATTTGTGCTTATTCCCATGACTGCGGGTTCTATTTCTACCAGGAAAGACAATAATATTCCTTTGAATGGGGAGCTGCTGTTGCTGTCTTGCTCTTGTAGGTTCTTCATGCCACTGGTCAGTCACACAAAAAGAAGTTATATTTCAGCTGGGCTGGTTGACCTTGAGTAGTAAGGCAAAATAGACTTGCTATTATTCAGAGAGAAATACAAAAAGTAAGAATGAAAAGTGCTGCGGGGAATCTTAACTCTTACCACCCTTCATAGGCAGATCTATCAAGTGTCCAAATCCCTAAAGAATGAAAATCTGCCTTAAAGAACCCCAGTGATTAATTGATGGTTAAAGCAAGAGAATATAGGTTTTTAGCTCTGACTCATACTTTCTCATATCCATCCATCCATCTATCCATCCATCCAGAGTAAAGCTCTAGCCTAACATCAAAAGTGGAGCCCAACACTTTAAAAATTGTGCTACTATGAGGTTGGTGAAAAAATAATATTTATTACTTGGTCTTTTAGTCACTATGAAATAAAAGGCAATGTTTTAAATTATTAGCTATGCAGGAAATACATCAACTATTATGCACAGAATATGTTCTGCATACGGAATTAATCAAATTCCAAATGATTGGAAGGCAGTCACTCTAACTTGACCCTTATCCTAGCTCCTCTCAGGAAAATAAGAAATTTGGTCTAGCCTAATTTTAGGATACAAGCTGAGTGGGGGACAGAAATCAATCAAAAATCAAATCATACTACATTGATGTATTCTTCCTTTCAGGAGAATAGGCACATTTTTGGCTTGTCATGGTATTATTATTTCAGATGATAAAGTTATTAATTAAGCCTTAAGCTTATACAATTAAGTTTTGTTAGTTTTCTTGCTGCGCAGAATCCATTTTTCTTGGTTTTCTTCTGGAAAATTACTTCTGTCCCAGTATGTCATCCGTGATGTCACTCTTAGCTGAGGGACTCTGCCTCCTCTAGTCAGTGAGTGGGTTTGTGACACAGCCCATGAGTCCTAGGCCAACCAGACTTTCCCTCCCAGGACTGGAGAGCTTGTGAGTGATGCCAAGGTGGAGACCAAATCTGACTGAAGTGGATTCATCCCAAGGTGCAGCACCATGACTGGCTTTTCCCATCACCAGGATCTCAGGGGCTGTTCCTGTTCTCGCCTCTCCTGAGTCTGGTTCTTCTAATATCCCTTCAATCTTGTGAATTGATGTCCTGCCAAGACATTCGTTTTGTATTGTACTGTGTTAATCAGAGAGTTAGAATCTAACCACCCTACCTAAGTTAGAATGGAAACATTTTGAACGTGAGGCAGGAAAAGGAGAACCAGGTACTCCTGGTATAAGGAAGATGTGAGCAAAGCCATGATGGTCTCAAACAGCACAATAAGTCCGAATAACCCCAAGTGCTCAGAGCAGAGCACTCAGTACACAATTAATCATGAAAGGCTTTATCCTTCTTCGGTGGTTCCCAATATTTAGCCTATGGATCCCTAGTGATTGCATAGCCTAAAAACCAAAGCCTGTAAGAATCCACATGTGACCAAACCCGATCTGCAGTTTGAATAAAAATCTGTGGAATTACTACCTTGTGATATTCAGAGAAGAATTTAAAGTAGAAGAGATCTTTCCATTACAGGAAACAACAAGTGTAAGTGAGGAGTGCTCACCTGTGAAGTGGTTAGCATGCTTGTCTATCAGGGCACAATTTGATACTAATATTAGTTGAAATGTCAAGGTTTATAGGCACATTGCTTCTTTTATAAATTAGAGCAGATTCAAGCTGTCCTTTCTATAAATCCGCCTTGTCTACTTGGATTCTGATTTGCTTTCCTGAATGGAAGAGAATGGAATGGAATTTTAACCGGTGCTCCAAGAATTGCACACAAATTACCATCCATCCTTTCTCAATCACAGAGCACAGGAAGTCAGCCACCAGGCCCGAGGTGACCCCGATGATTGTAGTGGCAATGCATTGTTATGGTGCTCCTGAGTTTTACTTCCCTCATTACTTCCTATTTATTTTTTATTTTACCTATGGATACATTTATTATTTATTTTTTAAAATAGAAACTTATATGAGTTGACAGAACAGTGCAAATATTTTGCAGTTTCTCTTCACCTGGGTTTTCTAATTATGAGCATTTTAGCAATCTTACCCTACCTCCTCTCATAAGTTATATATATATAATACATTTATAAAACAATATATAAATAGTATATAATAACATACTGATATTATTTTAATGATACACATATAAAATTTATTTCAATAATATACTGTACTTACAAGGAACGCATGTATGAGTCTGGTTATGAAGAAACTGGATAAACAAAGTGTGGAACTGGCTCTCTAGTCTTGTATTTCCAGACTCTTTCAATCTGGTACAATTTTTTAGTCTTTCTCTGTGTTTTTTACATCCATGATGTTTCTAAATACTACAGACCTTTTATTCTTTAGGACAGCTTTTTTCAATATATGAACTGCATATTACATGTATTATTTTTGGAGAAGTTTAAGGAGAGTTTAGTATAGGGGTTACTTGCAAAGGTGTAGACAGAATTAAGGGGAACCCACAAAGATAGTGTGCAGCCCCGGGGCTGGCCATAGCTGGGAGCCACCCACCCCTAGCCTGACGGGAAGGAGGAGGCAGTGCCTCAGGAGAGGCCCTAACAGGAAGTGTGGTCTGTTTCACAACCTGCAGCTACCTGTCAGGAGGGGCTGGAGGTAAATATCCTGTCCTCCTCGGTAGCTTTGCAGCCTCTGCCTCAAAGTCTGCATGCAGTCTAAAAGCGGAAAGTGAGGCAGCTGAAATCTCCATAAGGTCTGCTTCCTGGGAGCACTAAGCACCATGGAGAAGGTTGGAAAGGAGAGCGTGAAGGACAGTTGAAAAACATTCAATGCAGATGATCGCTTCTGCAGTACCAGACCCCAGAACATACAAAAATTGGTATAGAATTTAACACACAGCTGGGCGTGGTGGCACACACTTGTAATCCCACCACTCTGGAGGCTGAGGCAGGAGGATGTCCCTGAGTTGAAGGCCAGTCTGATCTACATAGAGAGACTCTGTCTCAAAAAACAAACAAACAAACAAACAAATTAGCACAACAACAACGCAAAAATCCCCAAACACCCCACACAGTATTAATGCATACTCACTTTGCCATAAATTGAGAAGCCCTCAATCATAAGGACAATCTTTATATTTTCTTAGCATTGTACTAGGAACCCCATACTTTAAGAGATGCTTAAATGAATGAGTGAATGAATTAATGGCGAGAGTGTGAATTCTGTGACTATAAAACAACAGGAGTCATGCCTGGTTGAAGTAAATTATCTAATTTATCTTCTAAAATCCTAGAATTGTGCTACAAATCAAGATTCTTGTGTTAAAATATTATATATTTCCCTTTTGTATGCTCAAATATTTGAAATTTTCTACTAGCTACATTACAAAAGGTAAGAAAGAATCAGGTGAAATTAGCAGTAATAATATATTCACTTAACCTATTACTTTAAAAACGTGATCATTTCAAAATGTAATTGGTACAAAGGGAACCTCCATAAAGCTATCAGATTTCTCCACAGAAAACTTGCAGACTAGAAGAGAATTGGAAGGTATATTCGAAGTGATGAAAGAAAAAAAAAAAAACCCCTGCCATCTAAGAATATTGTACATGCCAGCCTATCCTCCAGAAATGATGGAGTGATAAAGACTTTTTTAGACAAAAGCTGAGGCAGTCAGTTTCCAACAAAACCGCCTTATGAGAAATTCCAAAGGTAGTTCTTCAGGTTGAAACAAAAGGATACCGATTAGTAACATGAAAACATACAAAAGTATAAAGTTCAGGGGTAAAGATAAGTTTATTGTCAATTTCAGACTACTCTAACATGGTAATGCATAAAACACTTTTTACTGTAGTACAAAAGTTAAAAGAGAAAAGTATTAAAAATTACAGATAAAATAATTTGTTAATGGATCCACAACATAAAACAATGTTTAGTGTGACATGGATAGCATAAAGTGTACAGTGGAGGGAAATGAAAGTATGGAGCTTCTGTCATTGGAGTTAAATAGTAATGAACTTAAAATAGACTATTGTAACTTTATGATGTTTTCTGTTTTCCTCATGGTAACTATAAGGGAAAAATCACTGGGAAATACATAAAAGATACGGAGAAAAAAATCGAATCATACTACTGCAAGAAAAATCATCAAACTACCAAGGAAGATATAAGAGAGGAAGAAAGAAACCACAAAACAGAAAGAAATGAATAAAATGACAAGAATAAGTCTCTATTTATCAACAATTACTTTAAATGTAAATAGATTAAATTACCTAATCCAAAGATGTAGAGTGACTGAATGGCTGAAAACAGAACTGTTACTACTGATGACTACTAGAGAACCACCTAAAGAGGTTCAAGGACACAGATAGGCTAGAAGTGAGCGAATAAAAAAGGATATTCCTTATAAATGGTAGCCAAAAGAGAACAGGAATAACTATATTAATATCAGATAAAATAGTCTTTAAATAAAAACTATCATTAATGACAAAGAAAGTCATAACATGATAAGAGTCAATAGAACAGAATGATATAACAATTATAGATATATATATATACACCCAACATGAAAGCACCAAAATATGTAAAGGTAACATTGATAAACCCAATGGGAGAAATAGAAAGAAATCCAATCATAGTGGAAAAGAACCATACCCTACTCTATAATGGATAGACCATTCAGAGAGAATACTAGCTGGAAATAACATAACTGAACAACACTGTAAACCACATGGACCTAAGAGACATATACAGACATTTTCACCCAAAAGCAGAATAATATATATTGTTAAGCACACAAGGAATAGCCTCCAGGATGGTTCACATGTTATGTCATTAAACAAAGCTTGGCACATTAAAAAAAGATTGAAATCATTCCAAGTATCATTACCAACCAAAACAGAAGGAACCCAGAAATCAAAAACAGTAAGAAAATGGGAAAAATGGACACATTCATGAAAACTAAATAACATATTCTTGAATAAGCACTGGATCAAAGGGGCTGTCTTAGTTTCTTTTCTCTCATTGCTGAGATAAAATACCCTATACCCCAAGTTAAGGGGGAAAATGTTTATTTGGCTTACAGTTTGTAGAGGTTTCAGTCCGTAATTGGCTGGCTCCAAGGTAGAGTAGCACATAGCAGAGAGGCAACAGTTCATAGCAGCAGAAGGCAGCAAAAGCAACAAGGGACCTTAGCAGCATCTTTCTGCCTCTTTTATCTCATTCAAACTACTTAGGGTGGGTAGCACTCACGCTCTTAATCCTAGTGCCCTCCAGCCTACCCTGAATCAATCTCACACTGTAGATCCAGCCACCTCTGGAAAAGCATGAGGATCTGGGGAGACATCAAAACACAACCATAGCAGAGGCATTTAAGAAATATCTGAGACAAATGAAAATGAACACACAATACACAAAACCTTATAGGATGCAGTGAAAGCACTACCGACAAGGGAGTTTCTGGCAATAAATGCCTATGTTAAAAAGAAGATCTCAAGCAACTTAACATTATTCCACAAGACATTAGAGAAGAAAAGCAAACTAAGTCCTAAGTTAGCAGAAGAAAGGAAATAGTAAAGATTTGAGGAGAAAAATTAAAATAAATAAAAATAATAGGAAAATTAAAAAGTGTTGGTTGTTAAAAAAACAGCAAAATTAACAAATGAATGATTTGACTAAGAAAAAAGAGAGAAGACTCAAAATAAAATGAAAGAGGAAACATTATAAAAAATACCAGAGAAATAAAAAGGATCATACAAGACTCATGAATAGTTTTATGCAACAAATAAGATAACTTAGAAAAATGGATAAATTTCTAGAAACAAACAACCCATGAAATCTGAACCAA